>NC_043758.1:24365606-24705861 GCF_902148845.1 Salarias fasciatus
CCAAACGTTGCAACCCATATCCAACCAAGAACCAACGTTAATACAACGTAGTGTGTCTGCTGGGATGTCTTGTATCCGTGTTTGAATAACTCACTCTCGTCAGCCTCGGAACGAGCAATTATTCATGAACGTTTTAGCCACAGAGGCACATCAGCTCTGTAAACAGTATTGGACACGATTTTACATCTTGTAAAAGAACATTTGCCTGAGTCTCAGTGTTTCTTTGGACATGCTCGTAACCACAGGTTCAGCTTGAGTTCATTGGTCTGAATTTGCAAATTCAACCAATTCCCTGTAGTTACCGACTCACTCAGGCTAGTAGGACTCTTAAATTATTGAGTGAATAAATGTCGGCGAGTAGATGAAGTGTGGCGTTATGCTGTGTTTCTGTTAAAACAGTCTTCCCCTGTTGACAAAGCTCTTGATGTGTGAATTTAGTTGTTTCCAGTTGATGTGATTTTTGGGATTCTCAGAGGACTCTTGTCGGCTGAGTGGTTCGTTAGCGCCGCTTCCTTTCGGTGCGATGATAAATGATTGGTCAGCACTTGCTTCCCCTCATTCATGAGACACTGGAGGAGCGCTGTCGCTCATCAGCAGGGCTTGTCATACTGGCTGCGGGCTCTGAGCGCGCGCGATACAGAGAGAGAAGAGAGGGCTGCTGAAATGAAAATCACCAAAGGAGAGTGACATCAACGGGGGCAGCCGGGGAAAAGCGAGAGAAAAAAGACCGAGTTCGGTTGCGGAGCGGAGAGATGGCTATCAGGGTGCGAGATGGGGGAGACACGAATCAGATGACGGAGTAAGAGTAAAAAGACAGAGTGAAGGCGAAGGCAGCGGGGGAGCGGTTATTCACAGACGGGCGAGCAGACACATGGCCACAGTCTGCAGGGCGTTGGTAGCAAGCCAAGAGGACTGTCTCGTCACGAGATGGTGCTGCCTGTCATGACCTACAGCAGGGCAACCAGGACGCCCGCGGGCAACAAGCCGCAGATCATCTTTACACAGATTATATTTGTTGTTCAGACAGTTGAAATATTCAAACAGCCAGGAAATACAACAATCCTGTTTTTTTTTTTTTTTTTTTTTTATACGCTCATTCGGCACATCAACAGCCTGCTGCGGTTTAAGTTCTTCATTTGTTTACGTTCTAGTTCATTTTTGACCTTTGCTCTGCTGTTCAGCATTAACCCAATGAGGCATCAAATGTATGAAATTCTCACTTCACTTGTCTGTTCTCTTCCAGTTCAAGTTTGAATTTCATAAACATCAAGAAACCAATCGTGTCCTTTCAATTGAATATACCTATACTTTACTTTAGCTGTTAGAAAGGAAAACTATCATATTCTAGTTACACATTTAGTTTGTGATTCCCTGGCTTCCTGTCATTCACTGAATGTTCGATGGGATTCGTTTCAACCCCGATCCAAGGAGATGATGGGTTTAGATGCACTAATGGCCATTTTCAGCTTCTTAACCACTCATCAACATAAAAAATACTCAAAATTATCTCAAAAGTTTAGGACCGCTTTAATGATATTTAAAGGTCAAGCACGATTGCTGCAATTATATAGCTGGTACAAATAAAACAATGAACTATAAACCGAGCAGATGACTTCACCTCATCAACTTCCACCTTGTCATCTTTGAGTCGGTGCCATGTCCTAGAATTAATCTATTAATGCAACGTTCCCCTCTTTAAAATTACAAATAAAGTCCTATATATTAACACATTGTTCTTGACCAGAGACTGTAATTCAGCCATCACATAGTCCAACTTGTGTAGGATTTCTATTTGCAACACTTTCCTCTGTAAAGGACTGACGAAATGATTATGGGTGTGATGTTATTCATTATTTTCTGAATTATTGCCATTTGATGCACTCTTTATGACTCTTTATTTGTGCTGTTGTTCAGAGAGATGGCCTCAGCTGTAGACCATGTAGTGCGAGTCTGTACGTTCCAGCAGTGATGTGCCGTCCCTGCATTTGGCATTCCTACAGCTTAAAACCATCTAATCTGGGCCATCATGGCTGACATGAATTTTTATACCAGTCACGCTAATACTCCCTCAGTCATTAAACCTGCCCGTCCCTCTCTACTCGTCTCGTTGCTCGTCGAAGGTGCCATCATGTGGGAGGAAGCGTTAGACAGGTTTCTGTCCCTGAGGCGGTGCCAGGGCGCTCCTCATGAGCCCACCATGATGAAAGAGCCTGTGTGCCCGAGTCCATTCGTCTACGTGACTCACGTACACACTCGCACATGAGCGCAAATGTAACGCTCGTTTGTGTAAAATTACACATGGCTCCAGAGATTTCCAGTCGGGGCCTGTGTTCATGCAGGAACATTGACGGCGTGCACAGAACGTGGCTTCTGGTGTCCTCTGTGGGCGCGTCAAGCTGCTCGGATGGCTCCCAGTCCTCTCTTCCCATGTGTGTGTGTTTGTGTGTATTCACCCTGCTACCAGTGATTTATTCCTGTCATTATGAGCGGTGGCCCAGGTGCGAATCGACTTCCCGGGACCAGCTGATGGACCGCGGCACTGCCGAGCCGCTTGGTACACGGCCTCTGAGGATAAACCATGATGAAGCGCTCCCCACCCAACTCCATCAACACATCACTCATGCCCGTCTCCGTAGTCCTCCTCCCACCGGCCCGGGTGCCGCCATTGGTCGGAGCGGGGCTGCTAAGCATGCACGGGTCCCTCCTCCCCACCTCCCTGATATTGATCTCCAATAATGGAATAGGAGTAGAGTTTGATAGAAGACAGGGCACTTAATGAAACAGTCTTTAGGTCTGTCCATTTGCAATACAAATGGATTCGCAGGCTGCGCTGACGGGAATGTTAAGCGAGTGATTAAATCTGTAAGTACCTCATTGACTTTTTTTTGCTGTTAAATAAATCTTGATCTTAATTAGCACGGAGTGTATTTATTGTCACTATGGCTGTCTGGACGAGGCGGGCGGCAGTTAAACACCCTGAGAACATAAAATACAAGTTATAGCGTCTCTTCTCAATCAGCGCGAAAGCCGACATGTGGCAGCTAAATCATTCTCCTGCTCGTAAACAGACCGATACGATCGGGAGCTTCTGTAAGCTTTCCTGTTTTTAGGTTACTGTACTATTCAAGCAAATCGGCGACAAAAGAGAGGATACACGAGATTCCTTTTGAAGCAATCTCGGTTCCAAGAATACAGAACTGGGAACTGCTGTCTGGAACAACTTGTTCAAGGAATTGTTGCACATCTATTCATTTTATGTTTCTGCTCCTCCACTGAATGGAGGACGTCATTTCCAGCTTGTTGTCGGTTTTCTAGGGTTCAAACACTCACACAGTAACCTTTCAGGTTTCCCAGAATGTGTTTCAGCGGCTGTTCGCTGGATCTGTTTTTGTCATGCTGAATTTGTTCGGCTGCTTGTTAGACACTTTGTCAGGATTTAAGGTGAATCTGTCAGTAGAACACTTCTTATTTTCTATTTATTTTAAAATATGCTGTAGAAAAAGTCCATGTTTCGGCTACCTTGAATTGAGTTCCTAATGTCTATAAAGGAACCAACAAATTGTACCATGACGTTTTTCAGTGGTCACTAGAGGGTCTCATACAAGCTTGTAAATCACAGGTAAACGGTTTCCAAAACTGCTTTCAGCACCTGAAAAGAGGAACGATGATTATCTCCTCCTCACAAAAACACGCTTCCTGTTTGGGCCAGCCACACGGTGGGGATTATGGTGAACGGCTGAGGGTTCCGGCCTTTCTGGGCACAGTTGATACGCTCTCTCTCTGGGTGCTCGGTTTCCTCCACAGTCAAAAACATACACTTTGAATGTGAGTGTGTGCGACTGCCTGTCTCTCTGTTTACGCTCTGATGGACTGCTGACCTGTCCAGGGTGGGCCCTCCCCCTCGCCCACTGACCCCTGACCCTGAACATGATGAAGCAGTATAGAAGATGAATGGATGGAGTGTTGGACTAATACACTTTTATACAATGCTATACACAGCGTTCAGTTGTAGAAAGCACATTATTAAGTAAGCATTTTCTATCGTCTTTGAAATTTTGTTGAAATGTATATTTTTCACATACATTTACTCAAAATTGCAGAAGTATCCGATGCACACTTGGCAATTGCAGAGCAGTATTTCTCTACTCAATGTACGATTTTCAGCTGAAGTTTGTATCTATGTTACTACTAAAGACTAAAACTTGACTCTTGGCTTTATGTCTTTCACGATGACTCTCCTGAGCGAAGTCTCTTCAGGACTGACTCCTCATCTGCATCTCTTGTTTGTGCTACTTGTATTCTCTTGAGCATAGCATAATGTTATTGTGAACACTGTTTCGCATTTGAGGTCAGCGTGCTCGCGCTCGCGCCCGCTACCACGCTCTGCCGTCATGTGACCTTTTGATCATCGTGCTTTTATTTAGCAAATCCCACGGAGCTCTCACGGCGCCCGCGGAGGCGATGGATGATTTGTTTGTACAGAATTTATCTAGTAAACGTGCGCAGTGTTGTAAAAAGAAGAACGAGGCCCTGGTGGCGCCTCGGCTGCCAGGTTCTTGACGAGATTGTCCTTTCATTGTGTGTATCTGTGTGTGTGTGAGAGACAAAAGACACTGACATTTATTCTGCCCATCTTTTCATTCACGCCTCCTCCCTAATATGTAACGACCCCTGAGATGCTGCTGGCTGCCTGGATGCCTTCTCAGCCATAAGAAGAGAGTTATTAAATGACCTCACATGTTCCTTTGGGAGATTATGAATCACTGATGAGAGGCCGATAAGCCTGCATTCCTGTCACATCCTAGACTTTGACTGTGAATACAAAGCGGCCGTTTGCTGATAAAGTAGAAATTAAATATAAGTTTAGGAGTGAAGGTTTTTCACATTTGTGTCAGCGCTGATGAAGATCTGGATGTACTACTGGAGATGCAAAGACCCTGGAAATGATCCCCAGGAGCAGGGAAGACGCGCTCTGTCGCTGCTCGCAGTCTTTCATGACTGGAGTACTACAACCGGCCTCCACAGGGACTGCTGGAGAAGCTGAGTTGTAGCTGGGGGAGAATGAGACAGTGACTGCACATAATTATGCAGCTTGTGCTCTCATTTCTTTCTGCTTACACCTCAGATCTACCGCTCATCCCCAATTATCTGGGTCTCGGTCGCTTATTGCCGCTCACACCACATAGATCAGGAGGGTTGGTGTGTGAATGAAGGGAATCAAAAGCAAACACTTTTCAAACCAAACACAGGTGACATTTTGAACAAATGGGCAAAGTTGAAGAGATAAGACGGAGAGACGAAGGGGTCATAGTTCATACGGATTTCTCCTTGCAGGACACACGGCAAGGAGTCGCCTCTCACAAAGTGGCTCAATAAGGCTTATAGATTAGCATTAGCACGGAGGACAGAGCAGGTCAGTGTTAAAATGACACCAGTAGGAAGTTTAATGTTTACTTTCCTTCCAAGTGAGGAGAACAGTCCACTGAGTAAGTCACGGATCTCACTCAAACAAATGACTTTCCAGTGTTACATGACAGGGCCCATACTCCAAATGTACAGTATATCACTGCGTTTTGTGAAAAATGAGACCTGATCCTGGTGGGTCAGGAAAATATTGTCTGAAATAGTATAATTTCCATTTGTTGCTTGACCCACCTGACATTTCCCATCCTCACTTCCTCTTTAATCGTAACTGTGAAAAGAAAGCCATGATGAAAAAGGAAAAACTCAGGTATAGGTATGTGATACTGATTGTATTAACACACATTTTGGAATTGACTGTTATGTAAATTGATACAATAAAAATGAGCTGCAGTGTGAAAAGCGTATATGTGTTAATGTGGACATAATAGTGCTATCCGTATGATGTCCACTTTCTGATATTACTTCCCATTCCCTTGTCATGAATAATAAACCTCCTTATAAGAAGTCCCTTAAGAAGTCTGGTCTTCAGAAAAATTCATATCAAATCATACACTGTGTGATCTCTGAGTTATTAGTATGAATTTTGCTCTCGATGCATGAGAGTTGGCAGCTCTGCTTCACTCAGGTTTTAAATTACAATATTTGATGTTGGTTTGCTGGTGAAATCATTTAGTGTTTAATTTACTGTAAGAGGGCAATACATACAGTTAAACTAGCATTCCTACTTAGATGCATTGATTGTAAAATATGTTCCTCCAAGATGCAAATAATTAAGTCTGTACACCTTAAAGTGTCTTATTTGTAAACCTGCCTGAAGTTTGAAGTTTTAGAACACTGAAGAGGATTAAAAAAGATGCATGTACTGTTACCACAATTTAAACATAGTTTCAGTTTCTTTTAACCTGTGCTGAAATGTTATATATGACTTTTAACCGCAGCACTCTGTAATGATTGCTCTTAAGGAAAGTGTGGTTAAATGAATGTAAGGCTATGATTTTACTCTGCTATAAACACAATTGCTTGTTTAGTTCCTTCGCCTTTTAGATGGATAAAATCTCCAGGCTACTCGACAGGCATTAACACCCTTCCACTTCAGATCAGTGCAATCAAAATCTTTCTGGTTCGCAGCTAAATCTTGCCTGGAATCGCAAACCCGTTCACGTTCACTTCACTCTACTTTTTCTAATAGAAAAGCAGCCAAAAGCCGAACCTCATCGGCGGTAGAGATATCCCAGCTGGATCATTTTTACTCCCTGTGATCAGATTTTACAGGGCTGGAATACGAATCACTGGCCTGGATCCAATGATGTGTGTTGTCAGAAAATCAGTACTTCAACATCCAACATGTAAAAAAAAAAAAAAATCAATCCCTGAGATCATCTGCATTACACATGATGATAACAGTGATGTGATGAATAATTTATCACAGACACATTTCCCCTCTCTGCATGTGATTCCACTGCCTCATTGGTTTGAGCTGCATCAACGAAAGGCTCCCTGTCACCTTTTAACATGAGTTTGATGTGTTAAAACTAGGCAGATGATTAACTTTCCTCACAGATTGAAGCTATCTAAAGCTACTTTTCATGTGTCAGGAAGTTTCATCCATTCATTCTGCAACGAATGTGACTTTGAACAGGTAAATACAGCTGATTGTGGCTTTCCGGAGATGTTTCCAGTCCAGAACAAAGGAGGGAGTTAAATACACCGAAACTCATTTCTACAGGAGATTTTGGACTGAAGCAGGAAACACACACATGGGGTGAACATGCACACACCAAACAACAAAGAAACAACAAAGCCGACTAAACTAAACCTAGACTTGAACTGGGATGATCCCAGTCGTCTTGTCAGTTAACCCCTACACCAGAAAATATTATTGATCTGGCATTCTAAATTTTCACACACACATCTATCTATCTATCCTGTCCCGTGTGGCGGGAGAATCTTTTAAAATGTGAAAAATATGATATGAAAAAAAAATTAATTAAAACTCCTGCTGAGCTAACTTTGTCCACTGATATAAAATATGTGAGCAGTAGAAATAAAACCAAGTACATAAAATATGAGGATCAAATTAAAACAAATAGCCAACTTTGATCTTGTGTGGTTCAAAGCGAGGCTGCAGCTTTTGAAGTCCTCTTCGCCGGGCCTATTTGTGTGAGCTCGCGGCTTTGAGAATATTGTCTTATTTATACAATCTGCTTTTATTACTCATGACTACGGGCGTTCCTTTGCAGACGCCGCGAAACTCATTTTGTTTGATTGCACATATATATGTCTGCTTTTGTCGAGATCGAGCAGCTCCTCCACATATGATCCTGCACCATCCACTAGTTATTTTTCCTTTGCAATCTTGCCTCCAACGCCTGATCCTGCTCCAGCTTGCTCTTTGAAGATGAAAAGGATGCTCCTCTGCCACTGATTTATCCCCTTGTAGCCCGCTCACACCCCTCCTCTGCAGCCCCCATCACTGACTCCATTACCTTACAGAGTTTCATTAATGAACGAGGTGAGAGTCACTGTGGTACATTCACATCTTCGAGTGTGTGTGTGTGTGTGTGTGTGTGTGTGTGTGTGTGTGTGTGTGTGTGTGTGTGTGTGTGTTGTGTGTGTGTGTGTGTGTGTGGTGTGTGTGTGTGTGTGTGTTGTGTGTGTGTGGTGTGTGTGTGTGTGTGATGACTGTTCCTCAGAGGCAGTATCATCTTCGGCACAGTGTGAGTGACTCAACAAGAAAATTTTCAGAGAGCTTACACCTTGCTAAATCGCAGATCGTCTCTGCTGGGGCTAACATACTTCCCCACGCTGTGTGATTCAACGCTTCCTCATACAGAATGCGCCGTCACACACACACACACATATGCGCGCGCTCGCAACCAGATGGTCATCCGAATACACAAACATGTGCGTAAGCAAACTTGCAGCGTGGTTACTATATTTACTCCTTACTCCAGGGCTAAAACATAGACATCGACACTCTTTCACACACAGGCCAGCATGTTGCCAAAACTGTGACAGAACCCCCCCACTTCCCCCACTACCACTAGATAATCATATGAGCAGCCAGATAGGGTGCGACAATGTGTTCACACCTTACCACACACACACACATACACACATATACCCATATACACTTTCCCTTTGCAGATTCTTCAATTAGAGAGCGAAGCTGAGCTGCAGGGAGGGTGATTGAGCTCCCGGCAACATGCTGCATTCACACTGATGTTGTCAAAAACTGGATAAAGAAAAAAAAAAAACACACAGCACACGTAGACGCTGCTCTGATGTCAAGTGGATATATTTTTTAGACTTTGCAACTTGTAGCATGACAGCAGCAGGACTGGTGTGTCTGCCTGCTATTTACTTGAGGAAGCCGTATCTCCCATCAGGCATCTGTGTGACATTTAGAGAATTCATGGCCGCGTTCACATCCTATCAGACGCTGGCGAGACATCTAGAGAACAGGAGCTTCGTATAAATCTCTGCTTTCAAACAGGGTTCAGTAGACTCAATTTGCATGTGAAATTCCAATCAGATAAGACCGGGTGATGTGCACCCAACAAAATGTAAATGAATGTCCTTTAGGTATCGGTTGTCATGATCAAGTTTATTTGCAACAAAAACCTCTGAATTCCAGCTGTGCCCAGTTTATCATTTTCTGCACCGAATATATAGAATAGAAGTTGTCCAATAAACATCCAGCTACAGAGCTCATGGCGGCAGAGTACGTATTGATAAAGGTCAGTAGGTTTTGTATAGTGGGTTGAAAGAAGTGAAGTTCAATGGATCAAATATAGGACTTTCAATCAGAGGCATTTGCAAACAGCAAAGTGTAAAACCATTTCATTTTACACCATT
The DNA here is from genome assembly GCF_902148845.1 of Salarias fasciatus. Lineage (NCBI taxonomy): Eukaryota > Metazoa > Chordata > Actinopteri > Blenniiformes > Blenniidae > Salarias > Salarias fasciatus. The sequence goes on from NC_043758.1 coordinate 24,374,889, forward strand.
CAGTGTTAAAAGAGAAAATGTTGGTTTCTGCAAACAAGTGATGCATTTATAATATTGGCTATTCTGGAGGAAACATACCTTTTTTTGGCAAAACATTAAGAAACTAAAAAACAACCCTGTGGTTTACTAAAAGATCTGTCTGATTGAATGGAGTTGGCTACATTTCCTTTTAAGTGTAAAATTACAACGAGTTTTAATGAAATGCAGGAATGTTCGGCTCTCCAACCAGTCACCTTTAAAGATAACAGTGTTGAATGAGTTGGATTGAACACTAACTCTTTGCTTTTCCAGTATGAATCTGACTTTTCCCCTCAAGGATAATTTCTTGAACTGTGTGTGTTATCTCACAAGCTCATCGCTTTTCAAATGAATATTACATGAGCTCTGTCAGCTTCGTGTCACCATTTTAGTGTTTCTACTGTAAATTCATCTGCCTGACATCTGAGGCTCAAAAGTGTAATGGTGTCACTTTTAATCTGAAGTGTGTTAAATAAGGAATTTGGAAGAAATTGCTGTTTTCCTTGTTAAAGCAACTTAAGTAAAGAAAGTATCTTCAAACATGACCTTTCTAAAAACATGAATATTCTTATTCTTTCTAAGAATGACAAAGAATAATCAGTCACTGCCACCCCCCACCCCCCCCCCCCCCACCCCCCCCCCCCACCCCCCATGCTCATATATTCACTGATAGTCACCATGAGAGGACGAGTCTTAACAGAAATCAAATCTTTCAATTCCAATTTTTTATTTGTTAGGTTTGCTAATTTTTTGGAAAGCTTTTTCTTAGAATCATTTTTACCCCATTGCTGGGTTGTAATATCATTTATTTTGATTATTTATGGCATAAAGAGGCTGAAGTTATTGTTTTATGAGTTAATCTCCTATTTAGTTATTTTGCAGTCACTAAGCTTCTGAAATATTAAGTTGCTTTCTTAATTAATAACATTTAATCTTTAATGAGAGAAAGTTTTGGCATTTTTGTTTTTTGAGCGCACTGAAATTGTTGCAGACAATGGTGTTGGATGTTGAATGTGAGACTTCATAAAGGATTTTAAATTATACAAGTTAGTTTTATATTGTTATTCTTTGTGAACCACTGCAGCTGATGAGAAACACTGAACTGTAAAATGTTAAAGCGTATATCTCTCTGTCTGTGTGTGTGTGTGTGTGTGTGTGTGTGGACAGAGTGTGTTTGGGATGTTCCCTGCTCGGCCATGTGCTGTCTGCTTGTGTGTCATGGAGGCTCCCTGCATGTGCCAGAGCCGCTGATTTGGGTTGGAGCTTGGCACGGGAAAGCCGCGGTGGGTGGGGAGTTGGCACGGACGCGACGGCCCGAGCTCGGGATTGTCCAAAACCCACTGATTTAATCCGGATTACGGCCATCATTTCTCTCTTTTCCTTTCTGTATTTCCCTCCATTGCCTCCCCAAACACACACACACCCACACACACACACACACACACACACACACACACACACACACACACACACACACACACACACACACACACCACCCCTCCCTCTATCCTGCCTCCGTCTCGCCCACGCACTCACTCTCTTCCCCTCTCTCCCCCTGTTGCTCTTTCCCCTGCTCATGTCTCACCCCTCCATCAAGGCCTTACAGTCTATCCCTAAAAAACCCTTTGTTGCCATGGGGACCAGTCATGTTGCTCGTTTCCTATCTTGCCATTGATACACGGTGAATGATACACTGAGCAGATTTTAGAAAGTCTATTTTAACGCCATATTGAACTCTTGAAACTTGAGCGGTTTCACTTCTTTAGTCATCTTCTCATGAAGGTACTTATTGATCCTAACAGCCGTTGACAGTATTATTGTATATAATATGAAATATTATTTGCCATGTGAGAGTTCATTCTCTGTAACAGAGTGCTCATCGTCCCACACTTTGAAAACCTCCATTTTAATCGATCATTTGCTTTTCATTATGCCGTGTGTAACCACATGAAATTGTACTGCGCATCTGCGAAACCTACTCATGTGCACAGGAACTACAATAAATTTTCATAACTGTCAGCGAGACTATGAACTCAATTGATTTATCCTCAAAGGCATCTGGCCAGCGACTATCAAACACCACTTAAATACCACTGTGTGTCTGAGAGAACAATTTACTGTTGTTAGATTTTTTTTTTTTAATTTTAGCAGCTTATAGATCCAGGATAACACACAATAATCCAATTAATAGATACTGTAACAGTCCAGTGTAATAATACAGGAGAGCTATACAGTCAGCTGCATGGCACAGTTGGCAGTAAATACAAAACCCTGTGATTCACCTGAACTCAGACAAACCCAGTGAACCTGCGGACTGAAGTTTGAGCAGTCCCACCTGAGTCAGCGCTACAGCATGATAGGAATTCATCTTCGTCTTTTCTGGAGATGACCGTTGCAGCAATGTCAGGCACAATCGCTTTGTGACGCCCTGCAACAGCTGGAGGATGTGTGTGTACGATTAAAATATCAGGGTTTGTATGCACACGTGCATGGAGAGGAGTCCTCATCCTGTGTTGAATGAAAAGCTCATTCAGGCAATGGACGTACTGTGTGTTTTTGTGATACTGGTGTTCATATCTTCTGGCGAATGTGTGTGTGTACATGCATTCATGTGTGTGTGTGTGTGTGTGTGTGTGTGTGAGATTGATGGTCGTGCAGGATAAAGGTCGGTCAGCAGGGGAGATCGTTGCCTCCTCACTCCTTCTGTCGCTGGCCTGAAGCACCGGAACATCCCTTCTGTGTGTGGGAGTGTGTGTGTGAGCGAGGTCTCCTGTTCATGGCACGATCAAGATCAAGCTTTGTGCCAGGTGACCCGCCGTGAACTACGAGCTATTGATAAACCCTGGCACGGGAACACACAGACAGAGAGAGAGAGAGAGAGGGGGAGGGAGGGCGAGAGAGACGAGGAAAGTATGATAACTGTCCGTCTACGTTTGATGTGACAGGATTAGATTTGTCAGCGCTGTCAGTACATTGCAATTGGGTTACCAACTGGCTCCCTTAAGACACACAGGATGGACAGAAAGTCAAAACATGAGTGGAAAACAGTAATAAAGAGACGAGAGGCAGGATAAAGACTGCAGATGGAGGGATTACCTAAAACCACTGGTGAGCGCTGGTTTAAAAAAAAACATCTGCAGATGTTGTGCTGCTAAACAGCACAGAGTCTGTGTTCAAAAACACTAATCCTCGTATGGAAGAGTATCACAGCATTCAAAATTACCCATTAGATTATTTGTCTTATCACATTTGTACCATATAATAAAGTTTGTCTCTTGAGCATGAGGAAGTATTGACCACCTCCTCGTCCTACCAGCTCGTCAGCAGTGACGCATGTACATGGTAGGGAATATAAGTAGACATTCAGGACCTTTATCGCCATGGTAACATAAGATGCCATGTGACACCTGGGAAAAGACGATGGTATCTCTTCAGATATGAATGAATGAAAAGATAAGCAATCGATACAATGAAAGCTCAACGTGTTCGAAAAGGAGTAGGAGGAAGCACAAGCTGTGGCCGCATGGTGGCGCAAAGGGTCACGGCGAAAAGGTCTGGCTTTAAATACCAGCTGGGCGCTGGGATCTGTGTGGAGTTTGCATGTTCTCCCCATGTGTGAGTGGTTACTCCGATTTCCTACCACAGCCCAAAATAATGCACCGTGGATCCCCACCAGCTCCACCGAGCGCTGTGCTGTGTGCTGAAGAAACTTCTCTAAGGGGATTAAATACAGTATGAATGAAAAAAAAAGGTCATTAAATCTTATCTCTTTCTAAGTTAGTCCGCATTTACAGCATATACAGCAGTTGTGTCAGTTACTTGCAAGATTAGGGGAAATCGTGAACATTGTATGGATTCAGCTTATTTAGTGTTTTTCCACTGCTTTACATTTTAAATCTCATTCAAGTGTTCACAGTCATGGAGACAGACATGCAAGACGTCTGTTCCATTCAGATTTTAAGAACCCTTAGATGTGCTGAAGCTTGAACCTGCAACCAAAGCCCTTGCCAGTGTTCCTGTTTGCATTCTCACCTCAAAGTATTACCTCAACTTCAACTTTTTATACGGCGCGCTTGCCTACAGTGCTTCCCTGCTGCGCTTGCACGGTCTGCTGACCCCATAAAAAGAGGTGAACTCTGCACTCCATCTAATTCAATTTGCCGTGGAGCCACAGGGAGAAGCCTCATTCCAGACAAACTCTGCCCGAAGTGAAATGGCAATTCAAGTCTGATTACCAGATTAGCGAGGGGGGGTGGGTCTCGCACACATCTGAAGGTTGTGAAACGGAGGATGGGAGGCTGGTGCTGATTGTTTTGAAGGAGCCAAACTCGGAGCTAAATTAAAAAGACATGCCGGTTAGAGGTGTAATTAATGTGAGAAACAGTGGAGGCGGAAAAGGTGGAGGGGTGGGAAGGCGGAGGCTTATGTGGAGGAAAGCTGAACTCAGCAGCGAGGGAACAGGTATTGATGGAGAGCAAAGGTGAGACGGTGAACAGGATTAGCAGGTCAGCCGTAGCACTGAGCTTGTTTATATCACAGTGCAGAGCTCTGAAATAACCCCCAACCTACAATCGCTTTAATAAAACAGAACATATCACAGATTATTTTATTAGAATTTCAGAACTTCCTGTTTCTGACAACCATTTTTTAACAGTGTCTGAGGGCGTTTGTTTTTCTCCCAAAATTAAATGGCCAATATCTTCAGCTGAATGACTTTCTCTCGGCGACTTCACGATTGCCTCGCCGGCATAGTTGCTCTTTAACTGAACTGTTCTTGAGGCCTTTTTGCACAAAGCGAAAGCCGTATGCACGTAGCTTGTTTCACCAGTTGTAGCCGCGCTCCAACCGGTATCTGCTGCCCTCCGCTGCAGAAGCGTGCTGTTCCTTAGTTTACTTCGCTGCTTGCCGCCACACTTCTCTCTCCTCATTTTCTGCCCCTCGCCTGTTGCCTTTGTAACTAGCAGAGGGAAGTTGAGTGGAGGGGAGATTGAAGGGAGAGAGTGAGCGAAAGAGAGAGAGCGAGTGGTGTGTGTGTGTGTGTGTGTGTTTGTGTGTGTTGTGTGTGTGTGTGTGTGTGTGTGTTGTGTGTGTTTGGTGTGTGTGTGTGTGTGTGTGTGTTTGTGTGTGTTTGTGTTGGGTTTCTGGAAAAAAAAAACTGGTTGCTCTTCCTATACCCTCTTGTTTTATTTTTTTCCTTTTATCTTCGCAGTCACATCTTCCAATCTGCAACCTTATGCATTTTATCAGCCCCTCAAGCCAATTATTTCATGTCCTTTTGCTCCCCTGCCTCATTATGCTCCCACTGGTTGGACTTTTCAGCTTCAATCCTTTTTATATCCAGATTGAGTCTGTAATGTTTTTCTGTGGACACAATACTGCACAGTCCTCCACACTCTGCAAGATGAGACTCATCTACATTTTTCATTTTTCATTTGCATGGACTCATTAACCCCTTGAGCTGAAATCCAGCTCCACACGAACCCGCAACTGCTGCCTTGCCTCTTGTGTTTTTATCTGGCTCATCCTCACCAATCGCCATGTGAACGCCGCTCAAGGTTTCAGTTAAAAAATGGATGACATTAAACATTTAGGCAGATTTTCAATGGTATCAACAGAACTGCTTTATGTTTTATCTGGAGGTGGAATAATGCAGGAAGCACAGCTGTGACAGTGTGTGTGTGTGTGTGTGTGTGTGTGGTGTGTGTGTGTGGTGTGTGTGTGTCTGTTTCAGGTTATAATTAGATTGTCATTAGTTACTTATGGTTTCATTTACAATTAGTCTGCATAAATACAAGTTAATGCAATGTGCAGGTAAGGCATGTTACCCGTGTGTGTGTGTGTTTGGAGGACCTGATAGGATATGTTATCCTCATGGACACTCAAAAGTCTACAAAACAAATGAATTATTAGAGAACATGCTTTAAATTTAGACTGGAGATAATGTAAACGTTACAGTGTGGCATGTAATTGAGGTTATCCATAATTATAGCAACGCCCCCTGAAATCTCAGAGACGTGAGCTCGTGTGTGCATGTTGCCGTGTTTGCCTGCATGCATATGGAGAGGGCAGATGGAACTGGATATCTGCCCGTCAGATGCGAAAATGTCATTATACTCTTCACGTAACTGTACATGTTTAATTTTTTTCCACTAATGGCTGCGTGCTCATAATGAGAGCTTTGCATGTGACAAATGCCCCCTTTGTAGCGATATCGCCATTGTTAGATAATGAGGAGAGAACGGCAGAAAAATGGCGGGTCAGGACTGAGGAGAGGAGGCATAATCACCGCTGCATGTGTGATGATACAGTCAACATATTAGTCAAAGGGAACAACAAACACAGTCTGCTGGGAGCTGAGGGTGTGAGCGCGTTGAGATATGTGCTAAGTACACCGAGCGAAAATATAAACGCAATTCTTTTATTTGCTCCCATTTTTCATGAGCTGCACTCAAACACCTGAAACCTTTTCTCTCAAACATTGTTCACAAATGGTTCTAAATGTGTGTTGGTGAGCACTTCTCCAGCCACCTCTGGGGCTGTGACCACACGGTGAAACACACGTCCTTCATATAGAGTTGGTCGGGTTGGTGATTGTTGATCCGCTCCTCTTCAATGGCTGAACGAACCTGCATTCCTTTTCCTTGACATATGCCGGCCTATACCACAGCCACTCCATTCACAATGTTGACACCAGGCCCGCTCACCCTCACCACGCGACACACACGCCATCTGCCATCTGCTCAGTACAGTGAAAACCGTGATTCATCTGTGACGACAACACCTTTCAAAAGTGTCAGATGTCATTGAATGTGAGCAATTTGCCCACTCGAGCTTGTGAGTTCGACGAGCGTGCAGATGAGGTCCCTGAGACGGTTTCTGACAGATGCTGCAAGTGGGCTGGTGTGGTTTACGTGTGGTCTGCGGTCGTAAACCCAGTTGGATGTACTGCCAAATTCTCTGAAACGCCATTGGAGACAACTAATGGCAGGGAAATGGGCATACAATTCATGGCCATTGGTGGACATTCCTGCAGTCAGCATGCCAATTGCACACTCCCTCAAAACCTGCGACATCTGTTACATTGTACAGTACGATAAAACCGCACAGTTTAAGTTTAGGGTGTTCTGTTATCGGCCAGTCTGTGGCACACCTGTGCAATAATCTCCTGTCTGACAGCATGTTGGAGAAGTGCTCACTAATGCAGATTTAGACTAATTTGTGAACAACATTGGAGAGAAAGAGGCATTTGTGTTCACAGAAAACGTCTTAGATCTTTGAGATCAGCTCATGAAAAATAGGAGCAAATAAAGTGATTTGCTTATGTTTTTGTTAAGTGTATGTTTTATCTTTCAGAGATATTTGTACATAATGGGGCCAACTATGCGGTGTTGCATATATTGACATGTTGCCAATTAACAACTGATGAAACTGTGGTTCACAAAACTAGAATTAAGAACAGAGAACACAGAACTAAGAGATGAAGCCGGTCTTCATCAGGTTTTCTGAGTTAACCAGCGACTTCTGCACTTTTTCATTTCTTGATGTCTATTGAGAAAATGATTGCTAGACCTGAAAGATACCCTCAATTTACAGGACAAAATCAAAAATCTCAGTTGTCTCGTTTACCATTGCATGACATTTTTAGGTTTGTTGCAAGACCATTGTAAAGGCTCATGTGTCATTTTATCTGATAAACATCATGCCAGTAATAAAGTGAGTATCATGCACATGTGGAATGAATGTTGTGAGAAATGCGTGCAAACTCTAGTTTGATTTTGACCCAAATTTCACTGAATTCTTCTAAATTGGCATTTGTGCAATATATGTCCAGTTCCAGTTCAATGTGCTTTTGACTGAACATTGTAACAAATTTACCTTTTTTCTTGCCTGTTTGGATCCACAGCGGTCTTTGAGACGTCACAGCCCAGTGAGACAGGACTGGATTTCTGTGGCTGCACCCTGCTGCAGATTAAATTGATATTTTAGAGTCGACACTGTTATTTCCTCACATTTGTATTATAACTTTCTCTATTGGTTTAGTCTGAATATACTGGCATCACACGTCTGAAGATCTCTGTGTGGTTGTAATTTTTTTTTTCCATTTTTTTAAATCAGCGCAACACAAACACGGTTAATACTGTATAAATGTTTTAGCTGTTTGGCAATGTGCACGATTCTACTAAATCTCAGGGAGGGTTTAATGGCATGTGGTGAGAAGATTTATGCTTTTTTTTTTTCTTTTTTTTCTTTTCTTTTTTTTAAGGGAAGCCACCGTCAATCTGAAAGTCTCCTTTGGCAGTTCACAGAAGAAATGAGGCTCTTCATAGAAAACTGCAGACACAATCTGGAGATTATTCCTGACACAGAAGGAAAGGGTGGGAGGGTGGGGATTGAGGGGTGGCGGGGTCACGGAGGGAGAGGAAGAAGAACAGAGCGGGGAATCCTTACAGAGTAAATTAAATCAAGAAAAACCAGATAGAAGCTCTGTAGGGGAGAGAAAAAACAGGTGGGAGATGCTCTGTGGATACGATAATCTAAAGCTATTCGATGGCATTAACAAAAAAAAAAAAAAGAAAAAAAAACCTAATGCAAGAATCCTCCATTGGCCCAGCCACAGATTACAGAACTAGGTTTGCGTGGAAGCTATTATATAATTCATTCTCTATGATGAGATTTTCCTCCATTTCTGGTTTTCCTTACTAACCCCCTCTATCTCCCGCGCACTGTCCGAGCACTGGCAGGTTTTTCTTTTAATTTAAGGCGAGGATGTCTGAGCCACACTGCGTTTTTTGGTGACTTTGTAATCTTTTTTATCCCGGTCTGGAACTAAATTCATCTCCAGCTGCAGTTTGATGTTTTCCGTCAGCGCTCAGTTAATTTGAACCGTTTCTCGTCGCTGTCTGGACTCTGCCTTGTTGCGCGGAGAGATGTGCACAAGTGTGTGTGTACGCAGCTGTGGAATATGTGCGTATTTAGGCGCACGTGCACACATTTAGTGCAATACTCTCTCTCTCTCTCTCTCCTCTCTCTCATGTATTGTGAACCTCTGCTCACTAAGCTTCTTAATGGAGTCACTACAAGGGCAAAAGCATTTTCGAAACCATTTATTCTTTTCTCCCGCGTCGTCCGCTCCCTCCCCCACCACGGGCCGGCTGATCACAGGTGCGGGGGGGTGGGGGGGGGTGGCAGTGGGGGAGGGATTGGCAATAAGTCTTTCATTTTTCATTTTGGAGACCAGCCCTGTGAACCTACCGTTTTGATGAAGGTACATGTGAATTGCGCGCGGTCGGACTGTGGGAAGGATTAACTTTGCCCTTCGACTCCACATCTGCGCCACACAAGACTGGCAGAGCCGCAGCGCGATTGGTGGATTACTCTTCACACACAGCCAAAAGCCATCTAACGATACCTGGCAGTGTCTAAGGTGCGGTGGCGTTGGACTTTCCCTCCTGGATTCACCATCCGGCCACGATACCGTGCAGATAAAAGGATCTCCAAATTGATTTGAGAGATCTAAGGCCCTGGAAGCCCTTGTTGTTGTCCTGTAAAGTCTTCAACCATCCATTTGTGACTGACATTTAAAAAAAAAAAAAAAACATACATCAACAGTGCTCAGAGATTAAGTTCATTAGCAAATGGGAGAAAAAAAAATTGTGCTATGAGTGTCCATGTAAATGTGCTTGTAATCCCCCAGGACCGGAAATCTACAATAATGCAATATTTGTCAGCTAGCCTGCCTGAGACTACAGATTATTCCTGCACTTTTCATGTTAGATTGCATTGCATTGAATGCAGTTCTAAAAAAATAATAATTATTTTCACAATTAAATATCAATGAAAGGTTGAATGAAATAAATTTGATCATTTTAAGACTGTATGGATTTGGAAACACTGACATGAATAATAAAAGTTGGGAATATATCAACAAAAAGTTGAAAAAGTAAGTGGTTCTAATTAAGAAAAATACAATCAAAGACGTGTTACAAACAACTGACATTTCAAGTAATCTAGATAAATATTTGTCTGTGAGGAAAAAGGCTGAATGTTCTTCATAAATTCTTGTGATAATCAGCCTGAAAAACTGTTTGTGTATGTTGAAGCCGTATGGGAACCCAATCTCACGATTACAATTTATTTAAATTCAACTGAGACAAAGCGAAAAAATGTTCTGTGGTCATACGAGAATGAGACACAACTTAACAAACAGGTGTAAAACCTGGGATATTGTGGCTTCTGCGATGATGTGGTCTGCAGACAATGAACTTGAACATTTCTAACTGCAACAGGAGAGCAAGTCTCTCTTACTAGATATCGATGTCAATTGACACATACTGTAGTAGTGTGTCTTCAGAAACTCTCTCTGCCACTCTGAAATGATTGCTGTGATCAGGCAGCACTGAGAGTTGTATTATGCATCTTGTTATCTGCTTGCACGATGCAGACCCTGAAAATCAAAGCCATATAACAGACGTGAAGTTTAGAAGAAGGCAGATTGCAGTAGAAACATTTAAAGAGAAAATGGATAGTAGAAAACTGATGGAGAATGAAACACTACAAGGACACACTAAAAGCAAATATATTCCTTTGTATGGCACATCGAAAATGTCTTAAGAACTATCTCAAGAGCTTCTTCAATGCCTGCAAGCACCACCTTCAAAGCTGTTCCCTCAGCCACAGCCGGATCACTCGTATGCATACAAAAGCTTTAAATCCATGATAAAATTAATGAGGATGGGTTTTGATGGGCTACTGTAATGGCTTGTCCTCTGGGCTCACATGAAGTAATGACAGAGGTTTATCACAGCGTTATTTATGAGCTTATTATAAATACGAAGCGTGGTGGTTTAAAAGGGAAAGCCACAATGCGAACAAAACCCCTCGTATCTGTAGGGCTCAACTACAAGGCAGCAATCAATCAACAGATTATCAGTGAGGTGGAGCCAGTCTGCAAGTCTGCAACCTTGTTCCAGACTTTGTTTTAGCCACAGATTACAATGCGAGACGGCCTCATAGAGCCAGCTATCTAAAGTGGTGGACTGGTCCGAGATTTGAAAAATGAATGAGGAATGAATAAAGTAAGAAGAAGAACAAAGAGAAAAGATGTCTGCAGGAAAGTAAAACAGAATGGATGTGTGTGTGTGTGCATCTGAGATCACAGATGCACTCAGACTCAGGAAGTGTTCAAATATGTCAAGTCAGGGCGAACATTAATGCACGCACGCACACACACGCATGCAGTCTGAATTGAAGCCAAACCATTTCAGCAACAATAATCTCTCTGTCTCACCACACCCGCACAGAAATAGCTCCTAATCTGCCAACAAGGCTCACCTCACCTGTTGCTAGGGGACTGACGAGAGAGAGTATTGTTAGTAACAAAGCCAACAACTGATAGATTATGCTGTGTTGGTGTGTGTGCGTGTCTCCGTGTGTTAGCTTAGTGTAGGCATCAATCACAGCAACGTAACTGAGTCTGAATTGTGGTTGCTATGCAAACTGGGCCTAATGATGCAATGATAATGAAATTAAAGGGATATGTTATCACCACTTTTTTTTTTTTTTTGTTACTGGTAAATGCTCTGGCAGCACATCCATACACAAAAGCTGAGATTTATGGGGACTGACAACACATGGAGTCTCCACTCATAACAGATCTTTTTCTGAAGTGTTTATTCTTGCTGATAAATGAGCTGTGGAGTGCTTCTTCTTCTTCTTCTTCTTCTCTCTCTTCACAGGGGGAGGGCTGGTGACTTCATGGTGTCCCTCCACCATTCATCTGTTCATGTTTAGTCACTTCGCTCACTTCGTTCTTCTACGGCTGTGACACTGATCAGGACGCCAAAACACTTAGGTTTGTTCTATGCTCGGTGCGTCCATGAGGTCAGCCTGGACCAATTATGTCATTTTAGCAGCCATGCCTCCTCAGGCGGCCCTTCTCCAAGTGGAAAATCCCCACTTTATGTGGAGATGCATATCACCACTGAAGCCACACTCCTCTTTCGGATTCTGCACACCTTCTTTGCCGGCACCATGTTTATGTGAAAAGCACAATCCAGCATCCCTGTATAGTTTCTGAGGGAACGGTATAATTGCTCGTGGTCTTGTTTCAGGAGTCTTATGTTGGAGTCCACAGCGGGCCTTTCCGTGTGCATTGTTCATCTGAGGGTGCTCCAGTTTCCCCCAACAGTTTAAAAAATATGTACATCCGAGTTTAATTTGTTTTTATAAAATTGTCTACAGGTGAGATTATGTCTCTCTGTGTTTTCCCTGTAATGGACTGCCGACTTGTCCAAGCTGGGATTGGCTCCAGCGCCTTTGACCCTGAATTTCACAAAGCAGCATAGAACATATTTATAGAAGATAGATGATATCAGTTGTAGTCAGCATATACAGGGCAGAACACAGCTGTTTAGCAACCAACCTGTACAACTAATATGTATTTGTGTGAAATCTTTGCATAGATTAATCCATTTATGTAAGATAGCATCAAATAATAAGCAATTCTGCTGGGTTTATCTGTACATATTTTCTCATATCAAACCCGCTGGAAAACTGTTGAAATGGTTCAGCGCTAAAAGTTATTTCAGAGATCTTTTTCCAAAAGATAGTTTGGTGCAAATGAGCTACATAGACTGATGAAAGAGTAGATTCTGTAACTTTACTCAGAAACTAAAATACATACAGACTTAAAAAAAGAAAAGAAAAAGCCCTTATATGTCTCCATATTTCCTTGTGGCCTTCATTATTTTCTCGTTTCTCTAATTAGCAATTTGCTCGTCTCATTATAACGGCCCACTCATGCTAGTGGTCATCAGTGCCACTGAAATACATTTTTCTTCTTTCCTGTCTGTCATATAAGGAAGGCTTTGTACTGGACATAAATAGGTTGTAAAATCCATTTGACTTGAACAACAATTATTGGTTTTAGCTGTATTTGCACTGTACCCTGATTTACAACTGCACGTTTAGAAACCTTTTGTTGGTATGTGTTATTGCACATGGCTCTTTTTAACGTGACTTTTTGTGACATTCTGTTAAACTCAAAACGTGCCCTTTGCATTTGCAGTCATGATCTATTACTTTTTTATTTATGATGGCCTCCTATATGTGACACCCCTGTAAAGGCTTTGTTGAAAAGAAATCACAGAGTATCTCAAACAGGGTGTCTTATTTCATGTCTTCTGCCTATACTAACCAATTCATCTCTGTTTCTCCTCCAGGATCCTGCTGACCGTTGTTGTGATCTTCCGGATCCTCATTGTGGCCATTGTGGGGGAGACGGTGTACGAGGACGAGCAGACCATGTTCATCTGTAACACTCTGCAGCCCGGCTGCAATCAGGCCTGCTACGACAAAGCCTTCCCCATTTCCCACATCCGCTACTGGGTCTTCCAGATCATACTGGTGTGCACGCCCAGCCTCTGCTTCATCACCTACTCTGTCCACCAGTCTGCCAAGCAGAGAGACCGACGCTACTCTTTTCTCTACCCCATAATGGAGAGGGACTACGGGGGCAGAGATGGGGCACGAAAGCTCCGCAACATCAATGGGATTCTAGTCCAGCATGGCGGAGACGGCGGAGGAGGGAAGGAAGAGCCTGACTGCCTGGAGGTGAAGGAGATCCCCAATGCCCCTCGGGGCCTCACCCACGGGAAGAGTTCCAAGGTTCGCCGGCAAGAGGGGATCTCTCGCTTCTACATAATTCAGGTGGTATTCCGAAACGCGCTGGAGATCGGTTTCTTGGCCGGGCAGTACTTCCTTTACGGCTTCAGTGTGCCTGGGATTTTTGAGTGCGACCGCTACCCGTGTCTCAAGGAGGTGGAGTGCTACGTGTCACGGCCGACGGAAAAAACGGTCTTCTTGGTGTTCATGTTTGCCGTGAGCGGCATCTGCGTGGTGCTCAATCTGGCCGAGCTCAACCACCTGGGCTGGCGCAAGATCAAGGCCGCCATCAGGGGCGTGCAAGCCCGCAGGAAGTCCATCTGCGAGATCAGGAAGAAGGATATGGCACATCTGTCCCAGCCGCCCAACCTGGGCCGCACACAGTCCAGCGAATCAGCCTATGTCTGACGATGAAGCCAAGACAAGGAGGAGGAGTAGAATGAATGTGTGAGAGGGCGAATAAATTACTACTTTCATTAAATGGAGACGGTTGAAGGAGATGACCTGTTTCTCTGAGACGATGGTATGAAACAGAATGTAAAAAAGACCAAACCTCTGGCTCCATGACTCAAGAGAGGAGGAAAAAAAAAAGATCATAAAGCATGAAAGAGGACAAAAAAACTTTTGTTCTGCAAATGAACACAAGACTTTTTGATCTCGTGATGAGATGCTTTAACTGCCATTTTATACTTTGGTTTTTTTACCTAATTACCTTCTCTTCTGCTCCGAGCTTCTCGTAATGGGAAGAACTGAGTCCTCATGGGGCCGGAGAGGGGAAACAAAGTAAAGATCGGAGGAAAGGACCAGTTTTGTGTTCCTTGAGGACTTTCAAAGACAATGGTGGTGTTTGATGCATCCCATGGTGCTTTTCTTTCTGGACTGTGTCATCGTCAATGAGAAAGGGAGGACAGGACAGGGGACGGGACGGGGAGGGAGGATCTGCAACATCTTTTAAGAGGAGAATGGAAGAACTGTCAAGGCTGTGACAGACTCTAGAGAACAGAGGCGAGTTTGGGGAGTGAGGGAGAAAAGGAGGGAGGCATCGTGCTCCGGGAAAAACATGAAACAAGAGAGGTGGAAGAGAAGAAAGAAAACATTTCCCTGTTGCTTCCTCTCTGTTCTGGGGAATAGGAGGTGGGCCTAAGCCAAGAGAAGAAAAGCCGCCTCCGATCAGGGTGTCTTGCCTCCGCTGGAACATCGTCTCAGGCCAAAACTGAGAGAGAAAGACTGACGATGTTTATGTATTGTCTCTTGGCAAACGGCGGTTTTAACACAAACACTGCGAGTACCATAAACACTTTTTTTTCCTCTCCCCCGTCTCTCGTTCTCTGCGCTCTGCGGCTGGCAGCTATTTGGAATGTGGGGGGCTCCCAATGACAGTAATGACCCTCGCTGCTTTCCTGTCGCGTAAACTTTCGAGAGGAACTCGTGAACAAAAGGGCAAGCATCCGGTTAACATCAGTCTCTCGCGAAGCACAAACCAAACGTCTCGTCGTGCAGCATCTTCGAGTGCTAAGAGACGAGGAAGCAAAATACAAAGGGGAGCGAAAAGAGAACGACAGCCTGTGGAAGAGGAAGAACAGATTACTTTATCGCAAGCGAATTTTATAAAATACATCACCATGAGTTACAATTATTTCTTCTTTTTTTTTGAGAAAGCGATGGTGCCATCCTTCAGATATTTAATTCTTGTTGAAATGTTAAATAGAGTATATCATGGTCATTATTTATCCATTTAGAGTATATCCAAATAGATTTATTATCTTTGCAGGCGGGTTGGTGGAGAAACCATGTTGCTGTTTTTTAAAATGTATAAACTTTATGTCTTTTTTAAACATTTTTGTTTAGCTTGAAGCTTTTCTCACTGTTGGAACTGATTAATAACTTGCACGGGGAGGGGAAGGGACAAGTTTGTGAGCTTTGTTTCTAAAATGCTTTGAGGATGTGCAGCTGATTTTTTTCCCCAAAAAAAACTCTCTAAAGGTACAATATGGAGCATTTAAATAATACTGCATTTGTGCATTATTGAGTGGCATTCGTGAATCTCTGTAGCATCCAGTCTGACAGCGGCTTAAATCTCTTTGCAGAGTTGCAGCTGTCGTGTTTCCAGTTACATTCACCAGAACCTGCTGGATCTGCTTCTGTTTGCACTGAAGACAGACTAGATGCGAGAAAGACTCAATAAAACACTATGTGGTATTACAAAGCAGGATGAACAGGATGAGCTAACTTCAGTCGATACATCCACAGCACAATACTTGATATCTGAGATGACTTCATGACTGTTCATTCATCTCATTGTTTCAGATTATGTTTGGAATGTTTTGAGCTAAAACATGTTACATATTGTACCTTTCTTGAAAACTTGAATGCAGCTGCTCGGTAACTGCATGAAAACTGAAGTGTGATGCAGCTGCTAACCACCACAACTGTGTGATTTTTTTTTTTTTTTAACCGGAGAGCCGAGGTTCTCGTCAAAATCAGCTGCACAGCTTAAAGCAGTAGAGGCCTGTACGTCATTCGATAAAAGGCATGTTTACATGACACGATGTTTGTTGAATGATAAAGCTGTGTAACTGATGAGTAGATACTTTCTAGGGACAGTTCTGTTTTCGAATCTCAGTGGCTTTTTTTTTTTTTTGCATTTACTTTCCTGACTGGATTTCAGCATGCATGCAATTGTCAGCGAAAAGTACAAGAATGACATGAAAGAAGCAGAAAAAAAAGATGAACACGGAAAGCGTTGCACCTTGATTAATGCAGACGAGTTACAGAGTGGCAGACTGAAGGAAGTCACGCTGGGATAAAAAGATGTTTCCGGACACATGAAGACACGCCAAAGTGCATAATTTACAATGTAGATGTAACACACTGTGAGCCAATGAAACCAGATGTAGCAGTACTTCAGTGAACTGGTTGTGAGATACTAAAAAGTCAGGCAGCACAGAAACACATCCACCCCATGGTGTTCTCCTGCAACTCAGGAAAGACGATGTTCAGGTGAAAGACCAAAAATCATGCACCAAACAGACTCACTTCCAAGGTTTATAAGCAAAGAATCAGCAACTGATTGACTTTGTTCAGCTTAAGATTGGGGTAGTGTGTAGTTTGACTAGTTTCACAGTTGCTTCTCACGTTAACCCCTTCCTCACTCATTTGATACATTCAGCAAACACACCAAAAAACTGGCAGACCTGCTATGACAGACCAAAGCTTTGATAGTTCATGCATTATTTCCAGGTTCCAGAATCACGAGTGGAGCTGGGATCTTAATCAAGCTTTATCCAATCAGCCACTCTCCACTGGGTGAAAATCCAGCTTAGTTTTCTGAGGAGAGGAGACAATTCCTAATTAAATGTCTTATTGTCAGTATTTATCAGTCACACGGAAGGGTTAAAGGATCTGAATAAAGAGCCAGAAGGTACGATTCATGGT
This sequence comes from Salarias fasciatus, assembly GCF_902148845.1. Lineage (NCBI taxonomy): Eukaryota > Metazoa > Chordata > Actinopteri > Blenniiformes > Blenniidae > Salarias > Salarias fasciatus. Next base: position 24,392,004 of record NC_043758.1, read on the forward strand.
GACAGTTTTTAGCCTTTCCAGATAAGATAGAAGCAATGTATAGACTTTTAAAATGAACAAATGTTGATTTAAAACTATGTATGACCTGATCATAAACATTGTTCCTTCTATATGGGCTTGAGCCACTCTGGGGTCATTGGTTGCCAAATCCTTGCCCTGCTGACCTCGTGAGAAAGCCACGTTACACTCTGGACAGACTGGCAGGATTACGAATAGGTTTTGATCCTAAAGTAACAACAACAATCATGGTAAGGAGTCGGCGAGTAACATGTATGGATTTAAACCCTTTAATTTGCTCTAAATCTAACCCAAAATGTAATGAATTACCAAATATTCTTGTGAATGTTGTTTACAGAAAAGCTAATGAGCAGCTCTATAATAATCACAGACATCGTGAACTCCCATCACTCAAGCTGACCCCACTTTAGCTTGAGCTAAGGTCTGTGAACTGCAGCAAAGAGGTGATGTAGCAGAAGAAACCCCCCCCCCAATTCTCAGTTTGTTCATTCACCCCCACTGTCATAATCTCTATGATACTTACAGGTGATTATCTCCAGACTTAGTGTCCACCGAGGATGTCAGTGGGGCTCAGTGGGATCTGCAGTCTGCTTTATGTACGAGGTAGGACAAATACACCGCCAGGGCATGCCAGAATGCCTAATAATAGAGGGTGAGCTAACTCTTGGTCTTCTCCTTGTGCTTACTGCGAGCGTGTCCTTCTCGCAAAAAGCTTAAACGCTGACCTTGAGCTTAAAAGCCAAGCCAATGTCCTGTGCTATATGCAGCTCATGCTGGAGAGTCACTGTGCGGCCCTGTGCTGGTCTAATCTCCAGAGCACAGGTCAGTGCTGGTGTGAGTACTATTTTACTGAATAGTGCACAACACATGTTCAACTTCCATTAGGGAAGAAAGGAAATCTGAATGTGCGGACAGCTCTTTGAGCTTGCGTTCATGCGTTCTGCTGTTATGTCTGGTTTCATTCAGGGCAGAAAGACAAACACACGCACTGAGAGGGGACACAGAGGACCCTAAATGTGTCCTGGCCTTCTTCAGTTTACATTTATCCAGTGTTCATTAGTCACTCCTGCCTCCTGCAGTTATACAGTCCAACAGTTTTCAGAAGCAAAGGCGAGCCTTGGATATTCCAACAGTCCACCACTCTCTCTCCAGTCTGCTTTTCTATTTGTCAATGTGAAATTAATTATGCACATTATTATTTTTTTTGTTTTGTTTTGTTTGTTTTTTTCTCATTTGCTTAACTTTTTGACTTGTGGGTTCATTCTGTTGTCTGTTGCTCTTTTTGTGCAGTGACATATCAAAAAAAAAGAAGAAAGATGTTTTTTAATGTAAAGGAACAAAAACGATTTATTGTGTAAAAAAAAAAAAATACAAGGGTAGAGTTTTGAAATATAAAACTATCAGAAAAAGATATTATACATTTCTTCCCTTGCCAAAGCGATATGCAAAGTTGAAAGATTTTTTTTTTTAACTGCATGTGAAATGGCAAGAATAAGCATGTTTCTATGTTTTCTTCAGCTGCATCTTTAAAGAAAGGCTTTTTTAGTCCGAAACTATGGAGCGAAGCTATTACGTCTCGATGCCAAGTGTGTATATTAACTACTCAGTTCCTCACAGCCAGGCAGACAACAGCAACTCAGCGATATTAAGACTACCTATTACTTTTGATGACTTTCCAAACTGGGTGACAACCCTTTTGTACAGTAAATCTTCTACTTTGAAAAGAAAAAAAAAAAAAATTGCACATAATATAAACCTTTAAAATCAGCCGTGGAAGACGTTTTGATCTATACAGCGCAGTCACTCATGGGATGTAGACTAAAGCACAGGGTACACAGGAAATTAAGCATACAGGTAAGCTTACAGACTGCCACGAGATATCAGGTGCGAGAACATTCCAGGAGTCAGCCCTTCAGCACAATGTGTGATCAACCCACAATTTACATACATTAAACACAATCTGATGACATATTGAGAGAGGCTCCCTACGGACAACCCGCCGCGGTACTGAGAGCAGACTCGCGACGGGGAACAAAGCTGATCTTTTATGCTGATTTCTTTTTCTCGGAAAAATGCCGTGAACTCTCGTGCAATTATATAAAATGTACCAGTCAGCGTACTTTCATCACCATTCAACCGTGCACCCGACCGAGAGAATCATGCACAAGCCTGATTTCACCTGCTGGTGCTACTGGGTTTGGACACTTTTACCAAAAAAAAAAAAAAGAAGGAAAAAAATTCAGATACATTCCCAGCACTCTACTGCCCACGCGCACGGGTCATGTAGCAACGCAGGCCTCCTTAAATGCCAAGCTGTTACTCTTGACTGTTGCAAACAAATGCGGTATCCCTGCATAAGCCTACGTCCGTTAGCGATACAAGACTCTCCAGGTACTTTGCTCTGCAGAACTGTAGCAAACAATCTAAATCCTCAGGACTGCAGCGTGTAATTGAGCTGTTTCATTCATCACCGCAGAGCTCACAAAAACGACACATTATTCTTTATTCTGCCGCCAGAAGCACCTCAGATTAATTTAGCAATCACATTATGCAGCCAGTGTTAAGTGCTGCTTGGTGACCCCTGTGCAAGTTTAGAAAAGCATCCCCCCTTATATATTCAAGGGCTTTGTACTTTTAATGAACTGAAAAGCCATAATTCAAAAAAGAAGAAATGAAAAGAGGACTCAGACTTGAGTCAGCCCATTATTTTGAAAAAGTAAAATGTGCGTTCATGGGCCAATCACATTCATATAGAAGTCAGTCAGTCGGGCACTGAAGCCTTTTTGCATTTAAATTAAAAATTAGACATCTTGTTTCAAATAAAAAGTTTTCATTGTTTAATTCAATGAGAGAAATGTAAGTTGTAAAGCTCCTTCACCCAGCTGTTCAGCTTCAATTTTCATTTCGATGTGAAATAAAATGCTCCCTCCTCCTCCTCCCGCTCCTCCTCCTCCCCTCCTCCTCCCTCCTTTGCCCCTGCTCGTCTGATATGGTGCTGTTGCTGTCCTATTAAACCTTTTCAGGGTTCAGGAAGGGATTGCTGGGCCTTCCGCTAATCTGCTATGATATCAGTTGTTATTACTTCATCTAATTACACTGAGTGGCAGATCCAGGCAGGGCGGACGCTTAAACCACCGTCCGGATTTGATCGGGTAGCCGCCATGCTCCTCCCCCCTTTCGACTCACACCAGCACTGACACCAGTGGCATCTTTGGTGTGAGATAATGACTCGAGATAGCTACAGCTTGTGTCTGTGCAGCAAAATCCAGGCACTAGACTCATTAATGGAGTGAAAATGAGAGGCTCCTGCGTCAGGTCTGCCACTTTTTTTTGTACTTCTCTGCTGTGAGCAGCAACACATGAGCTCCACGTCACCTTCAGATCATGCAAACAGTGTGAGGAACCTCACGTTTCATTGAGAGGGATGAGACGTCTGAGGGGAGAGGGGGAGCAATTTCAAGTGTGGCCAATATTTGGCATCTTGTAGCGGTGATCAATATTCAAGAGGCCTGAAAGGAAAAAAAGAAAAATCTAGGAACGAGACATTCTTGATATAAAGATGTAAACACATGGACTGTAAGCAGGACCGGTGGACTACACACTAAAAACACACTCAAGCTTTGTAATCCTCATCGGAGAATCTGTTGATTCTGATCACAGATTTCATGATGTATGTGGCAGGACCTTCGCTCAAGGTTCACTGTATATTTCTGACTGGTGTACTGTATGTAAAGACTGAATAAAACCTTGAATGTTACATCAAGCCTGAACTGGCACTCGCCTCTGCTGATTTATGACCCACAGAGGAGAGCGTTTTGTGTGTTTGAGCCCGAGTACAGAGAAAACGTGAGTGGTGGATGTGTGACCACGTGGTAATGATGGGATTTAGAAAATTAAAAAAAAAAAAAAAAGAAAAAACATCAAAAGATGTGGCATGAAAGAAAATCAAAGGTATATATATATATATATATATATATATATATATATATATATATATATATATATAGAACCATGCAGAGACATACAGCTGGTTGATGTAATGACATGTCTGATCTCAATGGGCAACAGTAAAACCTTTTAGTAGGATTAAAACCTTTGGACTATGTCTGTGATGATCTTTAGTTATGTCTCCACCACTGTGTAAAACCTCTTCAGGGAGCAAAGTTGACAGCATATTTACCTGTGTTTGTGTGTGTGTGTGTGTGTGTGTTTGTTTGCATGCACGTATGGGTTTTGTTCAAAGTTAATTTTATAGGACCATAGCGGATGTTGAGTGAGTGTGGACATCATGAGCATATAGGAGCATTTTGTCCTCCCTCCTCACTATAAATAACAGTCTTAGGGCAAAGGTAAGGTTAATATTTTGGTTAAAGTCAGAATAAGATATATTTCAGACTTGATTTTTCAGAGCAATTGGAATGAGGTGCCCAAAAGACAGCATATCAGTAATATCGATAGTGTAGTATTAAAGATAACCATACACTTCTGTTATTCCTTTATGGGGATTTATCTTAAACATGCAGAAAATATCAAGTCTTTTAATGGATAAACTACAATCTGTCCACCACTTTACACCACAGAGCCCATGCATACATGCAGACACACAAATACACACTATTCACATGCCGATACAGAAAATATGTTTGTGCAGCCTTGAATCATGGTGATATTGTCAGTTTGGGCCCAGGTTTGTCCAGGTTGGTGTTGAAATGTGTAAAATAAACCTTCATTTATATTTCATGACATTTTCTTTCATTGTGCAGTTCATACACATCAAACACTGTTTGATGTGTGTATTCACAAAATACATTCTATTCATGTGTGCACAGCATTTTTGAATTTGTGTGTATGTGTGTGTGTGCTTGTGCTTGCAGCCTCCCCATCCACCTTCCTCAGCAAGGTCACATGGTGGCTGCGCTGGACTGGGATTGAAGGCTTGTTGCCACGGCGATAAGCCAGCCGGTAATATCTCTAAGCACAGCCAGGATTAATCTGTCGACAGATGGCCGGCGCCGCTCAGCGTCACTTCCTGAAACACATATACACAGGATTCATATTCACCATCATCATCCTCACCATTATTGTCCCTTTATCCTTTCACATCACCTTCACTTCCGTTGGCACGCGCTCGCAGATCTTCATCCCCCTCCCAAAGAACCTGGATCTGGAATGCATTCATTCACATCATCACTGTAATCAGGCTGCAGCAGCCTTCGTCATCCCCATTAATACTCATCATCCTCATCACAAGCCCACACCTTTCCTCCCCTGGTCCTCGTTCCCATTACCACCACTGTCATCTAAAAGACCGTGGCCATTGTCTAAAAACTGCCTTTCTTCCCCCGTGGATCGATACAGCAGGAATCTGTTAAATCACACAGTGTGCCTCTCCATTCATCACCACAGCCTGGTGATAATACGAACAGTACTTTAGTTCATGGTTGAGTGAGTCTGCCCCTCATCCACACAAAGAGGTCTTGATTTACTGTCTGGGGAATTTACATAAGTGTTGAGGTGAGAGGGAAGCATAGTGAAGACTAAACAGAGTATCAGGTTGAAAGGAGAACATGTGTCTGTTTTCGACCGCTTTGTTTTCTGCTGTAATGTAAATGCTTACGTTGGACTTTTTTTTTTCAATAGCATGTCCTCAGCGCAAATTGCTGCTGGGGGAACAAAACTTTCTGGCTTTCAAAAGAAAACACTGTGAAGGATCATCATTCAGGTCCACCTGTGTCTGATAACAGATCTACTCTCTCTAGAACCTTTCCTCAGACCTTCAGCTATATATATATATATATACATTAGTGCTGTCAGTTTTAATCGCATTGATCGCAATTTAATCGCATTGATTGCAATTAATCATGATTAATTCATGGAGAACTGTCAACAATTAACTTTTTTAAAGTTGAGATTAATTGCAATGAAGAATCTAATCCTCATAAATCAATGTCAGGAAAACACTATTATCCTCTTGTTCTTTTCTGTGACCCAATTGGCACACATCAATGCATTAATCGCGATTAAAATTGACAGCACCAATATACATATACATATACATTACAATAACATATACATATATATATATATATATATATATATATTCTGTCTTCAGTTCAAAGCTTTTGGACTGCAAAGGACAGATTGTTTAATTACAGTTCATGTACATGATTACTAATTATTGCTTCATTGAGCTTAACTTATTAATAAACATTTCAATTGGAAGTGACAGTTGACCTGCAGCTGTCTTTTCTCTGGATCGTGTTAAATATTGCCTCTGACTTGTGCTCCAGATGACAATGTGAAAATGTGTAGAACTTAGTAGGATTCAATGTGTGTGTGTGTGTGTGTGACAAAAAACACACACACACACACACACAATTTCAACCAGTAATATGACATTTTTCAGTTTCTGTAGATCATCTTCCTCCTGCACGAAACACTCCCAGTATTTAAAGAAATGCTAATGATTTATTTAAAACGATGCGACTCAAGATGTTTCTAGGTTCACTGAGGATCCATTCTAAGCTTACACTTCCGTTTGCTTGCAGCTGTGTTTTTGCCTATGCTGAATAGCCCTCTGAAGCTCTTCCATTTTTAGAAAGTCTAACAAGCTGGTTCCTTTTTTTTTTTTTTTTTTTTTTGCTATTTCTTGCCCTACTTCTCACCCTAAATTGTGTATTTCAAAAGCATTTAAAGCCGGTTTTGAACTGCGATCAATTATGTCGGCTACATTAGACTCCAGCTGGAACATGAATAGATCCAAGTTCTCACTTATTAGCCTATTTATTGAAGAGTCACGGCTGCCAAACTAACTTTACATTGGACACGAGGCAACAAACAATTGACCACACTCGAGAAACATGCAACATCTCCAAAGAGGTGAAGTATGTTGTTTGCTGTTTAGTTGTGTGAGATTACCATGATTATGAACTTCCTCAGTGAACACAGCTAATCAGTTAATCACTGTTCTTTTGATCCAAAACCACTTATCAAGTTTTGGATCATTGCTTGGATTTGATATTTTACTTCCTGGCTCTTAAGTGGATGAGTGAAATGTTCCACGGAGGAGCTCAGCCAGTTATCAAAATGACTGTGGAGTGAAAAAAGTGACCACAAAAAAATGAGTTATTTCACACTGTAGTATTGAGGAATTGTGTTGGGACAATTCTTATAGTCAAACACGAACCATAAAACATAGCATAAATAAAATGTTTCAATATATAAACTTCACACAAATCACAGATTTGCCTCATATGTAGATTTTTTTCTGATCTGTACCAGAATTTTGATCAATTTAAAACCAGTTTTTAGAAACAAAAACTTAACTACAGACCCAAGCAGTTGTGTTTGCCCCTTTTTTGTTTTTTGTTTGTTTGCTTATTTTTAACCTGGGACACTGTGTCTCTTCATCAATGCAGTTGGCTTTCAGGGGGATAATTATTTTGTTTTTCTTCTTCACTGCATTCAAAAGGAAACGGATGTGCTTTGTGGGAACGTTTGAGACTTGTTACCCAGGAATATTGCCACTGTTTGAATAACTGACAGGATATGCAAAAAAATTACAAGCTTGAAATGTCAACAAAATAACTGCATATGATTCATGTGTTCATACACGGTGCTTTCACATCTTGACTGAATTTTTTTTCATATTCTTTCCCTGAATCATAGTGAGATCTTCAGCCTTTCTGTGTGGAGTTTGTGTATTCTCCCTGTTTGTTTTTTCTCTTGGTATTCTAGTTTCCTCTTGCAGTGCAAATATATTCATATGAGATCAGTCAGTGACTTTATTTGCACCAAGTTTGAATGTGAACTGTCTGTTTTTCTTTGCTTTCCTGTGATGCACTGGTGACCTGTTCCACGTTCAGTCTGCTTTTAAACGCACTCATAAGAGATCTTCCCCACAAACCTAAGCTGGATGAAAAGGCACTGAAGACAGATGTATGGATGGAAGCTCGTCGATATAAAAATGATGGTGAACAGTTATACAGAAATGAGTGTTTGCGGACTCAAAGAGACAAAGTGCCGAGAGGCATCTGAAGAGAGCCGGTATCAAATCAGCTGAGAGCCCACAGCTGAATCCTTATGACTGAAATATGGAGAGGACAATTTCAACAACCCAAATGACTGCTTTCATACATGTGCCTTTTATTTGAATAAGTATATCTTCGCTCTCTCTCTCTCTCTCTCTCTCTCTCTCTCTCTCTCTCTCTCTCTCTCTCTCTCTCTCTCTCTCTCTCTCTCAAACTGAGTCACAGGCTTTCTTGAAAATCCTGCTTTACATGATATGACAGGGCTTTGGGCAAAGCAGAAAAAAAGACAAGAGAGTCATTACCATAAACATGAGCCCATATGTGGCACTGATAAAAAGTGTACAAGAAAAGGAGGAAGTGATGATGGGAATCAAGAAGTAAATAGAAAGAGTGGTGGAGATGAGGTGCGATGGAAAGAAATCAAAAGACGGAGCAAGTGCAGCAAAACAGGAGAGAAGAGGGTTTCAGAAAGAAACAAACAAGTATGGCCTCCAGGAATGTTTAGCAGGGTGGAGGGTGGGAGAAGACCGAAGAGAGATGCACTGACCGCCGATAAAGCCTGGAGGGGGGTGGAGAGGAGGCAGGAAGCAGAGGAGAAGAGGAACGCAAAGTTAGAAGACAGAAAGAAAACACAATACAAAAAGAAAGCGGATGCCAAAAATGCATAATGCGTGCTGAAAAATGGGTAGAGGAAAAAAAAAAAGGAGGAGGGGGTGATGGAGAGAGAAATGGAGAGGTTTAAGAGGGCTGCTGCAGCCGCAGAGCTGGAGTAAGAGAACATGGGAACATGCTGGCTGTTCTGCCTGGCTGCCCTGCTCTGTCTTCAGGGAGAGCAGCTGAGGAGAGGAAGGCAATGGGGTGAGGAAGAGGAGGTGGAGGAGGGGGGAGGAGGTGGAGGAGGGGGAGAACGGGGGGTAGGTGGCTTTAGGATTGAATACAGAGCAGTTATGGAGAGAGGCGGGGGAGACTGGAGGTATGGAAGGGGTGCTGGGGATGAAGAAACGCTTCATTGAGGGATGATGAACTGGCTGCCATGCTGTTAAGGCCAAAGTGGCCTTCTGGGAGTTAAGAGGGAGCAGAGAGAGACAAATGGTGGGGGACTTTGGGCAATGGGAGCACTGCAATGTGACAGTTGGGAAAAGTGGAGGAAGACGTGGAGAAAGGAATGTGAGAGGTGAGTAAAACAAAGGGACGCTCAGAGAAGAGCATGGAGAAGAGGGGTAGCAAGTCACGAGAGGAGAGGAAGAGAGGGAGGAGAAGGACGAGGAAAAAAATAAGGAGAAGGGAAGGAATCGTGTCAGGGTGATTGTGAGACGGCGAGGCAGTAGCTCTGGGCAGGGTGAGAGGAAGTGATGCGTACGCTAACGGGAAGGAGCAGATCTCGGCGGCATGCGCCAATCAAACACCAGTCCTCCCAGGCGCCCTCCTTGACCGCCAGCACAAACACACACATATATTATCGACCGTGCACACACGCACACACACACACCCGAAGGGAACCCGGGCGGGTACCGCCGTGCTTATGCATACATGAAGAGACATCCGATGTGCAGAGCGGCTCTGGCCCCTCACGTGAAGGAGGTCTCACACACATGCAGGTCACTCCGTGTGTCCTGCGAGTGACATGACACTGTGTCTAGGCGACGTCTGACCATTTCTTCAAGCTACAGTCACACTCCCCGTTGCTTTATACTCCAACACGCAATCCACAGCATGGAGCATATAGCCGCTTCGTGACACGTACTTCGCCCTGTGAGGAGCTCTGAGTAAAGGGTGCATCATACATAAAGGCTCAAAACTGGTATATACAACTGGCATGTCACACACTTAACAAGTAGAGTGTACTTACACCAACATACAGTGTCTTCAGTCAGAAGATACTCTGAATCTTTCAGGATTTCATTGATTCCCAAAGGCTCATTTTATTGCTTCTTTACTGTTTTTGCATGTTGCATGTTGATTTCTGCTGATAATTTGACAAACTGGAGTCAGTATTAAGATATGGGTTGTGTGAGACTAGTGAGTGATTCTATATCCCTGTATGTGTCCAGAATGGTCCCGTTTTTTATCTGTATGTTCAGCTGAGACAGGCCCTCTGCTCAGAGAGTTCATGGGTCATTTATTTATGTAAACTACAAAAAGGTCGGTACAGTTTAATGTTACATAGGAATATCAAGCTTTGGTTGTTGTTACACTCTATTTTTAAAAGTGGTTTCCCAAATGCCGAATTATTTCTGCCTTTAGTTCAGAGTTCAAGAAAAATTCTTGAATCGGCTGAAAAAAAAAAATAAAGGCCCAGTTTCAAATTAAAAGTCCTCTGGTGTCACATACATTGGCAAATCATGATATAATCTAGAGCTATAGATTGTGTATGTCTGTTGTTTCAGTTTGCCTGAATGGTTTGTAGCACATCTCAAACATTATATTGATATGATTTGTTGATTTATATATCTTCTGTCTTGTAATTCTTCTTCTCTCACCAAAATGTGTTGATTTTCATCTAGATATGGTATTTCAGTTACTTTGAGCCACAAATAGAGAAGAAAGATAAAGAAAGTCAAAAAAAAAACTGATGTGTCTTCTGATGAGAAACAGATCGACTGTGCAGGATCTTGAGGGTTAACCCAGGCACATCCACAGTGGTATTAGAATTAGCAGAAATCATAACATGGAGGAAGATGAAAAGGTATTAAAGTGTGTTTAGGATAAAGTAGGAACCAAGGGAAGCTGGCGCTGGCAGTAACAAAATTGAATCGTTTCCAATAGAATAACAAGTAGTCCACTCCCACAGTCTGCAGCGCACAGCCTGTTCATCATAAACCAGCAGACCTAATGTATACAGAACGTTGTGCCAGGACCCACAACTCTCTCCAAACACTGTTACACAGAGACTGTATGTTAGTCACGTTGAAGCCTCGTGGCGCCATTTTTTTAATTTATTCCCTAAATCTTCGTCTAATGATGAATATAAAATAACAACAGCTTCACAATGTTCATGCTGTTTATGAATGCTGATATATTGCTTTCCCATTTCAATAAACCCTCCGCTGTGACCTTCCTGACACCATATACACGTCAAACGGCAGGTTGTGAAGCACTGCACAAATATGGCATATTCAACCTGACATGCCCTTTAAAATGGCCCGATTCTAAATGTCTCCAGCAGACACTTAAACCACATACGGCTACAGTCAGGAAAAAGAAGAAAATCCAGTCATCTGTTAGGAAAATTAAAATAACTGTTTTACAAACTGTAGATGATTCATTTAACACATCCATTTGAAATTGGGAGATTTCTTTTTTTTTGCTGTCTGTCTCTAAATATGCCTAAAAGAACCTATAAATAATAGAACATGTCTCTGAGAGTCGGCCTATTGTTTTGGCTGTGATGCCACCGCAGCTCGGATTGGACATTTTCCCTCCTTTCTTTGTAGACGCTGAGCTTCCATTGATAAAAGTGTCCCACTTCACTCTTACACTTTAAATCCCAAGGTTATGATATAATTAAACCGTTAAATGACTTATTAAAGCCCTCTCATGTGACAGAGATTTCAGGCACTGAGTTGTCTTCAGTTAGGGATCCAACTTGCCAAACGAAGTGAACATTTTGTCACAGACTTTTACAGAGGCTTTGTTCTCTTTTCTTCCTAAGACATCACCGGAGGAGCTTCTTTTTTTTTCTTTTTTCAAATAAAAGAGATCACATGCTGTTTTTTTACTTTGCTATTTTTAGGGAATTTCATCTCACTTTTTCAATTTTAGTCGGCAGGAGCTAAAAATAAATGGCAGCTTTCTTCTTGGTGGTGTCTGCATTGGTATTTTTATGTCTGGTTTTTGTCATTACAGTTGTTGAAATGACTGCGCTACAAAATCCAGGATGAAGTCAAAGAGCATGTTTTATAAATGAGGCCCCACTGTTTCCTTACATAATGCCCAGGAACGGAGGGACTGTGGACATTAGACCGGAGCTCTTCACAGGGCCGCTGGACTGTGCTCTGAGTGCCTTCAAAGAGACAGCAGCAGGGTGACTTACACTGCGCACGGACAGGCCTGCTCACATTCATATACATCTGTACACAAGCACACGTGCACGCACACATCCCCGTCCCCTTTGAACTCCTCTCCCCCTTCCTCCACGCAGGCACAAACCAGAAAGATCCACCGTCCAGCCACATGGCACACACTCCTTATGTAATCCTCACTAGAGATCATTACGGGAGCTTTAAAGCTCCAATCCGTCACTTTAACTGCATCTCCAGCCCCTGCCACTTTGTTTAGGGTAAGCTGAGGGATGTGTGTCAGTGTATGTTTTGGTCATTGGATTTCAGAAAAAGATATCAGAAAATTAAAAAAAGGTGGATATTCGATTTCCATTTTAAAATCAAATTGAAATTCAACATATTTTTCTTTATCACAGTCAAGAGGCAATATCCAAAACTCTTAAAAATCGATTGATATTCATTTTGTGTTTCCAAAACAAAAAACCTAAATTGCTTTTTCATTATGGCTGAAGTTTCAAGTAAGATTGCATATGGATGGTGTTGTGTTTCTGGTATGAGAACCAAAATCTAACTTCTACCTTTTGTTATTCTGACATGACTTTTGACATGGAAAAGGTTTGTCATATGCTGTATTCTCTGCACGTATTCAAAGTTGGTGGAAGAGCCTTTTCTACAAGAAATATGAGGAGAGTTTATGCTGAAAACAGATTAAGTTTAAAGGGACTCCCCAAAACACATTTGGAGTTAGAGATGAGTAAAGTCATAATAAAGGTAAGAACCTGCTATATCTCCCCTTTACTACATACTTAGGGAGAGAGGGAATAATTACCGACTTAAACTGGAATGATTTATGAGGGCTTAACATGATTAAAAATAATACTGAGTGACAAAAAAAGCATTTGTATGAGTTAACACAAATCTCATAACACAGACAAATCCCATAATACAAACATCTATATGTATTCACTTTATATTTCCTGATCAATGTTTTTATTGGTTTGACTTTGCAATGTGAAAACCATTTTTGTAATTTTCTCGGCTGGACCTACATGTAGAAGAAGAATGGTGAGGGGGTATCTCGCCATGAAAGGGGTGCATGATGCAGACGCACGAATCGGATCAGTGCTCAAGACTTTGCATCAGTCTTACCATGAAGCAAAACAGCAGGCTTGTATTCTGTCTCAGCCTGAATCTCTTACATCGGTGGTGCCCTACCTGGATCGAAGCCCCCCTCAGTGAGGCAGCAGGGGTTACAGTCCTTGTCTTTTCTGAGGTTGAGAGGTTGGCAAAATTATACTTTTGCATATTAAATATAAAATTTTATTAGCACACTGACTGGGATCTTCAAAAGCCCATATATTACACTGAAAAGATCACAACAGAACCACAGAGGTTCAAACAGATGTCCATTTTTTTAAATCAAGACTTGTGATGGCACCTCAGGAGGGGAAGCAGGTTCCCACCACCAGTATTTACAGTGGAGGTGGGGAGCTCCTGACCTTAACGAACGGTGGAAGGAATACTTCGAGGACCTCCTCAGTCCCGTCTCCACGTCTTACATGGAGGAGGCAGAGGCTGAGGTCTCAGAGGTGGAGTCAGCCATCACCCAAGCTGAAGTCATCGAGGTGGTTGGTAAGCTCCTCGGTGGCAAGGCGCCGGGGGCGGATGAGATTCGCCCTGAATACCTTCAGTCTCTGGATGCGCAGGGACTGTCTTGGTTGACACGTCTCTGCAACATCATGTGGCGGTCAGGGACAGTGCCTCTGGACTGGCTCAGGTTGGTGGTTCCTCTTTTAAAAGAGAGGAACTGGAAGATGTATTCCAACTAAGGTGGATTACACTCTTCAACCTCCCTGGGAAAGTCGGTACTGGAGAGGAGGATTCAGCCAGTTCAACCAACCCCTTATCCAAGAGGAACAATGTGGTTTTTGTCTGGGCTGTGGAACACTGGACCAGCTCAAGGCCTTTGTCATTGGATCTGTTCGCCAAAGGGGGTCTGTTCTGGGACCACAGGATTTTTTGTCTCAGCTTTTGCAGATGACATTGTCCTGTTGACATCATCGAATCAGAACCTATAGCATGCACTGGGGCCGTTTGCAGCAGAGTTTGGAGCGACCGGCAGCACCTTAAAATCCGAGGCCATGGTCCTGGACTGGAAGAAGGTGGTCTGTCCTCCCTGGGTCGGTGGAGAGTCCCTGCCCCAGGTGGAGGAGTTCAAGTACCTTGGGGTCTTGTTCACGAGTGAGAGAAGGAAGGAGTGTGAGACTGATAGGCAGAAGAATGACTTTGCTCCAAGCAAAGAGGCCTCGCTCTACCTCATAGCTACAACTCGGCCCTGTGTGTGAAATTCCATTTGCTCCATTTGAATGTGCAGAATGGAAATCTATAACAGGAAGAAGAAGATCACTGACGGCAGGTATTTGGCCAAAGAACAGAACTTAATGTCAATCAGATTACAGTACACCAATAAGAACTGTGGTCAAATTTACAACTTCTGTCTTCATGTCAAGTCAACTCTAAAATATAACAGTAACTAATATTTTTGGTCAATAAAATCAACTCAAATACGCAATGGCTTTCTGTGGGTGTAAATACTAAAGGTTCCCTCCTTCAAAAAGGGATTTCAGAACAGAAAACTGTCAGACATTAACCTGGAGTTCCACCTACATTTTGGACAGTGGTCAGAGGTTTCCAGCTACTGTCCACACGTCTTGCAGCCAGTGATACATTTGCAACACTGCACAAAGATTGGATCCTTAAAAAATACACAGTCCCCATAAAAACATATCAGTCCCCACTAAAACATTTAAAATGTTATGAGATGACAGTGTTTTTCTTTTTACTGAACTATTTTCTAGGGAACAATATTTAAACATCTTTACTATTATAACACAATAAAGACGAATGCGACAAGAATGGCAGCCGGAATAGAAATGATCAGATCCAATCCTATCAGATTCTTGTGCCACAAATTCAATTTAAATTTAATTGTTTGCATCATGATGAATACGTTTTGAAATCTAATCATTCCACAGCAATTTAACAAGTGACTTCAAGGTCACCTCTGAATGTTCTGGCGAATGTGGCTCTGCAGAGCGCTGAATTCCCGCGTTGTGGTGAACTTCCAGAAACTCGTCACAGGTGATAACATGAAGGTAAAACATTGGCCTCTAACATCTGGAGCTGATAGGTTGAACTCATGCTCACCAACAACCTCATAGAGAACCCTGGGATCACGTCTAATGAGCTGAAACACCCAAAGCTCCAGGAAACAAAGCCACATTTGCCACATCAGTCATAAGCAGATTTTGCGTTGAAACCTGTGAAGAAATTCAGAAATTTGAACCCCTTAAGCTACGTCTGCAATAAGTTTAGCGTATTAAAGAGATAAACCACAGCGTACTTCACTTATGCCAGCTTCAAAGCAGCTATAGATTAACAGGCTTCACAACCTGTTAGCACAGAATAGTTTTATCTACTTGCTAACTATTCCTCGAATAAATGTAGTTATTTTCCATTTTTGCCTGGAATACGCGGCTTAGTTTTTTGGCAGTCATGTCTTCTTCCCAGAGGCATGTTTCAAAAACCAACGTGCTGGTCCACTTCTGTTGCACAGCAGCACCAAAATTCTTTCTCTCTCACAACAATTCTCATATGTTCTCTTATTTTGAAAAAAGCAACTTATGAAAAAAAAGCTTCTTTTTTTTTGTTTCTGTCATCTAACGATTTTTTTTTGGTTGTTTTTTTAAAAACAGAAAATAAAAATAAAATGTATTTCTAAAAATGTCTTTATTCATTCTTTTCCCTGATAAAGAAAAATGCATTTAATGAAATTTTGATTTTCGAATCTTCTCGATCTCAAATTGAATAAGAATCAAATAGTAACTCATTTCTTGTTTTTAAAGGGGCTGTATCATGCTTTTTTAGCTAGTCCAAACCCTAGAAATGGCATTAACATGATAATAGTTTATTTTTGGCGCTAAGTTAAAGTCATTTTGTGTGAAATAAAGATTTTCTGGGGCTAATTCAGAAACCCGGAAGAGAAAACGCTCAGTTTCACTGAAAATCCCGCCTCTCCCCCTGTGGACTTTGACTGACAGCGTACTTCAACCAATCAGCGTTTCCAAAACAAATATGCTGGCTAGCTTTAGCTCTGTAGCTCAAGCTTCTCTATACACAAAGACATGCGAAAACGTCTTTTCCTGTTAGAAACTCACCAAGCGCAGACCCTTCAGACTCTGCTCTTGCTGATTGTTGCTTTCAGACGATGGAGAGATTATCTCCGTAATCGGAGATACAAAAAGCAGCAACGCTGATTGCGAGGGCCTGCGGGAGGGGGGCTCAGGGGAGCCATCTTCTCCGTGCGATGTCAACGTGGGAAACAGAGTGTTTCACGGTGCGGGAGGGGCTGCCTCTCTGAGCAGCAGAAACACGAGGAAAGCTCAAACACACAGGCACGAAGGGAAAAAAAAAACGCTTTGGGGGTGTTTTAGGTGAGTACATAACTATATAACAAGGTTAAAACATACAAAAAGTGAATTTTGCATGATACAGCCCCTTTAAGAACATTTTCTGAATGAAAAATCCAATGCCAATACACTGACTGGGGACGTGGCACTAGCACACACACACACACACACACAAAAAAGCTGTGACAGCTGTGGGCTGTGCCAGGAAAGTTCCTCTCATGATTTTACTCCAATAGCTGCAGTCAAACACAAGCGACCCAGACAAGGAACAAAGGGCCATAAACCTGAAGGGTAATCTCTCATGACTGGATCTTTTAATTATGACATCCCAGAAGACGGGTCACAGTCAGATTCTTCTGTGTCATGTTTTCTTGTCATTAGTTAGGAAGCAGAAGTAAGAATAAAGAAAACCAGAGGAGAGAGAAAGAAAGGCATAGGAGGAACTAGTTGGGATTTTTAAATATGGTCATGTGGTAATCCATCTGAAGCTGCACAGTGTTGAGGTTACAGAAAATCTCTGGCTGACTCTTTATTTTAGCACCAACTCCCTGCAACTTTTGGTTGAATAAAGCTGTTTTGAGAGGTTAGTTGGATTGATGGACAAACACACAGAAAAATGCTAAACTTCATTAGTAAATTATACCAAGAATTTGAGAGACGTGAGTCTGCGTGGCATCAGATGTCAACAACAGTCTACAAGTAATTGGAGCAGTGGTGTGTTTGCCACTGTGTTGCATCAGCTTGTCTCCACTCACAAAGTATTTGAGAACAGATGCTGCTTTTGATGTGAAGTATTTCACCGGCAGGGCAACGCAATGGTGTCATATTCCTTCCTCAGTGAGAAGATCACCTGTTTAGTTCTGGGGCTTTCTACAATGAGTTCGCACTTTCTTCATGTGCCCATGTACACTTTTTTCTGTAAATGGTAGATGGACTTCACTTACATAGCACTCTTCCACAGCTTGAGGAGTGCCCAAAGCACATTCAACACATGTCAATCACATTCACTCATTCACACACCAATGGAGGTGGCTGCCATGCAAGGTGCACAAAAACCACCTCCTCGGGCACCTCCTCAAGCAACTTTGGCATCTCTTCGAGTGGGAGACATAGTCAAGTTAAAAAAGCAGCTTAAAACCTAGCATCTGTATATCAAGTAAAAAAAGACAAGAATGCATTTATGGAGCATCAACAAGGCAGGCAGCTAAGATGAAGGAGATCAAATTGTTTCTGGCTCTTTGAGCTGCTTATAATTTTAGCAATGAGGATAAAAGAAAAGTTTAGGGTATGTCCTCTTTTTTTTAGGAGAAGGACATGAACTCATACAAGGATATCTATGAGAGTTTAACTGTATTGTTACTTTAGTAATTATGCTGCAATGCATTATGGGTGCTGTGGTGGAATGCAGAATTGCTGAATGAGTGGTGAAACACAAAGTAAATAATTTTCTAGTGAAATAAATAATTGTTTTTTGTCTAGTAGCTCCAATATAAATGGCCAGGCACACAATGTAAAGTAGATGAAAGCTACTTCCTGGACATAGTCCAATAATGTTATTATACAAGCTCTGCTTTAATATTGTTATCATTATTTATCCACCTGCATTAAGTTGTGGAATGTGTGCTTTCTTGAAATCAATTTGAGATTTAAATATCACTAAAAAATAAAACAAATAAGGCATGCTGCTGAAAGAACTAGTGAAGAGGAATGGCTGCTCAGCAGTGTGACACAAGTTGCATGGACATATGGAATAGGTATAGTATAGGTATAAAACCTTTTGCAGAAAAGTGATTGCAAACAAAACTCAGTAATACATGAATTAAAGTAACAATCAGGAGTATTTTGCATAAGCAAAAGTGGGTGGTTTGTTAGAAAATTTGTGTAAGATATCATGTTTTTCTGCTGAAAACTTCAATAACATGCAACGTTGACTGTCACGAGTTCACTGCTCATCTATCAGCTTCAGCAGCGCAGCTTCATGTCTAAGTGCCTTCAAATATTCGTCCCCTGCAGGGCGGTGGTGGCTGGATAGGCAGCTGAATGGACGCATGAGTCAGCTGCCTCCTCAACAGGAAAAAATCTGAATGACAGGCCGAACTGAGAGAGCTATTAATGAGGTCTGGGTGGAGCCGACCTGAACTCTTGAGGTGAAGGTGAAACGAGTCTCAGTAACAGCTCAGCATAGGCTACGCACTGTAGTGCAACATTTGTCAAAATGGATGTGCAATTTAAAGAAAACGTCAGTGATTGTACTACATTTGATTTGTATGCCGAGCATCCACAGGCCTGTTTCGAATCACATGAAAGACTGTGAAGTCCATCACCAAGTGCAGCGACTCTGTTGTCAGTCACTGGTGTATTCACTCTGCAGATGGTGTGTGTATATGTGTGTCTGAACAGTTAATAAAATTATGCCTGTCGTACGCCTCCATGCATACAAGGTATGCTCTCCGTCTGTCAGTGTATGCGTGCTGCCAATGCTTCGCCTCATATTATGATTTATCATCAATATTTTACATATTTACATTCAGCTTCCTCATCAAGCCGCCCGTCTCACCATGCATTATTTACAAAATCTGTTTCTGTTCGGAGGAGCCAGCTGGGTTCATTTGGAAGTTGTTGTAAATTATAGGCGCAGTAGTTTGACACCGAGAGTAAATATATAAAACATGAGGTGAAGTAAATCATTTCTGAGATGATCTTCAAGTTCTTGAGCTCTCATGAATGTTGGCTGAAACTAAAACCCTGTCAAAAATTCTGCTCCTCCAAAGTGGACGGTGCAAACATAATTGTGAGTGTACAAGTAAATTTTGCAAAGTACCAAGTGAAGTGCATAATTCAGAAAAGCTGTACTCATGCTCTTAATAATTATCAGCTTGTTTGGAATTAACATCAGATAAATCAGTCTGAATGCCATATCTTTTTGCCTCTAAGAGTCTGAAATTTAAAAATAGCAAAGAATGTAATTACAAAGCCATTTCACCTACAGTACCAGCAGTGGCGATTGCTCTAAGACTGCAAGGGAAGCTCAACTTCCCCTAAAATGTCAAAAAATAAGTGGTCCAATATTTACTGTTGTGTGAACATTTCATTGACTAAATATGCGCTACAACACGTTCATCTTTTGTTCAGAATCGGCTACTTATCTCAAGTAATTGACTCGGCTTTTTTCTCACTCCTCCTCGCAGCGGCACGGCGCTTTAAACAGCCGGACGCTGAGCGTCCATGCGGAAGCTAGAGTGGGTTGTTCTGCTGCAGTGAAACTGGACGCTCATTGGATAAAATGCTGGGCTGGTCCCGCCCATGGACGCTCAGCGTCTCTGGGGGTCTATGGAGCAGTGAGCTGGCCTGGACGCTGAGCTTCTGCATGGTGATTGGATGATCTATGTGAAGCTTGATTGACTGCGAAATGAGCAAATCAGCGATCTTGAAGTAAAAAAAATGCACCAAAGTGCTTCTGAAGTTTTTCATTCTGTTGTGCTGAGTTGATTCGGAGGCTTTGCTGATCCCTGGAGACTTTGTGTTTGTGAAAAACGACTAGTGTTGTGTTTGGAGACTCGTTTCGGTCACTCTGTGGTTTCTGTCCTCGACGAGCAGCTGTGGAGCTTCTCCCCTTCTCTCACACAGCTCCAGCCTCCAGCAGCTCCAGCTGCTCGCTAGCTGCACACAATGGCAGACAATGTGAATGTTGTGGACCGGATTTTGGTGAAGCCATTTGATAGTCTTCCTTACGAAGAGAAAATTGGTGTTAAACTGCATAACAGATCAACTCCTAAGACTGAGCTGGTGCCGAAAGGTGGGGAAAAGTAACAGGTCCTTTCAGCTGTCCTGGTCTGACCAGGTGAGCTGCTGACTGGAAGCGCTGTCACCAATAAAATGTACTGCTGGCCATGCCTCTGGATGAAACTATCTCAGGGAGGTGTTGTCTGGTCACAAGTGTGCTTTGAGGATCTGTCTAACTTTGACAGGGCATACAAAAGGCATGAAAGCTAATAGAATTTACATACAAAAAACAGATTACACATATTACAATGTATGCTGAAAATGAGCTTCCCCTCTTTGGAAGACCAGCAGCCGCCACTGAGTACCAGATAATAGGCCAGCTCTGAGATAAAGCAAGTTTCCCCACTGTTTAAATATAATGCATGTCATAATGCATTTAGCGGCACCAGTGGGAGATTTTTTTTCCTTCCCTCTCTCTACCCACAAACCCCTTCAGAGGTCAGTGCAGTAGCATGAATGGCAACAATGGAAAACATTTCAAGTAGAACCGAGGCCTACTTAAATGACTGCTGCCTTTTAAAGTTACTGTTTGACTGCCATAGCTCACTGGTAATGCTAAAAAGAGGTAATACATGGAAATGAAAAGGACGCTGTGCGGCGGAATGGGCAGACATTAGGAAAGTCAGTCTCACAGTAAGTGGCAGACCCAAGAGCGGACTCAACACAATAGTAAAGTTCAGAGAGCTGACAGAGGTAAGACACAAGAAAATCCAAGGAGCGGGTAGAAGTTCACAACATGGAAAGTCAAAACACAAAGGGAAACGCGAGGAATTGCAGAATGTCTTGGTGCAAATACAGAGAGTATTTGTAAAGAACTACATTTGTAAGTAGCCAAACAATGGGTGCCTTTTGCTTTTCTTATATAATTTTCAACAATATTTTGAGAAAGGGTAGCAAATTAATTTGGGTTACCATAAGCGCACATTCAAGATCACGTTTGTGCCCCTTGTTACATTCAAAAGTAGCAGTGTCACATTACAAACACTAAGGCATGTTTTTGGATTATACTGTATGTGATAGACCAAAAAATGTTGCATAGTTGTGAGGTGGAAGAAAAATTATGTATTTTTTTGATTTTTTTTTTTTTTTTCCTACAAATGAATAACTGAAGGTGTGCCAAACAAAAGCATTCAGTCCACTTCAGTCAGTACTTTGTCAAACCAGTTTTAGATGATCTGACAAAGTCTTTTGGAGTATGTCAACCAACTTTGCACATCCAGACACTGAAATGTTTGCCTATTGTTCATTAAAAAAAACTCAATCAGAATGGATTGCGAGCATCTCTGAACAGGAATCTTCAAGTCATGTTTTAATTGTACTAAAGCTTGGAGTTTGAATTGTCCATTGTTATACATCAATATGCTGTGATCTAAACCTCTCCATAGTAGCCCTTGCTTTCAGTGTTGTCGTCCTGCTTGAAGATGAACCTTCGGGCCTAACGGGTCTTCCTTCAAGATGTCCCTTATTTTTTTTGGCTCCATCCATCTCTGAGAAGTGTTGAAAAAATAATATATCTCTGGCTAGTGTTGTGCAATCACTGTAATATACTACTTGCAAGTAAAATGTACTTGCATAGCACTGAGCATTGCAAATAATATTTTATTTGTTGGTCAGGTGGTCAATGGCATCGCTATTGCAACAACACATCATCAGTAGGGTGAAACTAACCTGTCTCACGACGGTCTGCATCCCTGCAGCATGATGCTACCACCACCACGTTTCACAGAGGGGATGGTGTGTTGAGGGTGATATGCAGTGCTACTTTTTCACCACACGTAGTGTTTTGCATTTAGTCCAAAAAAGTTCAGTTTTGGTCCCATCTGACCAGAGCACCTTCCAGAACACCCATATTTGCTGTGTTCCCAGCAAGGCCTTTGTAAAACCTGTAAACAGGATTTCTTATGACTTTGTTTCAGCTGTGGCTTTTTTCTTGCCACTCTTCTGTCAGAGTCCGGCTTGTGGAGTGAACGCCAAACTCTTTCCATTTTCAGATGTTGGATTGCACGGCACCCTGTCAGATGTTATCACAATATGCGGTTTGTGCATTTAAAGAAATGACATTATGACAAACAATATCATAAAAAAAAAAAAAAAAAATCACTAAAATCTGCATTCACTTCTTGCCACATTTTTCACAATATTATTGATTTTACTTATTATTCACAGCTTTAATTCACATGTTCAGTTTCAAATCTGCACTGGTCAATATTTCCAGAACACGCCCTGCAGGCTACCAGGCGGTTGCATACAAGATGTTGGATGCCCCTGCCATTCTGACTTGATGTTCAATCTTTTTAACTTGTTCTGGATGGTCCCATCTGTTGGATGTGCCTGTAATTTCCATAATGGTTTCTTTCCATGCTGCAGCTGAATCGGCTGTTTAAACCAGACATGTTCAAATGGCTGCCCGCAAGATACATGTAGGCCCCATCCTTATACTTTAAAGCCTAGGAACCAATTACCAAAGATCTTAGAGTTGAAGACACATATTTAGCTCTTTCTAATACAATGTTGCCATATTTCTCCAACATTTTAAGAGATGCCCTTTGTCAAAATGTTATCAACTGTTAGTAAAGATGAACTGTTTGCTGGTCTGTGGACTCCCTTCTCATTCCCAGGATGATCTGGAGATCACAGGAGAGAGAACGGATGGTGGCTGTCTCTCTCTTTATGCCTTTGTCCTTGAAGCCTATCATCATGTTTGAGTGAGTTATCCGGAGGCCGTGATGCATGTTGGCACCGAGCAGTCGAGAGCCAGTGATATTTGGATGAATACCATCTGGTTAGAAGCAGTCCTTATAGTTCCAAGTTCCAAGTTAACCTTGTTCCATTAAGAAGCATGTTACAGTCAGCTATGTATTTGGGGCTAAACGTCAAGAGGAAGACTCATTCCTTTCCCAGGGTTGGAAAGGGGCCCGAAATGAAAAGATCTTGAGATTTAGAGTCCGTCATTGTTTCCATTAGTAGGGAAAAGTCTTCGGAACTATTCCTGCTTGTATGTCAAAGAACCTTGCATGAATGACAATGCTCAAGCGGCTGTGATGTGTAGATGAAACAGTGAGCAGCATCACTGTCAGCTCCTGCACTGTTGGCATCAGCTACAGCTTGACTTTCAGTCCTTTCCATTTTGACTTGGCTGTTGATGGAGTCCCTGATCAAATGAGTGTCCAGCAGATCTTGGAAGCAGATTGATGCATTTCTTAAGTTTCCCCTGGCCCTTGGTTTAGTCATGATTTCAGGGTTTTTTTCTGTGAGCTTCTTTGTCTTTTTTGCGCCCGTTGTCTTGCCTGAGATCTGGCTGAGAGAAAGGTCACCTGTCCCAAAGTAAAGTTTTGTTCCACTTGTCAGTTGGCATATTTCTGTCAACATAAGTATTTTTTTTCTAAAAGCTCTCTGGTAGAGGTATGTTAAAAGAAGGAAAAGCAACAACAACAACAACAAAGAGTAGGAAAGAAAATCAAACAGCAAAGCATAGCGGACACGTCTGCACAGTATTTCAGCTGGAAGTCGATCCTAATCAAGAGGCAACAGCTGCCATTCAAAGTGCTCACACTCGACTGGGTGGAACTGAGAATTCAGCGTCTTGTTCAAGAAAACTTTGACACATGGACAGGTGGAGATTGGGATCAGGATCAGAAGACAACCTGCTCCACTGCCTGAGCCACAGCTGCACCACAGTGGAAGCCTGCAGTCGAAGCTGGCGCTGGATGCTTCCCAAAGGAGCCTCTTTCCACACGTCTGTAGTCATTTTATATTAACCTATTTATCCGGTACCGGGACTTGGTGTGACGACAACTTCTACTTTAGTATCCTAAAGTCTAGTATAGTGTGCACGTCTTAGGAGACAAAAAGGGGAAAATATGTTGTCAGCTACTTCTCCGAGCTTAGAAAGTGTACTTTCACAAGAATGAAGCAAGCCACTGAGGATAATCGTCTAACCACAATCTCAAAATGAAGCTAGAGAAACATTTTGCCTTTGCAGTGTGAGCTGCTGACTTACATCTTATTTCACAAAACTGTATGTGTTTCAACCAGCATTTTGCTGACATGCAAAACCACGGAAGCAACTTAAATTCACAGGGCATTTTTTTTTTCCTTCCATTTTTTTTTTTTTCCAAGCCAAGACTAGATGAAACATCCACAGGCTGCAACTTTGAGACATGCACATGAGAGGAAGGACAGATGGAGGTGACAAGAGAATTACTGCACACAGTAGATGGGAAAGATGAGTAGAAAGGCTGATTGATGCAATATGCGCTTCCTCCGTTCGGCTGTCCAATTCCCGGCTGGTGCTCGCATGACATGAAAATCGTGGCTGAGCACATATTAAGCACGAGCCTCATTAATTAGCTTTCAACCTCTGTGCTTCAACATGATAAAAGAGGCATTGATGGCATGCATGAGTGGAGCAGGGGTGGGATGATGATGATGATGAGAGAGAGGGAGGAATGTGTGGAGGGACAAAGAGAAAGATAGCATGCATTGAAAGCATTGGCCATCTTCAACATTATTACTGACCTGCTTAATGTGGTGCTTACTGGAAAACTGCAGAATTTCTACAATGCAAGCCCAGTGTTGTTGAAGCTCGAGTGATAAAGAGGAGGGTGAAGCCGATGAGTAAGTTTGAGCAACGTGGACGGATGGGCGCACGGCTGGGTGAAGGGTGAAAGAGGAAATTGAAGAGACATTGTGGGTATGTCAGAGGAAATAAATGAGCAGAGGAAGAGAAGGAGAGGCCGGTGATAAAAACCACGAGCGGGGGGGGGGAAGCACTGAGGACGAAGGACAAAGATAGACGGATAGATAGCGATGCCGGGGAGTGGGATAAGACAGATAGTGTGTTCTGTAAATAAGGATCGACTTTGTTTACGTTGCAATCTGCTTGCATGAGGCCAATCATATCCTGGAACCATCATAATGAGCAATGCTTTGGCACGGGGCTTTTTCTCATGTCACAGTGCATGAGATACACCGTGCGATCTCAAAACATTAATTTGATATATTATGTTTAGTGCAGAGTTCATCCAGCTGTCACAGGAGGAATCAGTGAATCATAAAAATGAAATATCACTCTTCATGAAGAGTAAAAATAACAAATGGCTCTGCTCTATAGCTAATATTTTTGCTTTTATGCATTGAGAAGGCCAGTGTAGATACAGCTGAGGGACCGGGTTCTTTGTGCTTTATTCAAGATAACCACAAGATAAAGACAAAATCTCAACCAATCCAAAGACAGAGCAGTCTAATTCAAAAATGGAAACTGTAGAAGCACTGTATAAAAGTGTTATACTCAATAAAACATTTGATTAGGTGTTAATGTGAGTGTGATGGATGTCTGTGTCTCTGTTTGCCCTGTGAAGGACATTCAATCTTTCCAAGATGTATTTCAATTTTTCCCAAATGGAGTCATTTTCAGTGAAACAATGGATGGATGGATGGATGGATGGAAAACCTTTCTGAAGTACCTGGCAGAGTTGGGATCTTGTTAACCAGATGTCTGATGTGCACTGATAGAGAATATTGTTAGACTAATCCTCAGGGAGTTTAAAAATACAAAAAATCTATTTTAAACATTAACTTTTAGCCATTCAGAACAGGTTTGCCTAGAGGTAAAAGTGAATTCAGTTTTGGGAACACTGCCGAGTAAAGACTTTCACAGAGAAGGACGACAGAATAACAGGAGGATGACTGGAAATTTTGAGTGTTGATTAGAAGTTTTGCGTAGAAGAATGTATCCAAGGCCCAAAGTTACTTACTTAGTTACTTAGTTAGTTACTTAAAAATAAGAAGAATAAACCTCTTTCATTGAAAACATTGTTCACAGAAACAGAAGAGCTTGGAATCATTTCATTTGATTAAAAAAAAATAGAAAATAAGTTGCGAGGCTTCAAACAACAACAGAGGATCATCTACAAGACACATTGGAGTTCCAGGCAGCAGAAATATTTGTTTTTGTGAAAGTTCAGAAGAAAAGAAAAAAAAAATTTCTGAAACTACCAGGGATGATTCCAAATTAAATTAAAAAAACAGTGCAATACTAGCACAGGGTCTCACATTCAAAGTGTTTGTATTGGATCAAAAACAAACTTCACAATATGTTCTGCTCATTATTTTGATGCTTCATGGCATATGGGGTTTATATTTCTCTCAGGAATCTTAAAAAAAAAAAAACACGATGCAAGTTTGTTGGTTCTCTATTCCTGTGTTGTTTATACGTCTGTAGTATTAAGTTAAACACCATATATATCTCTGAGGCGTTTCTCTTCTCATCTTTTCACATACATACATACAAATCTCACCACTGCAAATCATCAACTTTATGTTTCTGTCTTGTGCGGTCTGCGCTCTCTCCCCGGCAGGGGTTCTGACAGTCAGACTTGAGGTTTGACGTCTGTTTTTCCTTCTCCTGTCAAGCCTGTAGTGTGCTCTTTAGATTGCTGTCTGATGCTGACCTGTTGGTGTGTTTGTTTGTTAACTTGTCCCCTAAAGGTTTCCTCATGGTAAAACTGAGTGTTTTGTTTCCACTCTTTCCCATGGGCTTGTTTGCCTTTCAGGATGGCTAAAAACCAACAGAGAAACTCAGATTTTCTATTCAGCGAGCTTCCACACAGACTGCTGATTACATGTTGATTCCCTGCATACATTTGGTCACAGAATTGTCGAGGCTTTGAGAAACATTTGAGTATCTGCACGGACCGGTCATGCATTACTAGCATTATTTTAATTCTGAATTTGACTCTGCTATGGCCAATAATATCCATTTATCCATGAACAAAACATGGAAGTCAGTTTGTTTTCTTTTCATAAAATCTTTTATCAATTTTTATATCGTATAGAGGTCCTTAAAAAAATATGGACTATGTTAGAGTATCAGTAATAAATTTGATAATTTGCATTTTTGTCTCACAATGTAAAGAGAAAATAAAACAAATTCAATTGTATGTACAAGAAAAGCAAAAGCAGAAAACAATCATCAACCTGAGAGCTCAGCACTGCCACCTCCAGCAAGGCTGAGGCTGACTGCCTCAGTGGATGAAGACAAAATATTTTACAGACAAATGAAAATGAGGATTTAAGAGTCTACAGATATTACAGTGATATGAAACAGTAATAAATAAAAAAAAAGCAACAAAAAAGCACACACACTAAACTCAAAGGCTCAACCCGATGACAGCTATTTTCACATAAACAACTGAGGCTTTGCTGTGAAGATACAAATATAAAGTTATTTTCACAAGACTGCAAAGTTTGAAGGATGTGAAGTAGGGCTATCTGGTTGGAAACAGTCACATGTGCTGTTGATGAAGATGGGATTGAGCTTCCAGGCTCTGCGGGCTCCAGAGCGAACAACTCCCTTTCATCCTCTTTTCATCTCATGGCAGAAGCTTTGATTTTTTTTGTTAAATTGGCATTTAGTTCCCGGCGACTAGCATTCTCTCCGTCCAAATACTAATTTGGGCAGGGTTTGCGAGTCCAGAGGGACACTTGGCCCTACATGTTTTGGATGCCTCCCTGCTTCGACACCTGAGTCAACTGAAAGGGTTTTTATCAGGCTGCTGCAGAGCTTCATGCCAAGCGATTCATTTGAAACAATAGTCCGGCAGAGAGACGTTCAGGAACCTGCGTCCCACAGAGCTGGGATCCAGAACACACACATGACTCAGTCTAAAGCTTTCTGAGCTGACATACCAGTGTGGATGCATCTGAACCAAGCACAAGAAATAATGGAAATCTTGCAGGGTTGGTGTAAACATATATCACACTCAAACGTAAGCAGAACGTTACAAATAATACTAATAGCATATGCTCTGGTGGTTTGTTAAAGTAGTTTTTTTTATTATTATTATTATTAGATTTGATGTGAAATGGATTAAATGTAATGTACCATGTGTTGAATAGAGAAATAAACCCGCGTGTGATTGCAACACCACAGCTCAATACAGCTTCAAATGTATTGTTTTGGTTTTATGGTCACAAATGTAATTCATTATCGTCTCTCAAAGCACTGTTATTCCCAGACGCAGCAGGCAGCTATTTTCAGCTCAAACACTCTCATCCACACCACATTTTCTGCCAAGATCCAAACGCTCTAAATATAGCATACACTTAAACGGATACTGATTTTTTTTTTTAAAGTGAGACTTCTTTCAGGTTGACTAAATATAGCTTTATTATTCAGCAGTAAATTGTTTAGCTTCCATGCCAGTGCTGCTTCCTGTTTTTTGATATGCTTATTCATACCTCAAGTTATTTAGTGTTTAGATGACCATATGTAGCCACAGATCAAATTAGAGACATTATACATTTTAAGGGGCACTTTGCAATATGTTAAGTGCTGCATTGCATATTGTTCTATATAGATTTTGAATAAATGTAGATATGTGACAAAAGAGACCATATTTCATATCAAAGGTGTTGCTGTAGACTGTCATACTGCATTTTCCATTTCCAAATTTTACACAAACCTGCCTACTCAGAAGAGCACATTTTCAGTATTTTAAGAACTAATTAAAGAGGCCAAGTAATTAATTTCTTTAATTACTCCAATCAGTTTGAGTAGACATCATTCGTCTGTTTTAGCAGAGCTAAAATTTCACATGCTTCATAAAATGCTGTACATTACAAAACAATTAGCATACATGTGGGTTAAATCACTGTAGAAGTTCATACGAAGACTTGCTTTTAGACTATTGAAATAAGAGGAGAAAACCACTGTGAAAACCAGGGAGAACATGCAGACTCCACACAGAAAAACCAAGGCGAGAGTGCTCACCATTGCACCATGAAGTGCTTCCTATCCAATAAACAAGAATCTTGAATGAGTTTACAACATGCCAAGTTTACATAACTGATTACAATACATCCTGTTTGGCTTGAGAGTTACCCGACACCCCTAAA
Organism: Salarias fasciatus; assembly: GCF_902148845.1. NCBI lineage: Eukaryota > Metazoa > Chordata > Actinopteri > Blenniiformes > Blenniidae > Salarias > Salarias fasciatus. Next base: position 24,421,203 of record NC_043758.1, read on the forward strand.
CTCCGTTTATGGGTTCAAACTCCGGCGTTCAGACGGAAGAGAAGAAACAGTCAAACCTCCAGGCGGTGCAGACGTGTGGTGACAAGTCAAGTCAGTGTTATTTATAAAGCCCCGAGATCTCACGTTTGTCTCAGAGGGTTTTTACTGATGTCACTTCCAGTCAGCGAGAGAAGATCTCACTGCTTTTTACAGTTTATTTTGGGAATTTTCTAGGGAACTGATGTGACAGTCACATTGTGTTTGATGGGAAATAGTGATGAGAAACGTTCAAGCTGTTAGAGCCCAAATCGCCTGGACATCAGAAAACCACAGATGGCGACTGTGGGAGTAACATATTTCAATAAACATTCATTGTGGAATTGTAGGAAAATAATGAGCAAACTATGAACAATTACGAGTAGTAGACCAAGGTAATGTATTTATTAAAAGTGTATCAAGTTTCAGATGATAACCTTGAGATTAAGGACACAGTGATGTAATACGTCTTGATTGTGAACATGTAAAATGTATTATATTTTATAAAACCAACCTTTGGGAGGATTAAAAATAAAAATAGTGTCAATACAACAAATATGTTCTGTTATTGCATGCAACAAATGCTTTTACAAATCACTGCTGTTATTCAGAATCCCTGCACGTGCTGCCAGTCGTCCGCAGGGGTATCTAAACATTAAAATGGTTTTTGTAAAGCTTGTTAGGAAGATAATCTTCACTTCAATTTCTCAGACTTGCTCCAAATCAATCAGTATTTTAGGCTCAGCGTCATCAGACCTCCCGCCGTGAGCCTGTCTGTCAGGGACTGGAGGTCGTAGTGTCGGTAATCAGCTTAGCACCTGAGGGAGCCGGGGGTCCTGATTTGGAGGAGGGGGGCAGGGCGGGATGGTGGAAGGAGTCAGATAGATTGGAAAGTTACGTAACAGTTCACCGTCAGACCAAAACGCAGCAGATGCTTCGTGATTGAAAAAGCATGACCCACAGCAGAATACTGAAGCGGGGGATGGATAAAAACAAATAAAAGGATAGAAAATCGCATCTTAATCAGGCAGTTTACTGCAAAGAGAGCCACGAAGATGGTAGAATAGATCAACCGTTCATATCCAGTTCCAGGTATTTTTAAATCTTTTGAATCCTCGGTTCAATCTGAAAGGTTTTTTTGTACTTTTAACAAGAATTTAAAAATTCTATGCTGATTTTAAGGGGTTTTAGAAAAATGATGCAATTTTGTGGGGGACCCTCGATCTGATAGTCCCTCCAATTCTTGATTATTTTCACCTTAATCAGGATCAAATTTGTCTCTGTGCTGATTTGGGAAAAAAAAAAAATCATGTACTCATCTGATAAAATATATACAGCTGTCAGCTTTCACATATTAAGAATTATATTTTGGATTACATTTTTCATATTTGATAAATGGTTTAGATAAAGCATATTACTGTAATTTTAGAGATACCAGGGTATCGGATCATAGTACAATACTTGTACTGGAAAAAAAGATCCCCCAATATAACGAGATGAGTATTAAGAGAGAGATTTAGGCTAACACAACAGCAATGTTACATGTTACACTCAAAATATGAAAACACTTGCATCTGTATATGAGGTATGAATTACACTCGGTGGCATTTCATGATTTCACACATTGGTATTCAACATCAGCAAGTAGCTAAAGGTTGGTACTTGTACTTGTTCTTTAAAGCACTGGTATCGGTGCATCCCCACTCACTTTTGGCTTTTGCAACAACACACACTCGACCGTAGTCTTAATAATTCACCACTAAAATTTTTTTTAAATTAAGACAATTTCAATCGACAGTTGCTTTATGGTATTTTCTGATATTTCTAAAGGTGCATTAAAGGTGCATTAAAGGTGCATTAAAGGTGCATTAAGGAGTTTTTCAACTTTAAAAATACTTATTTTCCACCATCAATATGTTACACATTTTTACATTTTTACACATTTTTAAGGATGTGTACAATGTGCCCTGACATTCAGTGCAAGTACCTCTAACAGCGCTAAATTGTCACTTGAAAGTTGCAGTGCCGGTCTGGCACCAGAATTTTTTTGGGGAAAATTTGAAAAGAATGGTAATGCACGCTCCAGCTGGCCTCATTTAGTTAGGTTTCGTCTTGTCCGCCATTACTCCGTCAGATGCTTAGTGAGCAGCAGCTGAGCAGGATCTTCCAGAAAGTAAGAAAAGGCCGGCTTCTAGCACTGCCACAACTCCAGACAAAACGAAACCTAAGCAAATCAGGCCAACCGGAGCGCGCATTACGTCACATCCTCTCAAATTCTCCCCAAAAACATTGTGGTGCCAGACCGGCACTGCAACTTTCAAGTGACAATTTAGCACTGTTAGAGGTACTTGCAATGAATATGTCAGGGCACATTGTACACATCATTGAATATTTGTAACATATTTATGGTGGAAAAATAAATATTTTTAAAGTTGAAAAACTCCTTAATGCACCTTTAAACAACATCTTAATGTCATTTATTCATCCAAATATTTACATGCTCCAGTATTTCTATGTAGACTGGTTGGAAAGTCATATGTTCAATCGCAATCACAGTCCATATGTCCAAGTGGCCTTGAGCAAAATGTTGAACTTCAAACTGTTCCCAGTGGATGGATAGAGCGCCATGATGTGGTAGTCATGTCCACTGGTCCATGAATTTCACTCAGGATTAATAAAATATCTGTTCAATCTAAAATTGAGTTCAAAAGCATCACAAATAAGTCTGATGAATTTCACAGTAGAATTCTGTAAAATATTGCGGAAACTCTGCCTGGTAATATTGACCAACAAAATGTGTACAGTTTCCAGCAAAGGAGCCTGAATATCACTGGATGAGACTCATTTAAAATTTGGCACACTTATCCTACACAGTGTTAGAGTAGAATTGACCAGACTTGCCCTCTCATGTTTCTTTGTACTCTGATCATTTATAGTACGAAGAAACACACAAACTGCTTGTTCACTTGTGGAATAATGGCTCCCTGTAGTAAAATTTCCAAACCAGTTATTGTGGTTTCTGATTGACTTTTGGGGCACAATTTGGCAAAAACTGCTCTCTGATAATGAAGAAAGTCCTTGCTGTCAAAAATGATAAATGGTAGACTTTAACATTTCTCAGTTAGTCAATTATTTCTCATTCTGCGATCTTTAAGACCAATTTCCTAAGATGATAAATGGCAAATGTGTAAATGACAGACGAGGTGAAGTTGAGGGTGGGTGGATCTGCTTCTATTTAATCATATCAATTGATGATTAATCACTCTATTTTTCTTTTTCATTTTACATCTATTTTTACTGATCTATTTGTCAATTCAGCCATATTTAGAAAATCTCCATCTTCAGCATTTCAAATTTCTAACTTGATGGTGAAAACATCACAATTGAATTTGTCTTGATATAGGATCTTTATGCTTGGAGAAGGATGGAGAAAAAAAGGTTCCACTTTAGAAACTTCTGCGATTATTCAGGCTGCAAGTTGTTTTCATTCTATCAGTTGTTGATTTAATGTCAGTCGATGATGAGTGGATCCACTGAATGAGTGAAGGACGTCTGTGTGCTAGTTCAGAGGATGAAAGCTGCAGGTGCAGGACTGTGTTTTATCTATTTTTTCCCCGTCTTTTTCCCTTCAAAGCCTACCGCAGCATTTATATGAGGAATAGATTGTACATTGTGGTAAGACCGTGTCTGGAGCTACTTTTACCAGAGCACTGCATTATCATGCAGCCACAGTGAAAAGGCATTCATCAGGTAGATTGCATGGAAGCAAACGCACTCTGAGGAGAGTCTGACTGCTCAGGGAGGTTATTTAATCATAGTTTGAATAGAGGCACATATTGCCTAGTTGACATGCAACCCAGACTCCATTATCAAGGTAATGAAGCTATGGCAGAGTGAAAAAAAAAGAAAAAAAGAACAGGGTCATGATTGATGGAACCACGAATTAACATTTTATTAGTTATTCGTGATTTTCATTTCAATTGTGGACTGCAGTCACTTTGAATTGTCTTTCCCCCTCCTCTTATTTTGTCCATTTTCTTTTCTGACATGTATTTAGATGTATGTATGTGTGTGCACGTGCACGTGCACGCGCCTGCGTGGGTGGACGTGAGCTTTACATTAGAGATGGATATTACACACCACGTGCTCGACTCAATATTCTGCTGACAAAGACAGAGTTACAGAAAGATTATTGAAAAACGTGAAGGGTGATGATAAGAGCACAAGCTAAATTTATACACTAAGAAACCCAACTTGCATGAGCCTTTCTACAGAACAGTGCAGAGGTGAGAAGGAAAAGAAAGGTTTCATGAGCAAAAAGGAGAAAGAAAGAATGAGCAGACATTATGAAAATGAACGAATATGAAAGCGTAATTATGATTAGGCATAATTTAAATGACATGAATTATGTATAAAGCTTAATTTAGCCCTAATCTATTTATAGTTTTAATGCAAGAGACATTGAATCATCTCTGACATTAGAGAACGAACACGTGTAAAAGCAATGCATTATATAAAGGTTTATGAATTTTCCAAAGTGCACTCTGAGGCCTGCATCTCTCTTAATTACGGCCCTTGATTTGCTTCAATCAAGTAAACTGACTCATTAAATAACTAGCAAGGCGCACATGTACGTATGCTCACTCAAAGCACTACTGCAACGGAGGAAGAAGCCGTTGAAAAGCCTCACTGGAGAGATGCTAAGTCGAGCAGAAGTCTGGAGGTTAGCATCAGTTGGCGATGTGGATTGGATGTATCATGGCTCATGTAGCTGCCATGCAGAAAAAAGCCCATTATTGCTGCTGTATTATTCATCCGCTGCTATGTAGCTGACACTTTGAAAACTCTCTACAAGCATATGGGAATACTCTTACAGTATGTACAGTCACTGTTTTACAGATACTCTGGGAAATGTTCAGAAAGCTTCTTTCTTCTTCTTTGTTTTGTTTGTTTTTACGTTAGAATTGCCATGCAGGTTGGATGTACAATAATGATTCATTCATACTTCAATGAGTTCAGTTTACATGATGTTTCCTGAGTCTGGAATAGGCGTGTTTACAAGATCTGGAGTAGAGAGCAGGTACTTTTATTTCTGGTGTGAACTCTCAGAGGAAAATCCAGGCCTAACCTCGCTCTAGTTTTTTTAATAGTGCACAACCACTTTGGGCGGTGCACCCCAGAGAGCACTGATCCCCAAACTGCAGCATCTGATAGTCGTTTCACATCTGTGCTCGCCTGTGCACGTCAGATTTCACGTGCGCGCGCTTGGCGCCTTGTGAAGATGTTGAGTGAATAAGCTGTGATTTTAGGAGCATCAGCAGCTCCCTGTCAATATTGCCTCTATCCAATGACATGCTCCTCTCAGGCTTATGCTATTTTTGGGAGGAGGCTCTATTGCCAGAGACATCTCCCCGACAAGATAATGGGAAAAGTGTGTAATCGCGCAACGTGTGTAGCCAGAGGATGGGTCAGCATGCCGTTCGTCACCGCGGTAATTAAATCTGTCAATGGGAATTAGCACAAGTGCGAGGAAAAGGGAGATAACAGGTTGATGATGAGGTGCCCTTATTGCACGCCCACACACACACGCACACACAGAGAGAGAGAGAGAGAGAGAGAGAGAGAGAGAGCACTCAGGTATTTCAGTGGATGTACAAAAGATAAGAGGCCTCACATCAAATTAATTGCTTGGTAGGCACACTTAATTATAGTGTATGTGTGTGTGTTATATGTACATGTGTCTATGTGGGTTTTTTTTTTTTCTTTCTCTCTGTAGTTAGGATGTAGCCTGTCATGGATAACGTCCTCTACCCTACAGAAAAGTAAAATTGGTCTATTCATGACAACACTGCTCCTACTCATCTAATTAAATCGTGTAAATTTTATATCATGTTTCCTACATTGGATGTTAGGCCAGTACCCCGAATACTCACAATGTCAGCAAATACATTGTGTAAATATATATGAGATTATATGAAAGAGATTGAAAACTCTTGTGGAGTTTGATTGGACTTTATTTTTTGAGAGGAACCACTCAGCATCTTGACTGACCAAACGTTGAAGCACGAGTCAACAGTAGTTACTGCTCTGAATGTGTAGTTAATTATATTGATGAAAGGAGAGATTTCTGTTTGTAAGACTGACAAAATTGAGAGGGACTGAAGTTAGTTCTAATTTCCTCTGACTGAAACTGGACTTCTTGAAACTACGTGTGATCAGGTATTAATATATTAGAAAAGAAGCGGAAAGAAACGGCTCATGTCATCACGCAGCCAAGCTCACGATTGCATTGCCTCAATATTCTACACAAGATGTGCGAGATTTGTAATAAATACAATGCCATTGTGCAGTTCAGTGTGAATGGTCGGTATAGATAAAAGCAAGTTTTTATCCAAGATCCATTCTTGTCTTCGATGCTGCTGGCTGTTTGTGTCTGTTTAGCGTGTGTATGTGTGTGTGTGTGTGTGTGTGTGTGTGTGTGTGTGTGTGTGTGTGTGTTCTTGTATTTCTATCCTTGTCGGGGCCAAATGTCCCCACAAGGATAGCAAAACGTGGAACGACGTGCCTTGTGGGGACCTTTTTCCGGTCCTAAGTAGGAGAAACAGTGTTTTCTTGACCATGTTGTTGTTACTGAAAAAAGTAAAAGTGCAAAAACATTTCTTTAGGGTTAGGCTTTGTTGTGGTGTGGGTTAGGGTTAGGGTAAGGGTCAGGGTTAGGGGCTAGACATGAATGGGAGTCAATGGACGGTCCCCACAAGGATAGAAATACAAGACTGTGTGTGTGTGTGTGTGTGTGTGTGTGTGTGTGTGTGTGTGTGTGTGTGTGTGTGCGAGAGAGACTTGTATTCTTAGAGTTTATGCTGTTTTTTTAAATATGTTAGATTTTTCGTCTCTTTGCACAAGGGGTTGCATTCCATTTTGTTTTACTTGTGCAACTGCAGATAAAGACACTATTACATTTTCATTCTCCAACTTTTACTGTGTTCTGTTCTGTGTTCTGCTGCACTGAGAGATGCTCAACAATTTCAACAGCAATGTCAATTTTTTTTCTTCCATATTCTAGTCTTTCATTAACTTATGGAGAGATCTGAACTTCTGTTCTTGCTCTTTTTGTCCTGCAGTCACCCTCCAAGTGACCACCGTCTAAAAGCCACCATAAAGCAAGTGCTGCGGTTCGACGGCCCGCTAATGGCTTCCCTGCCAAGACTGGAGAGATTTAGAGACTCCGCTGGCCTTGTGGGAGCCGGTCAAAACAAAACAACCCCGACAGCGGCTGACGTTCCCGAGGAGGCTGGAGCGGCTTGTGCGTATGGTGGCTGCGACGCAGAAACAAGGGGAGAAGTGGTGGGCTGCGGAGAGAAAGAGCAAAAGAGACAACCGGTGGCTAATGGCTTTCCCACAGGGCCGTCACTTACTGCAACTCGCAGTAAAAAGTGAGGAGCCGCGGGGGAGCGGCCATTAGGAAACCTTAGATTTCATCTGCTAACAAGACTCTGGGAGCAGTTCAGCCTCTTTTCCCACACAAGAGAAATAAAAGAGACGCAGTGATGAGCATCTGACAGGAGCAGGCTGAAATGATCTGCTGGTAATTGTGTGAGTGTTCTTGTGAGCGTTGATCCGAACGCTCTGGATCGCTGTGAACTCGATGACAGTCTGCCATGCAAGGGGGGGAATAATGGATTAATGTAGCAAAGGTGGGCAGCGTAATGAAAATTAATCGTCTATTAATCTGAAGGTTATTTCTTGATTAATTGTTTGTTGAGTTCAGAGCTGATCTCGGGCATATTTGTCTGGTTGATATAAAACTAATGATCCCGTATTAGCCTTCCTTTTCTTTGGTCCATTAACTTTTACAGTCTGTGTATGCAGTATTTCAGTAGCTCTCCTCCACAGGCAGACGCAGACTGGATGTAATGTTCCTCAGACACGTCGACAGAGGAAAGCATTATTAAGGCACAATTATTACCAGTTTTGGTACACAGCGTTATGTAGGTGAGTCACTATAAAGTCCAATCTGTCCTCAGTCTACCTCTCAAAGCGCTCACTTCTCTACTTATTGTTGACGAGAGGCTGCTCCAGTTTCTTCTCCTCTTTCATGACTTTTTTCTCGTTGGACTGAAAACATACAGTAGAAACTGGAGAGGTGAGATCCCAACATTTAATTTCTCAGAATTGATTTTAATTCCTAGAATGTAATCTTAACGTTTAAAGGATTTGGTGTTTTGAAAGAATTGATTAGACCCCTCATTGGGTCATACATGATTTGATTTGGGATAAAAGCAAAAAGCCAAGTGCAGCAACGAGCGAGGTGCAGCCTGTGCAGGTCACCCTCCATCATATGGCCAACACACACATTAACCACGTTCACACCAGTGGTTAAGTCTGATAGGATTCAACAAATATTGATTAACCAGACTGGTTAAAATACCAGCCTTGAAAATAGTGATGAAATGAACTCCTTCTTGTGAGAGCAGCTATAGTATATTCACAATATATAATTACAAAAACAGTGTAATAGAATTTCAAAATGCCTGTGCTGCTTTTCAGAGACAGATGACAGATATTATGTTGTCATGCCATGAATGCTCATATAATGAGGCCTCTTTGAGGAAACGTCCAGCAAAATTTAAGTACCTTGAAGTCGGGATGAGTGTGCTTTTGATTCTCAAATAATGTCACCCTTTTTTTTTTTAAATTTCAGATCGAATGATCTAAGAGAGAATTTCTAGGAGTGCTGAAGCATAAGAACAATGATATTCCTGACAGATGTATAATTAATGACAAAAAGAGCTCTCAAGAAAAGAGATTTCCTTATTTTCCCAATGTTTTCTGGTCAGGACATTTCATAGATTATCTTGGCCACTTCGAATTTCTTTCATTGCATTTAGAATGCAAATAGATGAACCAGATTCAAAGAAGTACAAATCGCTAGACCCGAATGATCAAATAAATCTTGGGCTGTTGTTTTGATTGCTGTTAACTGTCAGTGCCACTGTTGTATGAAAGCAATAAACACGAGAGGGAGAGACATACACAGTCATCAGCTGAGATTATTCCTTACATTCAGCAAAACATTGCTTTCTCTGGAGTGGTAACGCTTGAATCAAGAATATTAAAGCTCTGAATAACCGGGACTTTGGGTGGATTTCAGTCTTTCTTGGAATCCACCACTGCAGAAGCCATCTGCCATCGCCGTCCCAAGAAGCATCTGTCTCTCTGTCAAACCGGCGAGGAGCAGAAAGGAGAGCAGCTGCACAAGCTGCCTCTCTCATATTGATGGACAGTAGGAAAAGTGTGTCCTACAGTTGTTCTCGTATGTACGAATGCATCGACTGCCATTGATCTGCCCCCCCACGGATGACAGGAGAGAAGAAGATCGCTCACAGTCACACAAAAGAAGCATCAAGAGTCGCTCACAGTAACAATGTGGATGTGTGATTTACAAAACTCTCTGTGGAGATTATGCTTCACCAAGTGGAAAAAGACTTCCACAAGACTGAGGATCTGAAAATAATGCGTGTCTGATGCCGACTGCGGACTGATTTGTGGAAAAGCTGGAACCAGAAGACATTAAACACAAATAATGATGAAGCTTTAAAATGCTGAAAAAAAAATTAGCCTGATTTTAATGTTTTCAGGGCATCATTAATGATTCTGTGCATATATTAGAAACACACCAGTATTAGTCTTATGCTTCAGTGAGACCTTATTTTGCTGATGTTTGATGGCTCGATGCTGCCTTGAAGCAAAAATCTTCCCTTAGCAGTGAAAGATTATAATGGTAATGTGATATTGATTGTTAACCATTTATTACAAAGAGGACGGGTTCAAATCAAAAACCATTCAGACACAAAATGCAGCCACAATCTTCGCTGCAAGGACTCAGGCCTGAGCTTCTTCCGAATATCGCTATTATTTTTCAGTGCTGTCGATTTAGTATTTATCCATAGCGTGTCCATATTATTGTTATAAATGAGTCTCTTTTTTAAACCTGTTTTCTTTGAGGATGAAGGCAATTACATGACTCTTGAATGGAGGAAAAGAGAGAGAAGGAACTGTCAATAACTCTGTATATTCCCTCTGCAGGTTGTCCCTCTGACATCCCTGTAAAGTAGTGACAAAAAATGTGGCAAATAATGACAAAAATACATCATCAGTCCACATTGCTCTGCAAAAACAGGATGTAAAATATTGCCCTTTTGGTTAAAAAAAAACCTTAATTGTCAAATATATTATATATTTATATCTCTCATCTTAATTTTTTTTTTTTTTTCAAAACATGGCTCTACCAAGTCGTTCTGCAACAAGGGGACTTCTGGTACAGTAAAGGAACACTTACGGCTGTTGTTCTTTGGATTTAATAAAAGAATTCTATGCAAATTAGATGAATCCAACACAAGCGCAAGAACATTAACTCAATCAGTACTACTTGAAAAGAGAAAAGAAGAAATTCCTGGTGTGTGCGCAGCAGTACAGTGATTACAGTCGATTTACTGCGTCTGGACGGAGCGGTGGGTTTTATGTGGCCACTGTGCCGAGGATCTGGGTCCTGAGGGACTTTCACCTAGCAGCCACAGTGAAGACAGTAACGCTGTGGACAATTAGCTTTCCCTTTTTCCATTAAATGTCTTTTTGACAATCAACTTTACAGTTAGAAGCTTCCCTAAACTCTTGGCTTGATGAGGCCACGAACCCCCATCCTCTTTCGTTACGGTCCGCAGATTAATTTCCCAAATTTAATCCAACCGTTTCAACCACATTGGAACTTCATTTCATCTTGACATTTTTTGGAACATTTCTAAAATTAATATCCATAATTCCAGAACATCCTTGTGCTGCAGTTTCTTGGTCACAGTACTGGACTAACGCAACTTCAGACGGTCCCACATCTAATTCATGCTTGCTCCTGTGTATTATTACATTATCCTGCATCCTCCTGGGCAACCTTTTCTTTCCAACTTAGTCTTTAAAGAATGTCTAGCAACATGGAGAGAAAAAAAGCCCAGACATCCAGGAAATAGGAATTTTCATAAAACTTACATGTATAAACTATGTGCACTCAAAGGATGTTCCTCTGATAAACAGTGAAGTTCATAAAAATTTAAACAGGAGGTATGTATAAAGCAGAGATTTTCTTTGTTACAGGAATAGACTCAAAATTGTAAATATGAATTTAAATTGACAAACTCAGTCACAACTTTCTGTATGATTTTAAAAGCGATGAAACACATTACATGTGAATGACAAACCTAAAAAGACATCATCAAACCACAAGTAGGCAAAAATCATACTTAACTACAATAATGTGAGGAAGTGTAACTGGTTTGCTTCACCGCTGGATATATTAGAGATGAGTTTTAAAGAGCTTTTGATCCCATAACATGATGAAGTGATAAAAGAACAATTGTCTAGTATTGCAGGTGTTTCCTACCAGAGCTGCAAGAGCTCAAACAGATCAGAATCTATAATCATCAATCTCAGTAGTGGTGGGAGTCGCTGTGCACAGAAGTGCACACGCTGGCTGTTTCACTCTTGCTTCCATCATGGAGATAAGACAAACATTGCCTGTCTGCCTCTGCAGTTTAAAACATTAACATTCTGGTCCAGTAAGCTGCCAGTCCAACCCCCCCCAACCATTCACTAATCAATTGATTTATTCACTCTGCCTTTCTCTCCCTTCACTGGTCCATATGAACATCCAACCAACCCTTTGGTATTATAATTTGTGCACACTGGCTGCTGAGCTCCCACTTGGAGCTCTCTCTTGTATCCACCAGACCACAGGTAACGTTTGCCTGAAATACTCACATTTGTTTTCCTCACTGTTGATCTCTTCTGCTGTGTTTGTCAGGAACCTCTCACTGGAAGCACATTATGAGTCCCCTATGTTTCTCCCATTATCAACTGTAGCATCTTTCCCCCTGCTAATCTTCTGCAAACACACCGGGAAAGTGCTAACCATGATCTCATTTGCTAATTGTGTGCACCAGCAGGTGTAAGCTGTCTGCCATGTCACACCAACAGGGTTGAGTGTGTGGCTCTATGAGTAGGTACGCTCGCATTTCTGTGTCGCATCTGTCATATTGAGCGGCGTTTCAAGCTGTCTCCGCTCCCCAGTGGTATTAAAGAGAAAATCCAAACAGCGCTGGAAGGAAAATTAAATAAGGAAGCAATATTGAGATATTGAGATGTAATACAACGTATACGAGGAGCAGATTGCAGATGTGTGTGCTTTAAGGTGACTGAGACTGATTCAGTTGTGTTTTCATGTCCTAAATCCTGTTGTCCTGCCTGATTACTGAACAAATACCCCTTAAGACGTACAACAGGAATCACAGAGTCTTGGCGACTGCTTTACCAATCCGTGCAAACAGTGTCCTGTGAGATTTGCAGTGTGTATCAGTGAGACGAATTAAGTAAGTGAGTGGAACCAGAGAGCATGTGAAGAGATGTGAAAGCTTGAAATCTGATTTAAACCAGGTAAGGACTGGAACTGCTGGATGGTTTAAGAATGCAAAAACATGTCTCACAATATTAAACTGTACTACCACTATTTGTAAATACTGTGGGTGCAATTACAGATATCTTTGTGGCATACTTTGTGATTGATGTAAAAGTTGCCTCAACTGGGTCCAAAATTACCGTCATACTCATAGTTCTGCACTCACCACCTAAACATTTATACACATGCACAAATTAATTTTGGATGGTTGTCCAGCTCTCTGTTAGTCTTCAATGTGAATGATTGTTACAACAGTTTAAATAAAAATGGGGGGGGGGGGGGGGTTGTCCAGTATTCCCCTAGGCATCTGCTGTACCAAGAGCCGGATCTGGAGAGGGCAGTGATCCCATCTCTGTGTTCCAATTTACTCCAGAAAGATGGAAGACCTTTTGACCCCCCTGGTCCTCTGTGACTAGAAGACTTGCAAGAAAACACAACAGTTTTTGCCTCTATTCGAAGACATATATTTATTCAACGAGTATGATCTGCCACAAGCTAACAAAGTTGTAAGATGTTACATTTTTTTCTTTATTTAAATAGTATTGCCTGCAGCCATGTTCAGGCTTTCAAGTTATAAAATCATCCTGCTGGGTGTTGCTTACTAATAGTAATGAGCGCTTTGTTTCACACTTTTTAAAACAGACTGTACTGTTAAAGCAATTCAAACCACTTCAGGTATAAAAACAAACTAATGTGCCAAACCGTAAGGGCTACAAGTACACAGATGGATGTTACAAAGACCACAGATTTCATCTACCACATGCCTCTGAATGCATATGGATGCCGAAAACCATCAACAATCGTACCTTTTACAGTGAAATATAATATCATGTATTGATGACTTTGGCATTCAACTAAAGATTACTACTTGTTTTGACACAAAATTGTTTTACTGATGCCTTTGAAACCAGACACAGGGTTGACCACAGGCATATTCACTGTGCCCACTTTAGATCTGTGTTGACATTGCTGTTTTAACAGTCCCCGTGGATAAATTTATAAACCATTTTTTAATATTCAATGCTTCACTCAATAGGGTTAGGGTTAGGGTTAGTCAGTGATTGATAGCATGCTGTGTTTGCGTAAATTGTGTAAATGCACCCCAAAACCTCAAGTCTTAGTCCACCTAAAGTTGAGAGTCCTTAGTGTGCCCAAAACACAAAAAAAATAAGTAGAAACATTAGGCTATAACACAGTTAGTCTAAAAATACTATTACAACAGCATGGTTAGATGATCTGGGGCCCAGAAGCAGACTTTGGATCAGAAGTTTGCAGGTTCAAATCCCACTGCTCTCCAGTGTGGCTCTCTCAGCAAGGCCACCGCTCTAATCAGTTAGTGTTGTTCTGGTTAACTATGTAGAGGACTTGATGAAATGCACTGCAGTTTTCCTCCAGGGGATTAATCTTTCTATAATTATTACATATGTAACAGTAAACTGCCAAAATTATGGGGCAAACTGAACACAACCATCCAGCACATCAAAATGTTTACACGAGCAGAATACGGCTGAGGCAGTACAGACATCTCAGCACTACCCCAAATTATCTATGGTAATCTTTTTGACATGCAGTGCATTTTATACATAAAAGTAACTATTTATTTGTAAATGTGCATGCTCTAAGCTTATTTCTATTCCATGTTAGGCACATCTGTGACTCAGTTCACTGCCAGCTATGATCATATGGTCATGGCTACTGTGTGACCCTAATGAGCTCTATCACAGAACCATCCACATGTATGTATCTACACCGGCTGCGACTAAGCAAGGGCTCAGACTCCCATCCCTCCCAGGACACAACCCTCCAGCCCCGAGGGGACCAGACCATCAACAATCACGTCATACAAGGGGGAACATAAAGGGATCACATGTCCAGAGCAGATAACACTGATTCTCCCTCCATTTCTCAGAGGATGTGTTGAATCACACCATAAACGGTATATATGTGAACTGAATACTGATCAGAACATACCAGAGAGAACAGGCCAGCACAGTCACATCAGCCTGAACATCTTCTAGGATGTTTGTCTTCGTTGTGTTCTTTCTGCTGGAAGATAAACGGCCTGGTTTGAATCACACAGTGCAGCAGAAAGATAATGCATAATGAACTTTTTTTGCAATAACATTCTAGTTCAGACACAATGAATCACCTCTAAGCATTTAAGTGATCATTTCTAGCCTGCAGTTTTACCAACACACTTGCTTGAGAAAAGATGCAATGACTAATATCGTTTGTTTCTAAAGGAAATTGTTATTATTGCTTGATCATGACCTACATGAGGTGCAGATTTCTTCCAAGATTTCTCATGAATTTTATGTTTGTGCCAGTGTCTCTTAGATCGTCACGCATTTATTGTTATACTTCATGTGATTATGTCATTGAATTAAAACTCTTCTTAACTGTAAATCTTGTTTTCTTACAGATTCCAGTTCTGTTTGAGGAAGGAACTGGATAATTCTCACGAGTACAGGATTCATTCATTCATTCATTCATTCATTCATTCATTCATTCATTCATTCATTCATTCATTCACATGATATCTGTATGAAAATGGATGAAAATATTTTCTTTTTTAGAAATTGAGTTACGATGTCTTGATGTTTGTCCCAGGTCATAACAGACGGGGTCACATACGTGCTTTTAGCGACACCCAGTGGTGAACATGGAGGACAACAGCAACCGTCACATTCGCGCAATCTAATATGTCCTATTCGGGTCTCCGTACCATGGTTGGAGTTATGTCTGCCTCCTGTTCAGTAAGTCACCCTTCAAAATTCCACGTTTTACTGGTCTTTTTCACGCCAAGTGTAGGATTTTACCTCCGGTATGAAAGAAGTGTGTAAATTATTACACAGTCGTATTGTTACTGACTCGTTATGGCGTTTGTGTGTAGGTTTATTGGACTTCGGCAGGGGGGCAGAAATTATGAATTTAATGCTATCTATCTATCTATCTATCTATCTATCTATCTATCTATCTATCTATCTATCTATCAATAACACCTGTGATTGCGTGTGTTTAACACACTTTAAAAACAGGCAAGATTTAGTTTTAATCCATTCCTATCAGATAATATGTGGAAAAACAGAAATCCTCCTCCATGTCCTCCTTCTCATCTCTCTCCGCAGTCCCTGGTCAGATGTTGCCATCGATCGGTTATTCTCTTCTCTGTGAGGAGACAGTGGAGCTCCTCCAGCTCGGCCTCCCCCCATCCCTCTGCTCCTCCTCCTCCTCCTCCTCCTCCTCCTCCTCTCTACAGGCGGTTCCTCCTCTTCCTGGCCCAGCGTTTCCATGATGTGGAGATGCTGTTGTACCTGAAATCTCAGCTGTCCAGGGACCAGCTCCGGAAGAAGAATGCGTAAGATGACAGTAATCTGTAGTTCTCAGGAGACAGGTTGTGTTACACCTCTCCCAAACCAATATGGTTTCAATGGACCTGCTATAGTCAATCTTGATCTAAAGAAATAATTATCAGTGTTGCCCAAAGCAGTTAGTTCCATACTACCTGTTTATCATGACTGAAACTGACAATAATCTCTCGGCTCATTTTAGATTGCAGGGATTAAATGTTTCCATATGTTGGCCACACCAGGGCGGCTTATAGCCTGAAATATATTTTTTTTAATTAATGCTTTATATTGTATTGTTGTTGTATTGGTCCAAGTATCCCAATGATCTGGTTGTTAAGTGTAAATGTTTGCATAAACATCTGAAAGAGAAAATGTAATTACTTGTTATCCTGATAAGTTTACAGTTCTTAAGGGATTCTAAAAAAAAATAGCAGTCACAGAACAGTTTCAGAAGATTTTAACACACTTTTTTTTCCCAATAAGACCAATAAGTTTTCTTTACCCTCATACAGCTACTATGGCTACACAGAGAGGTATTATGGGAAAAACATCGCCTCTGCATATTTCATCTTACGTCTGAAGGGAGGATTCA
Source organism: Salarias fasciatus (assembly GCF_902148845.1). Taxonomy (NCBI): domain Eukaryota; kingdom Metazoa; phylum Chordata; class Actinopteri; order Blenniiformes; family Blenniidae; genus Salarias; species Salarias fasciatus. The sequence goes on from NC_043758.1 coordinate 24,437,662, forward strand.
GGTAAGGCTCTTGTGATCGGTATTTTTTTTTTCTTACTGTTTGTGGTTTAAGATTTTAGATGAACGGATAATTGTGTCTTGAGATCAAGTGTTAAAATAGATGACAAGAGAAGTGATTTGGTTCTCATTCAACCCGTGGTTCATGCCCAGGTTTGTTGGCCAGTCAGAGTGGTACCGTGCAGACTGGAGAGGCAGATTCAGTTGGGACTTCTTGCAATATAAAGATACACAAATGGAAGAAGTAGACATGAGCCACACTGTCATCACCTACAGTGGACTGCAAAACCTGAGTATGGAGCTCAAGCTCACACTTTTCTTTTTTCTTTTAAAGTTTCTTTTATTCTGATATTAGCACATATTCTTTCTTGTCAGATGTATGCAATTTAGTTCAGAATAATATAATAATTATATAATAATATTCAACATATTAAGCTGTGTTTTTTAACTGATTTATCTTCCTCCTCAGAGGTCCAAAAATCTTTGCGGACACTGAAATTACAGGGCTGCCCTGAAGTGGACGACTGGTTCCTGGCTGGACTTCACATCTTTCAGGACTGTCTGGAGGAGCTGGACATTTCTCACTGTCCACGCATCACCACAGGGGGCCTTGCGGCACTCAGGAATCTCAAGTGAGTAATTAACACCCCAATTCCCAACATATTCACATATCCCCCCTTGTTACTGCTGTTGTGGTGACTTCTTTCTAACGTGCTGAAGGGGACTGAAGCGCCTGGACATTTCGTCGCTTCCCAAAATTTCGAGCCCCGGTTTGGTGGTTATCCTGCTGGAGGAGATGCTGCCAAATTGCCTGATCACAGCGAATGGATACAAATTCAGTCCTGTCGAGATCGGAGGGGTGGAGGAGGAGGTGGAGAAGGGTGTGGAGAAAGCCATTCTGAGACGTAGATGACAGATGGACCAGAACATTAATCAGCGCAGAGGGAGATGGAGTCATGCATATACCACTGAACGAACTGAACTCTGTATGCAAAGATTTATGAGATGAACAGAAGATTTGATTAGCTTTATATCAACACATAATGAATTAGTTGACCACTGTAAACATCTAAACATCTGGTTTAACATAAACCTCAATTAAAACAAACACATACTTCCTCATGTTTGAAATATAATTTTTATATTTTCCTGTGAGATCCAGTGACTGCTCAAATATTTTGTTTCTCCTGAATAAATTTGTAGAAAAAAGTGTACACATTTTTGTAAATCTGAGTGCAACAAAGCAACGTGTCAGCCATTTTTGGTGTGTGATGTAAATATTACTGTAAATTTACCCAATAAACTGCTGCAAAGTGTCATGATTACTGAATTCTTTCTTTGTGAGTTTACATGACATGTTTGAAAGGGTGGCTGTATTTATTTCTAATCTTCACTTTGGAAGCTTATGTGAGCAACCTAAAGCTTATAATCCAGTGTGAGCCTCATACTGGAGCAGCATCAACCCCCTGATGAAGAAGACTCCAGTCTGCTGGATAGATTCCAGCTTTTACATGTAAGAACCCCATCAATACTGACTCGGTTAGCAAGTTTAACATATGTAGCTTTTAATCTGTACGTGGCAATCATAACTTCCATGCATTTTACCTGTATCGTAATAAATTAGATGTAAGATGTGGTTAATGTCGGAGGTTTTGGGAAGTACTCACAGGTAGGAACCATTCACGTCCCGGAACACGGACTGCATTTTTGCACGGACGACAACAATAGACAGTCGAGTAGCCGTGCAGTGAGGTCCTGCTAGAAAATCTCCACGTCTGGACTTTTAAACTGCTTGTCACGCAAACCTTTTTGGTTTAGGAGTCTAAGTAGGCGGATAAATGTCTGAAGCATCAGGTAGGATGACTGTCAGACTTTAGAAATGGTTAAAACGTTGTTGTTCCGTAGCTAGCTGTGTGCTAAGTGGCTAGCTTGTTCAAACGGGGGTTTTGATGTTTGAGCAGAACTTGATTACATGTTTAATTCTATCTTTGTAGAACTTCCTAAAAAAGAAGAAGAAGAGGAAGAGGTCACTTCCGAACCAGAGGTGATAATATATCAGTTTTAGCTGCAGTTGTGGAGGCTAGATGAATTTGAAAAAAAAATTGAAGCAAAAGCCTGATCTGCCTGTGTGTGACACTCTGGTTTAAAGGGATGGATAGTCTCAGTGGTGTCACTTTGCAGCTGATCATGTTTACCATTTTGATGAATGTCAGTGTTTTCTCTTTCATAGGATCAATCCGACGACAGCAGTGACGACGAGGCTGCGGGAGAAAACCAAAGTACGTTCACACAGAATTTACAGTCATGCTTATTTGTGACGTAGAGTCACTGATCTTCAGCCTTTATCACCAACAGTGGCTAATGCCATTTAACAAATACGCTATCGAGACTTTCGAAACCAACCGTCAAACTAGTGTGTGACGGTTGATCGTCCATTATAATGGATAACTAATCTAATAAGCTTTTGGGCGATCTACCGATTGCTCTGCATAAATAACGGCTCGGTTATATTGAAGCAATAGGAAGGCACTACAGCAGGGCTGGAGATCATTGGTGTGTGTGTTTATGGCCTTTTAATTAGTATATTTTAAATCCACATTTTAAATTAAAATTCCTGCATCCACCTGCTAATGACACTCATTTATGACTGATGGTGACAGACTGATGACTGTTAGTGACACAATTAGTTTATTCTTTTACTGCTTTTCTCTTGAGATGATCAACATACGCTGTCCCTCAGAATGAGGACGGAGAAGCACTGCCATAAATCCTGCCATCTATATTCAAATATTCGATATTGCTAAGTTTACATAAAGTGGCATTTGCAATATTTAGAGTCCAGACATCCCTGTTTTCATAACCTTCTGCCAGCTCCTCTGTGGATTCCCACCCCACTTCTTATGAGACGCAACCAGAATACATCGGGTGTTCAAACCACCTCAGCTGACTCATCTCAGTGTGGAGGCCTCTTGACTCTGAGTCTCTCTCAGATGATTGGTCTCCTCATTCTGTCAAAAGTATTGAAGCTCGCTGCCATGTGGAGAAAACAAATTTCAGCTGCCACTGTACGTGGTCTCATGGGAATCTAGACCAACTGATAAACGGAGAGCTTTACTTCACAGCCCCACTCCCTTTTTTTCCAGTGTGGCAACTGCATGATGGTGGCCCTTTTCAAGGTCCCTCCTTCTGTCTCATAAATAAGACCATAGGATAATGTATCTCCACTTGGAGTAGAGAGATAAATACTTTATTAATCCCAAAGTAAATCCAAGTCGTCAGCACACAAAAAACAACCACAGAACATAAAGACAACCACAGGCAGGTTAGTAACCAGATTAGCATTAACACTAAAGGTTAGCACACAAAATACTTCTACTTTTAAAATGTGTAGAAATACTATCTGCATTAAAGGTGCTGTGGGCAGGATTCGGCATCTCCGCCATCTTGCTTAGGTTTACCTAAGCAAGATGGCGATTTGACCCATCTAAGATGGCGATTTGAAACCCAGCACAGCCAATCCTGTCCTGTTTTCTCTGACATTACGCCCTTATGCAAGTTAAGCCCCTCCCACAAGAACGTGCAACGAATGCCCCTCGACCAATCACGGTTAGAGCCTCAGGGCTCTTCTGATTGGTCAAAGATACCTGGAGCTGTCAAGATTGCTTTTCAGCTCAGAACAGAGACAGATGGAAACGCTGCCCCTCGCGGTAGTGCAATTATGCTACACTCCTAAAGGATTATCAATGGATACTCTAACATTTAATCCAAAGAAAACACAGAAAAATTAGCATTGACTAGCAAAATCCTGCCTACAGCACCTTTAAAAGTCAACAAACTGTATTTACACATCTCAAGGCACAGTGATTAGCGGTGATCCAAAGCGGCCTAAAGTAATTTCAAGAAGATGATCAGACCTGTATTTTTACACCCTGTCCTAATTTACTGGGACACAGATTTGTAGATCTGGGAAGTGACCTGTGTTTGCCCTTTGTTGATGTATCCCATAATATTGCATATCTTATTATCCACACCTTTATGGATGAGTTTGCTCATTTCTGATATATTCCTTTGTAACTAATACACTAATGAAACCTTATTTATTTCATTTTTTTCATCTTGTTTCTGTAAAGACAGTGAGTGCACTTCTGTTCTAAGCTGTGTAGATCCTCTGAAAAGTGTTCCCCACGAGATTATGTGTAATTCACTGTATAACATCTTGCTCCTTTTAGAAGCTGATTTAAGTACTGATCGGCATTTTAACCCTGTGTTTCTGTCAGTGGACTTCCTGCGCAACCTCTTCTCCAGCACTCTGGGCCTCGGCTCAGCAGAGAAAGTTTTGGATGAGCTGACTCTGGAAGGAGTGGCGAGATACATAAAGAGCGGCAAATGTGAGTCCTCCTTCAGTCTGTTCACTCTGACTGAACATAGGGGATTGATTTACTGCGCTAGAGCCTCTTACCGCAAATACAGTTAATATCGATTGAGTCATGTGTTTGTCTGCATCCACACAGGTAAAAATATCATCTGCATGGTTGGAGCTGGAATATCCACATGTGAGTATCTCGGCTATAATATGATGAAATTAGATGGAAAAACTCTCTTATTCTTAATGAATAACTCAACTTTCGTCTCTCTTCACAGCTGCTGGGATTCCAGATTTCCGCTCCCCGGGAACTGGCCTTTATGCAAACCTGCAGAAATACAATCTGCCCTATCCAGAAGCCATCTTCCAAATAGATTACTTTAAGGTTTGTGAGAGATCGTGTTAGAGTATTTTAAACGTATATTGGTGTGTCATGTTGATATTAAATAGGAATATTTCACAGATTTTCTTTTGTTTGTTTGCATTAAGTTTTGTCATCTCTTTTGACTCTCAGCAACACCCAGAGCCGTTCTTCGCCCTGGCAAAGGAGCTTTATCCTGGACAGTTCAAGGTACCACAGATAACTATGAGACGTGTAATAATTACCAGCGCTGTCATTTCTAATTTGTGATTCCTGTCTTGTCTTCACTGCTGTTTAGCCAACAATCTGCCACTACTTCATCAAGATGCTGAAGGAGAAAGGGCTCCTGAGACGCTGCTATTCACAGGTAGAAGAGACATCATGCTGCTCCACATGAGCTTAAATCACAGTTTCTTTATTAACGTTATCGTGTGCTTTCATCCAGAACATCGACACACTGGAGCGAGTGGCCGGGCTGGAGGGAGACGACCTGATCGAAGCCCACGGAACCTTCTACACATCACACTGCGTCAGTTTCTGCTGTCGTAAAGAGTACAACCTGGACTGGATGAAAGGTAGCGTTTGGTTTTCTCTGGTAAACCCACTTTAAAGTCCAGTCCGGAGTTTTAAATTCTTTATTTTACCTTTTAGAAAAAATCTTTTCTGATGACATTCCCAAATGTGACAAATGTCAGAGTTTGGTCAAACCAGGTCAGTAATGATGTATTTTACTGTTTCTACTTTAATAATTACTACATAACACTTGTAAATTTGACTATACTCTTCTTTCTTGACATCTTATTTCTTTGTACCTTCTCTTTCTCAGACATTGTCTTCTTTGGTGAGAATCTGCCCGTACGATTCTTCACTGCAATGAAGATGGTGAGAAGAAATAAGTGGATGGAAAATAATGTGAACAGATTCCAAACTTTTCCACAAATAATCCTTTCCATGTATTTTTTTTTGTTTGTTTTTTTTTGCCCGTCAGGATTTTCCTCGCTGTGACCTTCTCATCGTCATGGGAACGTCTCTGCAGGTCCAGCCTTTCGCGGGCCTCGTCGGCAGGTAACAGAGATCAGGTCTCACATTTCTACACAACCACAAAGAGTCATGCCATGATAATCTTAACAGTATACCGAGAGAGTGAATTCTGAAAGATTCAGGCTTTGTTTTAGTGTCTCTGAGCCACATGTGGCACTCGCGTGAAGAGGATTGATCGGTGTGACAACGACGTACAGTCTTGTCTTTACTCTTTTCTCTTCCCAGGGTTTCTAAAAGTTGCCCCAGACTGCTCATAAACATGGAGAAAGCAGGGCAGGTGAGTCTTCAGCACTCCTCAGGCTCTTCGTCAGAGTTTGTATGGAGCCTGTTGTAGCTCCCACTTTGTTCCCCAACTAAAGCCGAAGCATAAAGCAGCAGATGGTTTCAGTTCAGATCCATTGTGTCGGTGTGCAGAGCTGAGTAATTATGGGTGATCGTATGTCCTTCCAGGCTGATCCTCTGTTGGGGATGCTCGGCTTTGGAGGAGGCATGGACTTCGACTCAGACAAGGCTTACAGGTAGGACTGCTGCTCCTGCTGCTCCTCTGAAGCTTCAACTCCCAAATGACATTTGGGCCAGTTTGACTGGTTGATGTGATTTTCATGGTTTTATGTCTAACGTATATAAAATACGCTGATGATCAAAATCAGTGTTGAAGACGTCAACAGTCACAGTCAGGGTGGGATTTAATGAACAGCAATCGAAGCTCCTTCACAAGCAGACATGGAAACAGATGTGTGTTACAATATGAGTAAAGGTGAGCTGTGATCTTTCAGACCCTGAAAGTGAAACTCCGTCTTTACACAGTTTACTTCTCAGCAAGTGTTTTTTTTTTTTTTTAATTCTCGATGTTTAATTTCTGCAATGTAAAGATCAAAATAGGTAATAAATAAAATTTTGTAACAGATGTTAGAGGTTTTTACTGAAACTAAAGTTAGTCTTTTACCGTCAGTGCGCCTGAAACAATGGTTATGTTATTCATTTATTATCCTGTACATAAAATCTATCTCTATTATTTACATCTCAGTTTCACTTCTTTGCGCTGGATTTTTGTTGTAGTTATTTCTTTCTAAATAAATGTAGGTGACACTTGCTGCTCCTAAAACTGAAACAGACATGTGGTCAACATGGTTTTGTGTTTTCTGGTCTCATGATATTCATTGCTGAGTTATTTCAGCTGTCGCAGACAGACAGACGCCTTCCTGGCTGTCATTCATAAACTGATTTTCACATGAATACAAATAGTACAAAAATTACATCTGTGTGGTTAGTTACTTGCATGTGTGCTGTGAAGCCGATCTAAGAACCTGTCCCTCCTCCTCCTCCTCCTCCTCCTCCTCCTCCTCCTCCTCCTCCTCCTCTTCCTCTTCCTCTCTCCTCCTCCTCCTCCTCCTCCTCCAGAGATGTAGCTCACATCAGCACGTGTGACGACGGCTGTCTGGCGCTCGCCGACCTGCTGGGATGGAAAGTGAGTCACCTGCTTTCTCGTGTGATACTTTGAATATAAAACCTTCACCAGCAAAAGGAATCAGAAACATTCCATCTCAGTATCCACTTATAGAAAAACATGCCCCCAGGTATTTGTATTGCACATTTCATTTGTTGTTTTCATTTATGGGGATTTGTTGGTTGCCTTTCAGTGTTCTAACAGTGTCTAACTTTTTTGAGTCTCCTAACCTCACCTTGTGCCGGGACGCTGCTGTCACACCAGGAAGTGTGTCTCTGCCGCAGCTTGAAGTGATCATGTTGTTATACACTGTGAACTGGATTTTAACATGATGTTCATGGACTGAATGGATTTATATTGAAACGTTGAATCCAGATCAACATCATGCAAACAAAGCTGCAAATATTATACCAGGAACAACAAAATCAGTGAACTTCTTCCGCGTCGGTCTCTCTGCAAAAATGTTCACACAGCATATCAGTGAGTGTTGGTGTGTTTACCACGTCTACAGTGTAATTCATGGATGGACAGAGGTGGAAAAAGGACTGTAATCGATTACATGCATGTTTCCATATGCACACATGTGCACAATATAGTTTTTTTTTTTTTGTTACAATTGAATCGGGAGTGATAAAGCAGACCACTATTGAACTTGTCATAATTTACAGTCACAAATCAACTTATATCTTTGGTCAGTAATTTATTAATCTCCTATAATATAATTTAAAACCTCTTTCATAAGACTTTTTACTTGGGAACTTGTTTTATTAAGTAAAAATCCCAGCAGGACAAGTCGCAACCTATGAAATAGTCTTTATTGTGAAACTGATTGAAAGAGGTTAATATTTGAAAAAGAAAAAAGAAAGCAACAGTATTTGTGTTGAAATGTTTAGCCTCAGTGCAACGAAATCATCAGGAAATAAAATGCACATATGTGAAAAATCAACTTAGACATCATGACTGTCTTGGCTCTTTGTTACTTTGTTCTGTGTCAACAATCCCTGCCTTAAAGTAATCGGATTACCTGTGTGTGTGCTGTGGTTTGTGTCCAGGCCGAGCTGGAGGAGCTGGTGAAGCAGGAACACGCCAAGATCGACAGTCAGGACAAGAAAGAGAAAAGTGTTGAGAGCAAAGGAGCCGCGGCCAAATCTGACACTGCCTCTGCGTCAGCAGAGCCCAAAGCCGAGGAGTAAACTGCTGTAAAAGTTTTGATTAACAGCAACCGATTTGAAGCTACAAGTTTGGCTTCCACGAGCTAACAACGCAGAGTTTACCGTTTCGGAGTGAAGCTTTGACGAGTGTCTATCACACTCTGCTTTTCCTTCTGAGGATGTTGAAATCTCCAAGGAGAAAAAACAAAAAAACAACTTAACATCTTGTGTTTACTCATCTGTTTATATCAGTCATTTGCACTTTACATCATGCTAACTTCCTATTTGTATTTAATTTGCTTTATCTTAACATGTTTCTGATGTGTTTGTCTCCCTTTTCCCAGTTCTGCTCCAGTACAGAGGATCGTTCATGATTCTGAAACACATTGACAGACCTGTGAAAGGTGGTTTAAAGTCTTCGCACAGTGGTTTAGATGAGGCGCCTCAATGCGCTGCATCTCACTTTAGTTGTAGGTGATTTTCCAACCGCACTGGAACTGACAGGTCAGTTTTCAAGAGGGACATGAACTTTATTCTAGTTGAGCTAATCGTAACTTTAAATAGGACAACAGTTTGTTTTTAGTAAATGATTTTATTGTGCACTGAATTTCATTTTCTGTTGAACTTCAACACAATTCTCAGACATTTAACAAACAGAATGCACCAAAGTTGCAGAAACTTTGCTCTTTGTGAAAATTTCAAATAAACTGCTTTACCAACAAGATCCTCCTAAACCCTGAAGGAAAAGGGTATGTTTTGTAAAATTAATAGATCCTAAGTATAGATTCCATTTTTCAGTGCTTGATTTTTCAACAATCTCAAAATTAAAGTACCAACAAGCCTTAGCAGGTCCCGTCGGTGATGTTGTAAATATTCTTTTCTGAGAATACATGGAAAATGTATCAGAGTCAGACACATTTGCTAATGCTCAGTGCTAATGCAGTACGCAGTTAAAAAAAAAGACCATTCACTGTCCTCACTGGTTGATCGTTGTTTTCTGCTTAAAGTGGGATAATTATGGAGGTGGGAACGTAATGCTTACTGTGCTGTTGGAAGAAAAAAGACACATTTTACGGAAACCTAAACTGCTTTGCGAGCATGAAAAAATGGCATCATGAAAAAAAACTAAACATACTGGAGTCAAAACAGTGAAATGTAACATCTGTACAATGTGTTGGAACTCAATGCAACCTGCAATAAAGTTGATTTTTTTTCCAGCTGAGAAGATTGTAGTTTGTTAAGATTTTGTTGATGGATGGATGGAATGACGTTACGATCATTGTTTCCTGTCAAGAGCATTTCCGTGGCTTCTTCACAGAGATGAAGTTGTGTTTGGACACGTTAATCATGATTTTTAAATCCTTCTATGTTTCACACTTTGTTGCATTAGATCCAAATAACTGAAATGGGAGATTTATGAATAAATAAGACCAAAGGTATTTATCTAAAATAACTTTTCAGCTCCACACAGAGTTGAATGTATTTGTGGGAACTTGGTTTCTTTCTTCACCACTACATTCTGAATGTCACTGATTTTTTTCACGTAGTTCTTTTTTTTTTCCAGAACTTTTCTTGATTGTGTGGGATTCTGCTTGAAATAATGCATTGTGGGACCGGGGGTGAGCTATTTCCATGATCATAATGTAAAATATACATTTTAACACCATTTAAAAAGATACGAGTACCATTTGTGGGGAGAATTTTTCAAAACATGCTAAACTGTGGTGGCTCCATGTGGGTGTTTGAGTTGTTAATGCTAACATGCTAACAAAACACCTGCTCATTTTCGCACAAAGACTGTGAATAGCAATTGAGTGATGATTCATTTTGTCACAAACTATTCAAACTAAAATCTTGTGCTTAAGCTGCACCCGCTGATTATATTTAGCCAAACCTCAAAGGTTTGAGGTTCTGCTTTGTGCCTCCTGGTGCGGCTTTGGGTGGCTGGTCACCGTCACGGTACAGATCAAGGTGCAGGGAAATGGTTTCTTGCAGGACGTTTGACGACTCTGCCTCTGGATAAAGGCCGTAAGTCTTTGTGTCACTAATGTGACAAATCGTCTCAATCTGTGGTTTGTGTGAAAATGAACCTGCATGACCAGGACGGGGTGAAAAGGAGAAAAAAGAAGGCCTCGTGTGTTAAAGGGCATCTTTTTCTGTTGCTCTTCAAGATGCTACTTCCACAAGCGGCGAGATTAAATCTCATCTGCAGCGCTTAGAGAACACAGATCATCTCAAAGTGGAAATGGATTTTTACAAGACCACGGTCCCTCACAAGCTCGAAGATATCATCATTTCTGAGCGGATCGAGCTCTGCAGAGAGAAAAAAAGCACAGAAGTCTCTCTGTGGAGGCCATGCATTGTCTCTTCACTGTTCACACCATGCACAAAGTTGGGTTAACCACAAGCAGACACGATGAGAGGGGAGGGCGATAAAAGGTGCTGCGAACCCTCACGTTGAACATGAAACTGCGTTTCAACGCCGGAGAGGCAGAAACATGGCAGCTGCATGCGAAAGGTCCTGATTAAGTTTGAAGCGCTTGGAGGGTTCGGGCAACATTACAGCAGGAAGCTCAGCGACAATGTAGTTACGAGCTTCCTATTTTAGTCTGGTTTAGCAACACTTTGTGGGGCAGAGAAAGGAAGAGTCGCAGAGGGAGGACTGTGCTACAAGTACAAACAGTGGCGAGAAGAGGACGCACGAGCCGACTGCGACAGACCGACTCATGTGAGTATCCATTCACTGTATGCAAATCTGAAATTGTATTAAGTCCGATTTCTTGACCAGAACTTCAAACCTCCTCCTGAAATGACACTTTTGTTTCTGATATGAAGGATTAACACAGCCTTAACTCTGTTGCGTCAGTTTGGAGTCAAATGTGTGCAAAATGAACTCGAACGCATCAACAAGTGGAAACGATGTTTGCTTCCAGGGCGGTTCACAGTCCGGTCAACGGGACAACGGCGATACCGTGGAGGAGCAGCAGCAGCAGGAGGAAACTGACCCTCCTGGAGCAGCTGAGGGGCTGTCAGGAAGCCTGGTGCCCCGGGGCATCGTGGGACAGAGACCAGGCCCACGCCGCCATCAGAGGGACACCGGCTGGGGTAACGAAAAAAAACAAAAAAACAAAAAAACCCATAAATCTCTTACAGGGCAGAGCTGTTTGGTTGAAGAAATTAAAAATCAACTCATCTGTTTAAATCTTCATCTTCCTCATCTGAGAAGATTCTTCAGAGCCAGTAATCTCTGATGGTGCGGGCCTACTTATAGCCTTGACGCTCCATTAAATAAAATGGAATTAATCAGCCACAATGGAGGCATTGTAGCATTTGACAGCTGTACAATGTCATCAGTGTAATTCTTTAAAAGTTGACAACTTTTAAACCAAGTTTGTGTTGCTTGTGCTCTTCCAAGTCAACTTCGAACTCAGATCTGGGACAATTTACAACCAGCTCATTACGTTTTTATGTTTTATTGGAGATAAGGCTTGCTTTTGGATGATAAACTTGCCTTTATATATTAAATTATGAATACAGGGCTGTCGACTTGTCCACAGTAAATCTTATTTTTCTCCAAAATGCTTGCTGGAGCCAAGTCTGGATCAATCAGACATGAATCAAGAGTGAAGAGAAATCAAATAGCTGTAGCATTAAACGTTGCCACACAGCAGTTAGACCAGGGTTTAATGACATGTAATTGGTCGCTTTTACCTACCCACATGTTTGGGTAAGTAATAACAATAACTGCTTGTGCTGTTTATTTATTTTGAGGATTGATTTGCACAGTTCACTTTCACTCTCATGTTTTAGTTTAGTTTAAAAAAAAAACTTTTTGTCCAATCAGAGAAGCAGAATTGAAGGCAAACGACAGTTCCTCCACGTTTCCTCATCAGGGTTTTAGTGTGTGTCCTCTCTCTGATCCTCTCTGGTGGTTCCTCTTCCTGCAGACCAAACTCATCCTGTAGTAAAATCTTCCTCTCAGCTCTTTGTTAGCCTGTTGCTGGTTCCTCCTAATGCAGCACAAAAATTGCTTGAAATCAAGTTACATGGCCTAAAAAAATGCTGGGGGATGTTTGTGAACATCATTAAAGTCTTCTGCAACAACAGTTATTGCTCTGAGCAGAGCTGAAGTCTCTCATGCAACATGAAGGCTTGTTCCCCTTTCTCTTTCTCTATCTGATAACACTTTAAGAGCGAATTGCAGAAGTAATGTTGAATGAATAAAATGCACTTGCGTGTCAGGGAAATGACAATCCAGAATGCATGCGAGAGAGAGTGTAAATGTATGGAGAAAGAAATAAAAACCATACATGAGTGTGTTCGTTATTCTGACGTGCAGACAATTTCCCAGAAATGCAAAGTCTGCCTGGCACCAACCTGTGAACACATGGCGAATGAGGAGGAGCAGTTTTTTTTCTCTCTCAAAGGAAACAAAAAACTGTTATGTGACAGTCTTTATGTAAAACGCAGAGTGTCAAGGAGGCTGTGGTGTGAGCGGTTTTGTTGTTTCAATCCCCGAACCAATAAGCTCTTTCGGCTCATTCCTGCTCTACTGGTTTTAATGAATAGCTGGAGGAGGCCGGTTATGAATCAGTGAAGACTGTGTTCACTTTGATAACTTGAAGTGAACTCTTCGGTCTGCGCCTTAGCGTGTCTGAAAGCCACTTCCTGTGCCGTTCGCTTTTAAAAATGTGCTCAAGTTAAAGAGCGCTTCTGACTTCATTTGGGGTGATGTAACGCTACAAAACTGTCGCCTTTTTGCACACGCTTTGTGTGACCAAAGTTAAAATTGTATCAACGAGCTGCTTGGGTTCTGTCCTCTCTGCTTCCAAATAAGGTGTTCTGATCACACTTTTGCTGCCTGCAAAGACAAAGCCGGCGTGGTCAGTAAACAGCTTCTCAAACCGGTGAAGAAGTTTGTCAGGGCATAGTTTATGATCACATGACAAGACAAACATTAACTTGACTCTGTTTATTTCAAACTGCCAGGAATTAGACCACATTCATCCCCCACATGTTGAATTTGTCAAGTCCTGACGGTAAAGTCTGGTCTAATGATAATCCTGGTAGCTGGAGATCCCCTGAGTGCGTCTGCTGCTTTCTCTTAAACAAAAGACTTCCTATAATTCTCTCTGCTGTCTGTGCTGCTTGGGGTGTTTACTCATTAATCAAATACTGGAGAAATTTCAAATTTTTTTAGCATATTTCCGCCTATATGGGTAAAATGTGATCAATCGCATTGGGATATTGATCGCATGCATGGTGTCTTATCTGGAATGACTTCAGTTCAGGTCTGAATGTAACCAAGTCAAAATGAAGCTGTGCTGAAAAGAATACAGCTTCTGTCTATATACAGCACTGTGGAAGAAATTAATCAAACTGTGAAATTTAGGCTGGGTCTAGTATGGTTTTGAACACTACCAACTTCTTTTCAGTTATATCAATAGAAGTTCATATGGAACATAGCAGATATTTTGAATAATGAAGTTATCAGGATAAAGTCTTCAGAGCTTTTCCGTCTGTAAATGCTCAGTTTGTTAAAGCTGACACGAGCTTGTCATGGATTTGTAAACGTGGTCTGCGCCAGGCAAGGCAAAAATAAGATGAGTCTGGTGTGAAATTACAAGCACTGCGTGCTCCATGTCTTCTTGCCAGGCCCTTTGAAAAGAGAGGAAGGCTTTCAATTGAAGAATAAAAAAAAAAAAAAAAATGGGTTCAGTCCAAACTCAAACTGATGCATAGCTAACCCATGTGTAAAAGACGTTTATAGAATACAAATCTTTATTAAGAGACGTTTAGGGTGAAGTTTAAGAATAAGATAAGTAAAGTTTTTTGCTCTCTTTTGGCATAATGAAAAGCTCTCGCACTTCAGAGCTGCTCAGTTTCAAGATTATAGCCCTGTTTTTTGCAAAGGAAGCACTCAGAATATCAACAGACTCCCATAGAACCATATAATATCCATGGATGTGCAAATAAAAACTCTGCAGATATTATAAACCACCATAAATATGCTGCACAATGTTTGACTTCAGAAATCCGTCCAGTCTTGTTATTATCCGTGTTAATTTGTGAGCAGTGCGGTTACCACGGAGCTGTTGAGTTTGCGGCTGTGAACAATTGAAGACAAAAATATTTTCCTGTCAAACCGGCTGCGTAATGCCCGAGAGAAGCTATTTCAGTGAGTCACCGTGTTTCTTTGCAGAGCTTCCTGGTTGTGCGTGATGGTGTGAGCTCCCAGCCCAGCCTGCTGTGTGTGTCTGCTGGAGCCCAGCGCCAAGACGTCCTGGACTTCACCATCAGATGCTCAGGGACAGGTATGGACCGACGGCATGCCAACACGGATCCGCTCCTTTCTGAGTTTGTGTCGTTGCCCTGATGTTTGCACCTTTTCCTGTCATTGACTTCCATATGAGTTATTTTCAGTAGCTAGTCTGTGACTCAGTTCTGCGAAAATACGTAATGTTTTGTAAAATTGAAAATAGAGTTGTGGGTGGTGATGGTAATGGAATATTTTTGTGTCTCAGTAGTTTAAGTCTGTGCTGCCAGGAATTCATTCCAGTCATGAATATAAATTCAGAGGAGACTAATGCTGCCCACTCTTGCTGTGTTTGTTGGTGGCAGTCCTCCAGCTGTCAGAGTCTCGTCTGTCTTTCTCGGACTTGGTTCAGTTGGTGCTCTTTTACTCTCTGACCAGGTAAGAACCTGCTGCAACACTGGTGTAATTTTATTTATGGATTTACTTCCCAAACATGGCCTTTAAGTGCATGATATTGATAAAATAATACTTATTGCATTTTTTCTTTTATTATTTGTGTTATTCAGTTAAAACTCATTACCTCATGCCGATGCATCAGATTTCTCTGGTCTCTCTGTCTCTATCAGGGACGTGTTGCCTGTTTGCCTCTACATCCCTCACTGGGTCTACGGTGTAACTGAGACAAACAAAGATAATCTAACTCAACTGGAAACAAGTGAGTCCTTAAATCTTAAAAAAAAAAAAAAAAAAAAGGTTCTTTAGCAGGATTTATCTATGGATTTCAGGAGACACTTTATCCACAGTATCCTACACAGACAAAAAGAAGATCATGCAAACTCAGACAGAGAGCTCCCACAGCAAAGTCCAACTTGCATTAGAAGCTAGACACCTGCCTTTTTCCAGGACCCATGCCACAATGTTTTTTTGTTTAAATTAACATATCAATGAATTTAAATTTCTATTGCAGACAGCTGGCTTTCTCCTGAGGCCCAGCAGAATGATGGGACCCACAAGGAGCCCTGCAGTTTGATGTGCTCCATCCAGGTATGTTGTTTTACACGTGTGTGTGCGTGCGTGCATGTTTTTCTATACTTGTGGGATAGGTTTTCATGCCAGGTTTTCCTCTCTACAAGGAGAGGAAAACCTGGCATGATGTGCCTTGTGGGGACCTTTTTCCAGTCCTAACGAGGGGAAACAGTGTTTTCTTGACCATGTTGTTGTTACTGAAAGAAGTAAAAGTGCAAAAACATTTCTTTAGGGTTAGGCATTGTTGTGGTCTGGGTTAGGGTTAGGATAAGGGTCAGGGTTAGGGGCTGGTCAATGCATTATGTCAATGAGTGTCCTAACAAGGATAGAAATACAAACCTGTGTGTGTGTGTGTGTGTGTGTGTGTGTCTGTGTATGTGTGTGTGTGTGTGTGTGTGAAAGAGAGAGAGAGAGAGAGAGAGAGAGAGGGAAATGGTATTACTGAAAACATTTCGGTTTTTCCATAAATTAAATTCACAATGCTTCCAGAAATGCTGACAAAGTGAAACCAAGGCTCAAAATAAATGTAAAAGTTTCCTCACGACAGCTGAAAAGACGTCCGTCATATTATTGACATTTTGTGTCGTATTGTTTTTGATCAGGTGACGATATATGAATGACTTTATCAGCAAAGTGAGTCCACATTGGATTATGACTCACATTCAAACAGGGATATTCTGATTGCTAACCACTACATAACTATCCTCCCATCTCGTATTGATACCTTCCAAAATTGATCAATATCATAATTTGTGCTTCAACATGATTAAAAACATCTTTAGTGCTAAATTTTGCTAAATTTCCTCAACATTTTCCTTTAATCAGAATTAAATCCTATTTAACTATTGGAAACAATGTCTGATCAATACGTCTTCTGCGTAGGCTAAGCACATCTAGGATTCCCAATCGATGTTTGGGTGTAAAAAAACATTGTTCGTGCTGTCAAGCACTGAAAAGAGTGAGATTTTTACTTTGTTTGCTTTTCTTGCCAGCTAACTTCTGCCAACCGAGCGTTGTTCATCATTAACCCGCTGTACGTGCGCGAACACGGAGACGACTGGCTGGCACACAAAGCCGCTGCCGCACAGAGCCCCGCGATGCCGTCCAACTTCAGACAGGTGCGGCGCCTCAGCACCACCAGGCCGTGGACGGGATCGGGCCTGCAGAGCAGACGAGCCACATCGCTGGACCAGGAGCCGTCTGCGTCCAGCGCAGAGAGCTCAGGTCAGATATGAACGTGTTACATAACATAACCTAACGTGTGACTGTTTCATGGAAAAGTCCAAAACTTGCAAATAGTTTTAGCGGCACAAATAGCTTTGAGAAATGTTGGTTCATTTGAGAATCTTGTCCATATTCAGAGCTTATTCATGTTTTCTTGATCCAGGTCTGAACCGATCCGGATCAGCTGATTCACCGATGACCCCACAAACCCCATCGGGGGTGGTCCTCAGGAGGCCCAGCCGAGAATTGGCCCAAGATCCCCCTCACAAGTTGACCATAAAAAGCCTGCCTTCATCCTCTGCCTCCACCCCCAGAGCTACCACGCCCGAGCCGCAGCGCCACAGCAGCCCCGTGCCTCAGTCCCCCCACAGGGTGTCCTGGATCGAAGACGGCTTCTGGCTGCCCCCGCCCAGGCCGAACTCTTTGCTCCACCCGCCCTCGCTGGAGCTGGACTCGCTGTCTATCAGCAGCATAGAGGAGGAGCAGGAGTCTCCCGTCTCCAGCGCCGCACCCCACCTCCCCTCGGCACACCGCCTGGCCGACAAGGTCATCCACCGGCTGTCGGCGGTGGGCCAGGCGCTGGGGGGGCTGGTGTCTCCCAAGAAGAGGCTGACCAATCGTGTGGTGGAGCTGAGCGAGCGGAAGGGTGGAGCTTTCGCAGAGGCTGTGAAGGAATTTGTGGAGACGACGCTGAAGAAAGACGTGGATTCTGCCGGGGTCGTGGGGTCAGAGTTCTTACAGGAAGTGAGGACGTCACTCACATCACTGAGGGAGACTCTGTTGGAATATTCAGAAATCCAGGCGTTACTGGACAGCATGACTGACATGAATGATGCAGAGATTGGTGAGTGAACTTTAGCGACGTAAACATGGATGTTACAACTGTTAGTGATGTGTTTGCTGACATTACCTGACTCTTCATCCTCCCTCAGACTCCCTGGTGGAACTTTCCCTCCACAAAGTCGCCCTGAAGCCCGTCTCCACCCATCTCTACTCCTACATCCGAGCCTCCCGCACCGCCGACGGCAGCATCGAGCACCTGCAGACCAACCTGCACGTGCTGGAGCTGAACGCCGTGGACGAGCTGGGCGGGTCGGTGGGGGTTGGAGTTCCTGACGCCGTCACCCTGGAGAGGATCCAGCAGAGGTGGGCCAGCATGCACAAGGCGTCCTCCCCGAACAAGAAGGTTGAGATCCTGCTCAAAGTCTGCAAGACCATCTATCACAGCATGACGGCCAATGCCAGCTCAGGTGAGGAGTCAGTATTGTGCAGTCAGTGCTTTTTCGTAGCAGTCATTTGTCTCCAGCTGAGAATTTGATTTACACTTTTTTTTTTCCTTCTCTGGTTTCAAACCGTCACCTTCCAGACACAAGCTTGCTGCTCTGAACTCTCGGCTTCCGCTCTGTACAATATAACGACAGAATAGCACAAAGAATGACATTATTGTATTTTATTCTCATTTAAAGAACTCTTTCTAATGGGACATTAGCTTAAATTCTCCATTGTGGTGTAGTGGTTAACACTGTCACCTCACAGCAGGAAGGCCCTGGTTTGATGCCAGGCTTTCTGAGTGGTGTGTCTCTGTGTGGTGTACTACAATTTCCTCCCGCAATCCAAAGGTATGCCGGATGTTTAGGGTGGGTAACAGGACGTATGTTTCTCTAAATTCCATGTAGTAACAGGCATTTTCTTTTTCCCTCAAAGATGTGACTCCAAGTGTTTCACAATTTAAAAGGAAATCAGTTCTAATGTTTTACATCAGTTCAGTATTAAAAGACCAGAAACTTTAAAAGTACACTAAAACAAATAAAGCAATGAAATATAGAAATATGTAAAAAAATATCTCAATCAAGGATTGCAATGGGGGAGATTGCAAATTAAATGAAATAGAAACACAATAAAGGTTTTCAGAGAAGGTTTTCATTTGATATTTAAAACTAGTAGAAGAATTCCACAATTTTGATGCATGAAAACAGAAAACAGCTCCTCTGGTCTTTTTGTTTCTTGATAGGAACATTAATAAAGCAGCACCAGCTGATCTTAAAGTGCAGTTTATGTAAACGTAAGAAGGAGCAATCCACAAAATGGTTCATAAAGAAAACAGAAAAGTCACTAATGTTTGACGATTCCTCCTTTAATGCGGGTGCGTGGCTGAATTTTGAACCCGTTGCAGATGAGTTAGCGCTCTCTTCCGCTGCAGGCAAAGTGTTTGGAGCAGATGACTTCCTGCCCTGTTTGACGTGGGTGCTGCTGCGGAGCGACCTCGTCACCTTACAGATAGACACAGACTACATGATGGAGCTGCTGGATCCTGCACAGCTGCAGGGAGAGGGTAATTCAACTCTAATGCAGGGGTGTCAAACATAAGGCCCTGTTTGTGACCCCAGAAATGCAGCTTGTTTGACACGGCTGTTGTACATTTGAAATGGATCCACTTTAATAACTTTATCTGGCACGTCTTCTCTTCATTTGCATCCCAATAGGCGGTTACTACCTTACGACGCTGTACGCAGCTCTTTACTACATCAGCAGCTTCAGGCCTCGCCTGGCCGTCCGGCAGCTCAGCGTGGAAGCGCAGCAGTCTCTGAACCAGTGGCACCGCAGGCGCACGCTGCACTGCAACCAGTCGCGTCGCAGCCAGCACCGACGGACCATCCGCAGGCCGATGTGTCGCGAGAAGACCCTGCAGGGCTCTGACAATGAGGCCGAGAGTGCAGAGAAAAGCGGGAGAGACTGCGCTTCTGGGAATCCCACCAGTGAGCAGCGAGCGGAGAGCGGAACTGAGGCCCTGCAGACACTGGACGAGGGCAGAGAGGAGGAACTGGAGGGCCGGGGACAGTCGCAGACCTCAGGACCAAGCAATGAAGTTATTTCTCAGTGTGACAATATTGCAAGCAATGACAGAAGCCATTCGGGTTTTTCTGCTGCAGGAGCGAAGGATTCTGAAGAAGAGGACAGAGACGACTTCATATAAAAAAAATAACCAAGAACAAAGCAAAACATGGCACTTCACCACAACTTCATATTGGAGGGAGTCACTGTTTCTTAAGAACAGTGTGAATTGTTCCTCTAAAGCGATCCAAGTGTTTCTTAATGAATCTCAGGGTTTACAAGGTAACATGGGAAAACATGGGGAATATTTTCCTATGCGAATTACACAATCAAATTGATTTGTGTTCAGCTACAACGACTGTTTCCACTGGGAAGAGACAATATGCAACCCGTATATTTTCTTTAAAAAAAGTAAACACACACACACACACACACACACACACACACACACACACACACACACACTGTAATCATATCACAGATACATAAAGTTACAGCTGTCGGCTCAGTGTCTGGTCCACTGGTCACATCAAGTCAGTTAATATTGTGTTGCTCACCATCACCTTTCTCTTGTAAGATTACTCAGAAGGAGCTTTCAGCATCATTTTCATTGACACGCAAGTGATTTTCAACTTTATTGCAGATTTATGACAGCATTAATTTTAAGGGAAAAAGTGTCAAGTTAAAATTTCATAAAGTCTGCTTCTGTTGTGTACCTACTCCCATTCTCAGTATGTTGACAACTGGCAAATGGATGCAGATTTTTTTCTTATCTTTCAAGCAGTTTATCGTGTTCATCGATTTTTTTTTTTTTTTTTTAAATTTGACATTTTTATTTTCATAGTTTACTCACGGAAATGCTGCTGAACAGAAACGGGCGCATAAATCGCTTTTGACCACTAGATGGCAGCATACAACCTTCTCTAATGTTTCTGTTTCAACTTCTCAGAGGCTGACTTCTTGTGTCTTAAGTTCACCATCACCACAATAAACATTCCACAAATCATGTTGTTTAATTGTAGGTTTTAGCCTCTTTTGAATGTCTGTAGGAAAACTGATGAAAAAAACATTAAAGTCACAGGATTCACTGTGAAGGTGGGAAGGCAGTACCTCAAGGGTTGTTTTTGTTCAGAAAATAGGATGATAAGAAAAAAATGTGGATTTTGTCTGTAAGGAGCTGACTTTTGACTTCTGGAACAACAGATCATTCTTATTTTTTTATTTTTTTTATATCTGAATAAATCGCTTCAATGTCGGCATTTGTTAAAAACAAAAATACAGAGTTGAACATGATAAAAATTAGTAAAATGAAGGGAGTTGTTGAGATTGACAGTAAAGACTAAAGAAGTGATGGCAGCAAGCAAAAAGTGAGAAGTGAAGGTCAATTTCCCTTTGTGCGTACATTGTCTACTCTATATATGGAGCATAAAAGCCATCTCACTGCATTTTTCAAAACAAAGTTAATATCCTGCAGGATGATAGAGGGAAAGCATAGTGCAGGAAGTTAAAGTTTCTATTCAAATAGAAACCGGCAATAGAAAAACAGGTTGAAGCAAACCTCCAACGGTTTTATGAAAGTCTATAAAACAGAAGAAAATAAAAGTTGGCCCTGAGGAGAGATAAACTGACACTTATGACTGAACGAGCAGAAATAATTCAAGTAGCAGTGACAGCTACTGAACGATCCAACACACACGAGTCCAAATCAAGATGAAGTCATAGATGCAGATGCAGATGAAGATGGACTTTTAAACACATCTAATGAAGCGGCGACTGATGAGGGCTTGAAGGAGTAGCTGGAGTTGCTGGAGTGGTTGTTGAAGCTGAAGGTTAAGGATTGACAACGAAAACACAAGCAGCTCTCAAACCGCGGTTGAGTCATCAATTGACTTTAAGGTGAAACAAAATGTTGACACATTGAGTAAACACTGAAAAAACATGTTGCAAAGGTGTTGCAGACGTGGTCCAGAGTTACAGAGAATTCATCAGAAATGAGAATTAAGAAGAGTGACGGTAACTACTGCAGTTAAATAGGAGTTAAGGCTGAGGCCCTTTAAGCAATTCTGTTACAAATCAATGCTGTCACATTCAGAAAAAGAAGCAGAAGCAGAAGCAGTTTCTGCAGAATATAGAATTCTACATATCTATATCTGTATTACACCAATATTTTTCATCATTAATTGAGTCGTCCCTTCAAATGTTACCACAACGGTTAATGAATGCACATACATTGAGAATATACACGTGTAAATAGTTACACGGGGCCCCCCGTATGTAAATGTACACACACGGCTTGATGTACACACACATATGGAACCGTCTTATCACTGCATTTTAAATGACCGAGCCAATCAAATTTGCCTAATGAGACATCTGGCATTCTGCCTGCATGTCGATGTCAAGCCCAGAAACAGCTGGGCCTGCAAACACACACTAACAGACACACACACACACACACACACACATGCTCGCATATTCCCTTTCTCCTCTCACACGACGTCAGTGCTGTTAGTCCAGGTAGGACAGATATGTTACACACACACACACACACACACACACACACACACACACACACACACACACACACACACACACGCAGGTTTGTATTTGAGGAAAGGGTTGAGGAAAGAGTTGAGGTCTCGATCGTGGAGGCCAGCACATAAAGTCACACTCCAACTCTCCCACACACAGTTCCTTCACACATGTGATATATTATGCATACATGAGTATGTGTAACGCACTCACCACATCCATAAATTAGATATATGGCAGTGGTGGCAGCAGAAGAGGAGTGGGGTGTGTGTGTGTGTGTGTGTGTGTGTGTGTGTGTGTGTGTGTGTGTGTGTGTGTGTGTGTGTGTGTGTGTGTGTGTGTGTGTGTGAATGTTTGAAATGAGGAGGGGAGGGCACAGATGGCTGTGGCCTCAGGCATTGGAGGTTCTGCAGCTAAGCATGGAGACTGCAACACACACACACACACACACACACACACACACACACACACACACACACACACACACACACACACACACACACACGCACAGTCTTGTATTTCTATCCTTGTGGGGACCGTCCATTGACTCCCATTCATGTCTAGCCCCTAACCCTGACCCTTACCCTAACCCTAACCCACACCACAATAAAGCCTATCCCTAAAGAAATGTTTTTGCACTTTTACTTTTTTCAGTAACAACAACATGGTCAAGAAAACACTGTTTCTCCTACTTAGGACCGGAAAAAGGTCCCCACAAGGCACGTCGTTCCACGTTTTGCTATCCTTGTGGGGACATTTGGCCCCAACAAGGATAGAAATACGAGAACGCACACACACACACACACACACACACACACACACACACACACACACACACACACACACACACACTTCAGTGTGTATGTACGGTATAGAAGAGGAAATGAGAGCCACATATACTCAAATGTTCACTGGGAGAATTGGTTAAGATTTCAGATATAAGAAAATAACGGTAGGATCTGGATACTTCACTGTTTTCATTTATATTCTAGAATCAAATTAACTGCATTGCTTAAACCTCTTCCTATTTCATATTTTACACTTCCACAATAATTATCTTCTCAGTAGAGGGCTTCTAAACCTTCTTACACCAGAGCAGTCACATGATTACCTCTAAGAAATGATTTAAATTTTCAGTTAACTTCTTCTCTGTGTCTTGATTTAGTCTTGCATGAATGTGCAATAGGATGAAAGACATTCGTTTTTGTCGATTCACATCAACAACAACAAATGCCGAGGAAAGACAGGGCAATGCCGTGACGAACTGCTGTCACCTGTCACTCTGAAGGGACGTTATTCAGTGTCAATCAGACAACACACACACACACACAGGCATCAGGCATGTTGCACTGGCAATGATAACAAATATCAATAATGACTTAGCTTCTTCGGTCTTATAGAGAATGCTGAGATTTGTTCGTGCACATATATGAATGTGGATCCTAAAATGTATGCATGAACAGATTTGTCAGCATCTATAATGCATCATTTGTTGTATATCATGTTTGGTTAGATATATGGCTACAATGGCCTCTAACTGCCGGCTGTCACGTCTGCCTCAACCAAGTCGCTCTGTTAGGTTTTTACAGGTGGACCTTGTTCCTCTTCTGAAACTGTAACGAACCTACAGATTTTTATTTATCCTCAGTCGAGTCGCAGGTTCTCCTTTGTGAAGCCAGGACCGACGATCCTGTCACGTTCTGTTAGAAGTCACTGGAGACTGTTTCTGTGCTGATATTACTCTTATGGAACTCATATACAATATATACAAATTGTGGAGAAGAGTGAGCTTGTTAAATCTATGACCTGCTCAGAAAGCTCGCAGCTGGGAGGCCAACCTGTGGAAGAGGTGAAGACAGACATTCACAGCTCCTCAGGCACATCTCAGTCTGCAGAGACCAAAGCTGCACTGGTGGAAATTGGATTAAGACGAACAAATCTGTGTAGACATAAATGTAATTACACCCGAACAAATCTCATTACAAACACACATTACGTTATTATGCACACACACACACCCACACACACACACACATATATATTGAGATGCACAAATTCAACACATTTCATGCACAATAAATGTTTCTATTCAATGAAAAAAACAATATTCAGAAAAGAAACAGTGTGGATTTCATTGCAAGTATTACATTCAGTGATCAGATTAGGATTAGAAGAGGATGTAGCCTGTGCAGCAAGTGGGAAATAAGACCATAAACAACTTTTTTTTTTTTTTTTTAACAAATCCATCAAAAATGCATGTTGTAGCATCTCATGTTACAGTGTTGGAATTTAACTCTCACTGCAGATGAAACAGCTGAAAGTATTCATTGCACCGCCTCCCTTCAAGCTCAGCGAGTCTCCTAAATCAGTTTGGATGAAGTGTGGACTCGGGCTGCATCTTTACTGTCCTGCGCTGCCTTGTCCTCATCTGTCACCCGGCCTCCCTTTAATGCATGTAAGTGTCTTTGTCTGGACCGCGGTCTTTCAGAGGCTGTCACCGTCCAGCAGCTTGCCTCTGTCACGGCTCGTTCACACACCCACAATAAAACTTTCTCCTTTTCTCTTTTTTAACCCTCCCGGAGCTTTTTACATTCCCTCTCTGTGTGCCATTCAGGCCCTCGCCGCTCTCTTCCTCCTCTGCCCCCACCTCTACATTCTTCCTCCATCTCTGTACCCCTCCCTTTCTTTAACTCATTCCCTCCCCCTCCTCCACCCCTCCCTCTCCCACTTGTCTGAACTCTGACAGGTGTGTAATTGAATGATTAATGACCAACAGAGTGACCCTCCTCCCACACACACACACACACACACACAATCAGACACACACACACACTCACCTTATGTTAAAATGGACTTGTACATGTTTATGCAAACACACACGCATATTCATGCGCCGACACACAGAAACACAGGTGCGCACGTTGTTCACATTACACACTCGTGTTCATTTCGCCGCCTCAGTCTAAATGGTCACATTCGAACCAGTGGGAGTCTTGAAATGATGGAAACATCGTAAGAGGTGAAGCAATTCTCCACTGCAATGTATGTATGAGGACATCAACAGAAACAGGAGCCAAGCATCCCACTGCTGCACCCCAATTCATTCAAGATGACAATCACTGTTTTTAGTAGTGAATTCAATATAAAACTCTACATTTTCCAGCTAAAATGTATGAATGAATTCTTATTATATCTTATATTTCTGGTTTCTGAAGGCTAAATAATCCTCAGCAGTCCACCTGCACACAAGCTTCACTGCATATTTTCTTCATTCGAGTGTGCTCTGTCTCTTTTTCCTTCCATTTGTCAACATAAAGGCAGATTTTATGCGGCGTAATTCCCACCCTCTAATGGAGTCTGCGCTGGCGAGAGGGGAAAAAAGGCTGGAAAATTGATCTGTGCCAATCAGCTCAGCCTGTATGACTGTGAATTATACTGTGCGAGAAAGAGCTGGACATTGATGTATGAATAAAGCGTGTAATGTAGATTTTTTTTTTCTCCTTTTTTTGTGCTTTGGGCTAATGCTGAAAAGGGGGAAAAAAGGAAAATTAGAGACTATGAACACTGAGCTCAGTGTCAGCTCTTGCTGAAAAGCTATTTGAACCTAAAATATCTCAGTTAATTTGTGCCCAACTAATCAAATGAATTGGTAAAACCTGCTCTGCTTTTTATAAGTTAACTTCATTCAATATACTATTTTGAGAGGCAGCTCTATGTTAATAATAGTACAAGTTAAAATCAGTTCAGCTTTGACAGCAGTTTTAATGTTTATCAATGACCAAGTTTCTTGTTGGTATTACAACAAAATCTCTGAATCTTTCCCAGCTTTAATTTTCCTCTATTCTCAAATAAAGCATCATAAATGTATGCATGTATGGATTCACTCTCACTTTCTTGATGAATCCATGAGTACAAATGAATTAAAAAAGTCTGTTGGTTTCTATAGTGCTGCACTATTTTCTCACTGTGGAAATGTTCCTATTTGTACTTAAACAGAATTTTTCTGTTGTGTTTGCATGTTTTCCATGAGACGTCAGTGAATTTTATTCCACGTTTACTCAACTTCAGGTGCCTCTCACCGTCCAAACACCTGCAGGTCAGGTGACTTGGTGACCTTTGTATGTGTGAATGATTCCATTAGCTCTTTGTTATGAAACTCTCCCATTGTCACATGTAGATCAGCTGTTTTACTGACAGTAAAAGACATAAATTGTTGGCATCAATGCACCTGTAGCATGTTAATACAATTTCTTTGTTTGAATTACATTACATCGTTGTATTTTTAACCTAATTTGAAAAAGATAATTTTATCCCCTTTATATATTTGTTGCTCCTTTATATGACTTTCGATGATTTCTAAATAACCAACCTAATCAGACCACAGGCCTGCAAAACACAGCTGGCAATGTATAAAAAAAAAAAAAAAGCAGCTTCCAGCCTAAAAAATTCTTGGTCTGGACACCAATCAGCGATGAGTATATGGATAAAATCCAGGGCTGGAAGAACATGCAAACTCTATAAGGAAGGCCCTTGAACCAAGAACCACAGCATATTCATGCCGATAGAAGAAAACAGGTGAAAACTAGATGATTAACAACTTTGACAAGACGTTTCTCATCAAAAGTAGCATTTTATCTGGTAAGAAAAACATTTTTGTTGTTTTTTGTGGAATACTTGCTAGTTGTCAAAGTTTATGGAAAACTGGAAAAAAGTCTGCAGTAATAAACTTTCTAGCTGAACCCTGGATGTCTATTTGTTTTACCTTGTGAAAGATAAAAAGTTGCCTTGAAGATAAATAATGGTAATTGTACTTTTTTTTTCCCACAACAGGAGATCAGGTTCCATTTCTCAGAGGTCACGTTGAAACAAAAGCTGCAGCGCTGCTTTACATGACAGTGTTGTGAAAAAGATTACCAGACAAACAAGCCTGTGAGGAGGCGAAAGAGTGAAAAGGTAGGGGGGGCATTCTGACCAACACGGCCGGGGAGTCAGGGTGTGCTCGGACAAAGAGAAAAGAGGAGAGCAGGGGTGCTGAGGTCAGGACCCGGGTGCCAGAGAGAACCACCATTTCCTGTTGACCCCTCTCTGAACTATGCCCCCTGACCCCCCCTGCAGCCCCGGGCCGCACGGGGGCAGGGCCGGGGCGGGGCTCGCATGCTTTGGGTGCACAGCGCGGATGTTTCATGGGTGAAAGGACGCAGAGGAGGAGAGAGACGGAGGCTGCACATCCAACGCCAGCAACAAATTCAGGAGCAGAAAATGCGGCGGCCGTTCAGACTGATATATAATGTAATTTTCATTTAAGCGATAAACAAATAGAAAAGACGAATGTGAGCTCAGACCCGGACTATAAAGCATTTATCGGCCTTTCCTCCCTGTGATAATCCGGCCTGTGTGACAGATCGCTGCAGCTGCAGCCCGAGGCCTCAGTCAGAGATAAACACAGAGTCAGAGCAGAGGACACACCGACATGACTTATGATCGCCAAGAGAGGCAAAGGAAGATGATGCTATTTTTCACAAAAAAGCTAGCAAGAGAGGGGATGTCTGAGATATTTGTAATGAATACTTGAATATCTCACAGGTCAACATTTTTCTAAGTGGTATTGATTGTCATAAATCAGGAGGGGCCAAGTCACTTTTTTCTTGGGCTGTTTTTCATAAGTTTTACTTGTTATTATTTGCTTAATTTGATTTATTTCTGAAGATGTATGCGGTTTTGTGGATTCGTGCATTGTGTGTTAGCTTGGTCAGGAATTTATTAAAAATTTTTTTTAAACCAATTTATTTTGTGAAACTGTAAGTAGTGTAGAATGTAAAAACATATTTATAGTAATTAAAGAGGAATATTTGCTACTGAAATACCTCTGGAATTAATTACCATTTCTCATAGATAGACTCCCATCAATGTTGCATGCTTCAATACTCTTTGACATGTAACTAGACTGCGATTTATTTACGTGGAACATGTTTTGAGTGCATGTATCCATATGTATAAGCTTAACAGCAAAAATAAATAAATAAGTAAATACTTTGGGGATTAAAGAGAGATTAATCATTTAAGTTTATTTCTCTTAGAGTCGAAGTGCATGGCCATGCTCTGCATGAACAATATCTTGTATTTTTTTTTTTTATCAAGCCTTTCCTGCAGATTCTGTCAGCAAAGAACATTATGCTTAACTTTACACATGGTCTGTGCTAATCAGTACACATTTTTCTAGCATTATTCCCTAGTTTATTTGTGGTACAGTCAAAATTGCTCCCAATGGATGGACTTTGTATGGCAGCTGCCTCCAGGTGTGTGAATAGGGGAATATGATTGGGGCTGCTGAAGCAGTTGCTGTAAGTCTTCATTTTCTCCAAAATAATGTACGCAAAAAACGGTCACTGGATTTCACTATGTTTACATTCAGCTCAAATTTTACAGTAGAAATGTGTAATCTTTGTAAAATTTGTTAAATTGTCAGAGGGTGAAACTTTATTTTACTTCATTTGAACACACGTTTTCTGAAGATAGCTGATGTAGTTTAATAGAGACTGAAACTCAGTGGAGCAGACACAAAAAAAACTGTGTGTCTGATATCTCATCCCACTCCATCCCTATGTTGAAATGTTGGACAAACTGTTTCAAAATGTCTCAGTAGTTTTAGCTCCGCCCACTTCCTGGCTTTGTACAGGTTCAGTGATGGTCCTTCTCTGTGGACAGACTCCCTGATGTTACCTCAGGCAGCAAAAGATAAAGAATCAACAACCATTCAAGCTAATATCATATTTTGAGAGATTTGTGCTTGCATTTAGGTAAACACAAGGCTGCTCAGCTCTGAAGTGGTTTTCACACTCATCTCATGAGTCTCTAATTCACGGCTGTGTTGAACTTGGAGGCCTTTCTGTGAGACGTCCTCTCTTTATGCATGCACTAAAAACGTTTAACTGTTACCTCTGAGTCGTGTGTGTGTGCTCATCTTGAGCCGGTTGGGATCATTTCCAGCACTGATCCTAGTTAGCATCAAACAGTTACTAACAGATTATTGATTATGTAACATTAAAACAATGAAAGACGTTTCTTTTTTCTCCCCAGTTTTTTTCGAATAAAGTAAAAGACCCAAATCACATTAACAAACAGGCGAGCGGTGACCAAGTCTTACAAAAACATTTTAATACTGTATTTCACTGCAATTCCCATCATGTAATTCATCACTGTAATTCATCATCATCATCATCATCATCATCATTCAGTAATACTTCAGAAGTCCCAGCAGAGCATAGAGAGGGAGCCGAATGTTTGAAGAGTCCTTTGGCTGCAGCTCCCCTCACACACCACTGTGACGGACGACAATGTACTAGAAATGCTTACAGAAGTTCATGTGCATGTATGTCTGTGTGTGTGTGTGTGTGTGTGTGTGTGTGTGTGTTTGTGTGTGTGTGTGTGTGTGCGTGTCAGAATGGCTTTCGGTGTTGCGTGTGCTGCGTGTGTGTGTCTGTGTGTTGTTCTGAATGTGTATAGGAAAGATCCTAAGGTAACGGACACCTGTTGGCGTCTTAAGGAGGTCAGTGGTACGAGAGCGAGGCAGACTGGAAGTCATTCATAGTGTTTAGCTTCATGCTGAGGAAGAGCACAAACGTTTCGACAAGCTCACGTGAAGCTGCAACTGCCTGGAGTGGCACATAAATATAAAAATAGAATAAGAAAAAAACTAAAAAAAAAAAAAAACACAAAAAAAGCTTTAAATAAAGTGTGTGTGAAAGTTGTGTGTGTGTATCTTTGACAGTCAACATGTGCAGGAAGACAAGGAAGAAGTGGAGAAGGCGTGATCGCAGGATCGAGTCCCGGCCAGTAAACGTCTGTGTGCTGCAGATCAATGTTCATCAGCTCTCTCTGATCGGATCAGGCGTCTTCCTGTGGAACGGCAGGCATGATGGGAAGTGTGGTTTTAAAGCATGTGTCTCGCCCACAGGACACAGTGGAGACGTTTGAAGAGGAGGAAGCACTTCTACTCTGAAAGAGGTATGGCTTAAACCTGTGGGTCCAGACTGAAATGTGTGTGTGTGAGCATGTCTGTATATATCTGTGTGTGTGTGTGTGTGTGTGTTAATGAGTGGAACAGCTAGGCTACATTGAGGTCAGTGTCTTTCAGTGGGGAATGTAAACTTTCGGAGCAATGTGTCTTTTTTTTCTTTAAATAGTGTTCCGTATGCATACACACACTCGCTCACTCGCACACACATCCACTACAGTTCCCTCATACACACACACATTCACACACTCTGTCTCTTTTCACTGCAGCCCCCCACAGCAGCTAGTGTGCATGTATGTCCAGTCCTTGGGCGAGGAGCGGCTCTGCGGGGTGGGCGTGTGGCGGCGGGTGGAGCAGCATGGCGGCGTGAGGGTGTGGGCCCGGGTACGTGTGCAGGGATGGTCCTGGGTGGGGAGGGTAGCCCGGCTGGGAGAGAAGGGTGCCCGGGTAGTCCCCCTGCAGGGAGGACATGCCCTGGAGACCTGGTGACAAAATATCACGGTCGTTTTCAAATGTTCAGATACAAAGAAATGTAAAATTACAGAACAGATACAAAGTAAAAGTGTAAAATAATCTTCTCATTTTATTAAATATGCAAACCTAAAATATTAAGTATTTTGCTCTGTTAGTTTTATCTGGTCTTAACATAAAGCTGAACTTTTTTTTCATCCTCTCTAAAACAAAAATCAGCATTGTTTTACAAACCAGATTCTCAGTCAGTTTATTCCATTAATCTAAAGAAGCTTTACATTATTTCCAGGAAACAAGAGAGGAAATAAGCTCAGTGGTAATATATCTATTTCTTTAATGTTCTCTCATGAAGTGAGAGGATTAACCTGCTGAAATCCAGACCACCCAGCATCAAAGGCTGACTCTGTGTGATTTGTGTCACCAACTTCCATTACTAAATAAACCTGAGTGTCATCTGCATAACAGAGTAAATTCATGAAATATTTCATTATGACAATGTTAATGGTTGTTTGTATAGTGTGAAAACTAAAACAGAACCCTGTACAATCAGTTGTAGACCATGATGCACGACAACATTTCTGTCCACGATTCTGCATGACCTCCTGACTCAACTGATGTGATGACAGGCTGCTGCATGTGAGTGATGAGATAATTAAACAATGTCTTCAATTAACAATATAGCTTGTCTACTAAAATCCTACATGATTGCATTCGAAACACTCACAGCAAGAATAAAAAAATCCTTGCTGGAATCTCTGTCAAACTGGCAATACTGTGCTGCTTTACTGTGCTGCACCTGGGGAGCTGTTGGGGTTGAGGGGTCTTGCTCAGTGACCCACGGCGGTGACCTGTTGTCACTGGGATTCAGACCTGCACATTTCCAAACAACAGCTTGCTTCTCGAACCTCAAAGCAACCACTTACCCCTAGTTTTGATCAAATCTGTTGTATTTCTATTGAGTGAATTAGTGTGAAATTCAGTTTTATTGTAATAAATGTGGACCTCCAGGACATAGCTGGTGACGCGAGGAGGCGGCCATCCTCCTAAACTTCTCAACAGTGAGCAGCATTTCCCTGCAGGCCGACGTACCTGCTGTCCGAAGCCCGAGATGGGCCTGTCCATCAAGGCCGTAGCCCCCGAGAGCTGCTCCCTCAGGGCTGTAAGGACCACCCTGACCTGTGAGACGACAGCCACCTTCAGACACAGACACACAACACACGCGTATGAACACACAACAATTGCTGGATGACACTCTGACCTGAGCGATTTGACTGGTCAATCATCGGCTGGACTATTCTCCTCCTCGCATTGATGAACCTGGAGAGAGAGAGAGAGAGAGAGAGAGAGAGAGAGAGAGAGAAAGAGAGAGAGAGAGTGTGAGAGAGAGACACGGCCACCCATTAATGGAGAAAAAGGCTGACCGGGAGACTATTAACCTTTTCCCTTTTACAACCACTTAACCCTTTCAGAGGGCAGAGTAAATCAACGTTAGGGCGAAGCAGGTATCGATTGCTCCTGTGATAATTGATTGATCTGTATTGATTTAGTAATTCTGTGCGCTGTAGCAGGGGCACAAATAAAGAAAAATTGGGACGTCAGACGACAAAATCTTCTACTTTTCGTGGTTTTCGCATGTATTTCTTTACAAGGTGTGAAAAATCCTTTGACGAGAACTGTTTGATGAGCAGCCATAAATGCATTCAGTCCGTGTGCATGCAGGCGTGCACAGAGTATTAAAAGGAAACGTGGGAGCTGTAAATAATCCGATTATTGGATATTGATTTGCAATTCTGTTTTATGAACACGGAGCAAGCGGGTTTTATGGCTCTTGCAGCTTGGGGGTAAAAAAATGCTTCGTCTGACATTTCTTCAACTATTACAAGATGCACCGTAATAAAATACATTATAGTCCTATCTAAAAGTCTTGTAAATAGAGAGACCTTTTTTTTAATTAACCTCTACTTGCACAGAACATGACCAATAAAAATAAGCACCCTATAAGCCGTATATACTGAAGCTATTGTGCAGGTCATTTCAGTGGACCGGTCACTAGCAGAACAGCAGGCACGTTAATTTGAAAGTTGGCACTTTACATTTAACCAAGACAGTTTAACTGATTATTGATGTGCAGCGGGGTTTGAATTAGTGTATTGATCAGGAGTGCACTGACCAGTTGTTGACCTGCAAGATGGTCAGTCCCGTGTCCTGCGACAGCTGCTTCTTCTGCTCCTCGGACGGGTACGGGTGCTGAAAGGGACACACACACACACACACACACACCAAACATCCGCAGCTTCAGTTGAAGAAATCAGACTTCAGAAGTGTGTTTATTTAATTTTTTGTGCACTTTTTTGGAAATCGCAAGAGCGAATCATTCACTACGTCTGGGTTTATGTTTTCCACCATTAAACTTAATTAAATATGCTTTTGTTAATTTTTTGGTATTTTTTTCCTCATTAAAGTACTTTTGTTTAATATTGTGAGTAGAGCTAATAAACATCACTTTTTAACCTATCAGAAAAAAAGGAAAAGATAAATAAAAATAACAGCACCAATTCAAATCATACAGGTTATGAAATGTACCGAAATACAAAGTAAAGAAGAAGCTTCTTTACGTAAGGCATGCACACATAGACTATCATTCTAATTATTGTAATATTGTGTTAGATAAATAGATAAACATTCAGTGGGTCAACTATGATAGTTTTGAGTCAGTAACTTTTATGAAATTGGAAAAACGTGCTATAACTCATGTGGAGTTTATACTGAACGAGATCATTAC
The DNA here is from genome assembly GCF_902148845.1 of Salarias fasciatus. Classification (NCBI taxonomy): domain Eukaryota; kingdom Metazoa; phylum Chordata; class Actinopteri; order Blenniiformes; family Blenniidae; genus Salarias; species Salarias fasciatus. Next base: position 24,471,159 of record NC_043758.1, read on the forward strand.
ATTCTGTTATTTTTTGGAAAGACAAAATGGGAAGTCGGCAGAATTTTGCAGTACCAGCACCGATACCTGTTCCCATTTGCTTTGATCCTTGCACTAATTCTGAAACACAGAGGTTCAATGAAGTAATGAAGACGATTTAAGAATGTATCCCGTATAAAGTACATATATGTGAGTTCAAATGTAGAATTTTTTTTTTAAAGATGTCAGCAGATACCTCAAAACGTCTGTTTTAGTGCAGTAAAAAGACACTTTGTCTTTCACGATTACAATATAAAGTTACAGGTAGAAAAATACTAATTATACAGCACACTTGTTCTGTTTCAGCAGTCTCATTCACCCGTTCACTCTCAAAATCTTTCACACTTTCACGGAGACAGTTACCATGAAAAGTGCTCACACCCCATGAAGAAAAACTTGTGAAATTAGAAAAGAGGGTGATTGAACCATCAACCGTGGGGAGACAGATCGACTGCTCTATCCAGAACGTCTGAAACCCCCCTCAATGAGCTGCTCGAAATGAGAGAATATTCACTTCAATAAAACAGCAACTAAATGAAGACTTCAACTTTAACTTTGAGTTTAAATGTTCAAAAAATAGTGTGTGAACCCAGAGTGTGTGTATGCTGATGGCCTTCCATCTAAATTCACATCTGTGCTTTCATATTTTCAACCTCAGCAACCCCTCACTCCATCCCTCTCTCTCTCTCTCTCTCTCTCTCTCTCTCTCACACACACACACACACACACACACACACGCTCAGTCTTGTATTTCTATCCTTGTGGGGACCGTCCATTGACTCCCATTCATGTCTAGCCCCTAACCCTGACCCTTACCCTAACCCTAACCCACACCACAACAAAGCCTAACCCTAAAGAAATGTTTTTGCACTTTTACTTTTTTCAGTAACAACAACATGGTCAAGAAAACACTGTTTCTCCTACTTAGGACCGGAAAAAGGTCCCCACAAGGCACGTCGTTCCACGTTTTGCTATCCTTGTGGGGACATTTGGCCCCAACAAGGATAGAAATACAAGAACGCACACACACACACACACACACACACACACACACACACGCACCCACACACACACACAGTAATAATTGGAGTGAAGAAACATTTGACCTGCCTCATTTAGTAGCTAATTACCAATCTAACCACCTCACCAACAATTACTCACTCCATTTCTATCACTTCCACAATTATTCACCAGCGAGCATATTCATATAATCACTTAATCCCCCCGATTTTTCATTTAATTTAATTGACCTCCATTATACGCCGGCTTCCCCTCGCTCAGTCTATTCTTGTCAGTGACGTTCTGTCCCACGCTAAATCCTTTACTTCGCTAATTAGTCTCTCTCACGCCGCATAATGCAACACATGGGCTTTATTTGTTTGGATACAAGTTTTAATCACCGTCCGGAATCAATATTCTCTCCTTTGATGAATTAACTTTGATGCGGTGAGAGTGTGGAGAGGCCGGCTCACCGTCAGGTGCTGGAAGAGCCACGCTCTCATGATGTTTGTGGCCACTTTGGGGAAGATCCCTCTCTTCTTGTTGTTCCTCCGGTCTCTGTCGGACTCGTCCTCCTCTCCTGTGCTGGGAGAAGCGACGCCTCCATCCAGACCGTCGCCTTTCAGAGGACCAGGAGACCAAAGATCAAAGAGTTATCCTCACTCTCTCATCTTAATATTTCCAGATTTCTTCATCTCTTCAGAAAAGTTTTCGCTTAAAAACATTTTAATTACAGATTGAAAATAAAGCTTTCTCTCAGGGTATGTCAGAGATAACACACATTCAAAGAGTTGGTTCAGCATATTTGCAAATTCCTACATGATATGATTGCATTTGGGTCAGTCTGGCCTCACTGTGAGAATGAATGATTCAAAAGAGTTAAAACATTAATTTCAGGCTGAAACTTTCTCTCCTTTTGAAATCTAGTTTTAATGAGTAGATCATCATTGAAAAAAACCTTAGAAGGGTTAAAAGTCAAATAATGATTAAATATCAAATGAGAACAATATTTTTATTTTGCAATATGTATAAATAAGTGATTGTTGCTTGATCATTATGAAATGCTAGAATTAATCAGGCATTGTGTAAATAAAGGATCCTGAAATACTATTAAAGTCTACATGAAGAAGAAAAACTCAAATGGTGAGAGATGAAATCACAGAATGTTACAATGTTTGACATTTCAGCTTTTTTAAATATATACTCAACATCTAAATCATTTTAATAAAGCAGCCATGTATGAATCGGGTTGCACATTTCATGAAAACATTTGTTTCACTGCAGGAATTTCCATCACAACGTTTTGGTGTGTGTGTGTGTGTGTGTGTGTGTGTGTGTGTGTGTGTGTGTGTGTGTGTACCTGCATCACTACAGTTGTCTGCTGTGCTGTGTTGTGAAGGCAGTCCACAGGTGCCTGGCGTTCCCAGAGGAGTTGTGGCGCATTCATCCGGCTCCCGTAACCATGAGGCGTTCTGTTGGGGGGGGAGTGAGATGGAGGCTGGAGGTGAGGCTGGTAACTCCCAGCAGAGGAGGGAACAAGAATTCCTGAAACACGGGGTCAATCCCCTGGAGGGCGCGCAGGCACACGTGACCAGTGGAGTGTTTGTTTTGAAGGGCTGCCGCTTCCACTGATTGATATTCACAATCTCACCTGCTCTGATAGGCTGGTGCAGGATCCAGTGAAGTCCTCCATGTCGGACTTGGAGCCCCCCTCCCGCTCGTCCAGAACCAGGTCTGTGGGCATCTTGCCCTTCAGGCAGGTGATGTACCGATGGCAGAAATTATCGCAGAGGTCATGCACCTGGAGGAGAGATTGAGTCTAATCAGTTGAAGTTTTGAAAAGTTCACTTTACCATAAAGATAAAGGATTTTATCTGTTTTGTTTTTTAAAAGCCCAAATTATGTGTTTGTACAGCCCTGTGTTAGTTTTGAACAACAAATGTCATCCTACAATTGCTCGAGGAGGCTAGAATGTATCAATAATTGCATAAATTACTCAGAGGAAGGTTCAGTAGTTACTATAAGGAATAACAAGGTGAACTTTTATTTAAGTTAGTTTTTCACTAACATATGTCAGGCCTCAGTTAATGACTTTATAGTGACTTTTACTCAACAACAGTGATTTTTAATCCAGTTTTGGGCAGGAAACCCACCATGCTGGGCTGAACCATAAGTCTGTCTCCGTTTCATCCAGCTCTAAGTTCCCGAAATGAATCAGATTGTGTTTAAAATAAAGAGCGTGACCCTTAATTAGATCCCAAAACTGTTTCACTTCTATGATGTTGGACTTTATCGTCAAGGAATAAAAAAAACATGATGCAATCCCACTAACCTTCTCCAACTCCAGTAAATGAAAGCGAAGAACTTGTATGGCCTGGATCATCTGCAGACAGGAGGCGACACATTAACTGAGGCTCTTCTACATTACAGTATGTGCGTATTAATGGCGGGCTCGTCGTACCAGGTTGTCCAGCTCAGGATTGGAGGAAAATATGGGCTTCTCTGATCGGATCTGCAAAAGAAGCTTCACTCATTATGATAAATCACAGGAAATCCCGCACTGAGGGACGTCTGCCCTCCCAATCGCCCTCGCCCTCATCGCTTACCTGCTTTGCGAAGGCGGCGATGTCGTCGTTGAAGGACTCGGAGGAGCAGACGTCGCTGTGGCTGGTCATGCCGGGGAGGTGGGAGGAGGCCGAGAGGGAGGCAGAGTCTCGAGGGGAGCAGGTGGCCAGCTCGCACTTCTCAAACACTAAGGCCAGCAGTGGAAACAGTGGGTGACTGCACACACACATACACACAGGCACACACACACACACACACACACACACACACAGTTAACATAGTCGACATAAACACAGTAACGGTTGACACAGTGTGCATATGGTGCATTCAGAGAATGTGCTGCAAGAAACTTTATACTGCAGCATTTATGAAACGGACAGCTGTGAGCACTTCACATGTATTTTCATATTTGGCACACAAACACACATGTTAATCTGCCAAGAGTGTTTTCCAGCCACCGGCAGCCCCCGTAAATCACGCGTACCCGTAGATCTGGTCTTTGTGGTGTTTGAGGGAGTCAGGGACGGTGGGTCCGTACTGCGGGGGAGGAAGCGCCCTGACGTCGTCCACGTACCCCCCCATGCCCTCCGAACCTGAGTAGTGCACCAACTCTTCATACTGAAACACAGTCAGGTGGGGAAGACAGAAAACATGAGGCGTGCTGTACATCTGTGACATCTTGACGTCGGCTTCAGCCTCACAGATTCCTGCTCTGACACGCAGCTATGGGACCTGATGGGGGCTCGGGTTTCTGGAAGCCTGGCCTAATCGAGTCTGAACTGTTGTGGGCATTTTGTGCAACCATTTAATACTAATTACAACAACCTGTTTGTTGTTTGTACACATTAATATTTCCATAAGAATTAAGAAAATCCAAAAGGATTTGTTGGTGTTTTTATTTTGGCATGCTCTGTGAAAAAGTAAAAAAAAAAAAAAATCGCATTTTAAACATGTTCACAATCTCTAATTATATTATCGATTTTTTTCTTTTTCGTTTTTTAAATGACAAGCACTTTTTGTTTCCCATATACAAAGAAACAAACGCCACAGCTGCAGATCACATTCAGAGACTTTCCTGACTTTTAAACATTCTCAGCCCTGATTTTTTAAAGGTGAACCGTTTTGGATAAATCAGAAGCTCTTTGAAATGTAAACCACTTGCAGATAAATTATTTCACAGGTGAATCCTTTGGTTGAAAACATTTGGATGCCATCTAAATCTCTTCAAATAAAACCTTCTTTAAACTTTGCGTGCTCAAGTTTATGTCTGTTTGATGTAAGGATGTAAGAACAGAGAAACAATCAATTTGAACAGTAATAATCTATATAAATAATTTGAATTATTAATGATGCAACAGGCCTGAGCTGAGTGGTGCTTGCTGAGGACTAGTGATCTTATTGCCAGTGAAGTACGAGCGGAGCGTCGGAACCATACTGTCAGGGTAAGTGTGTGAAAACATGCAGAAATCATGTAGCCTGAGGAGCAACAGACTTTTGCCAATAGTAGCCTGAACTGAAACACTGCTGCAGACTGGAGTTCAGATCTTTCTGCAGATTTGCCAAATAAAACACAGTCAAAGTTATTCAAAAGTCAAAATAAAAGACAAAATAGATGCAGCAAATGTCAGACATGGTTTAAGGTTTTTTTTTAATAAAGTTTCCTTTTGAAGGCTTCATCAAAACAGTATAGCTTTGAGTGTGCAGTTAATTAAATGCCTTTTTGGAGGGCAATGCACTTATTTCAATACTATATTATTTATTTACTTTATTACTTATTCAATACTGCACTATAATTTTACTGGCCAAGTTCACTTGAGATCACACACCACCGGTCAGAATCTCAAAAATCAATCCCAAATATCCCTTTGCATGTTGCTTTCTTCTCAACAATTCAACAATATCACATCTATCAACATACAATATCTAAGAAAGGATCAAATGCTTGTGCAAACGTTGTGCATACATTTATATGTATGATTTACACACACGTGTATATTCTTAAGTCAGTGAACCACTTGGTGTTTCTTCTTTGATTTTACTTGAGAAGAATCACACACTTCTGTTATGTGTCGCTATCAGGATGATAGAGCCCTTGTGAAGTCCTCTCAAAATCAGTGGTATAAATATACAGCCATCAAGGTATTTCTTAACGGCAGGTTTTTGCAGTTTTTGAAAGGTCCTCTATGCTGACAGAGAAGTGGGAATAAGGAGTATGAGACCTCTGGAGGAAGACGATGAGTCTGTAGCTACTAATATTGTCTCCTCCCTCCTGAAGTCAAGACTAGACAGGAGACATGCAAAAACATCACTCATGACCTCCTGTGACAGTCTCACTGACCCTCCCCGCACGCACATGCACGCACATGCATGCACACACACGCACACACACACACACTAAACACAGCAGATCAGATGCACATATGGTGTGTTCACAGACACAATGACACATCCAGACATACATTCAGTAATAAAAATTAATGGGAAAAAAAAACTTACTACAATTTTTTATTTCAATTTGATTTAAGTTAATAGAAAAATAGATTTATTTACATTTAAAGTGAGTTATTCCTCAAAGCTAATTAAATGTTAATAGATAAGTGCTCTGATCTTTTATCCAACAGCGACTCATTTGAGGCAATTTCTGACTTTCTATTGTAAAGAAATAAAAATTGACACTGACATTAGGTCAATTATCCTGAAATATTCTCTATTTGATAACCTCTGAGAATTAAATTAAACATTAAATGTGATTATTTTACACCATGTCTGCACTCCTGGAAACCCCTCTGCTGGACCCCCTGGAGGTCCCTTCACTTTGGGAACCACTGTCCTAAATGGCTGATCAAATTGTTGCATTTCAGAGTCCCATATGGTCACCGGGATCACAGAAAGCACCTGCTCTGAGGCCCTGTCCCCGGACACCTTCTAGTTTTTATGGAGGCCGGCTATTAACACAATCACCGCTATCGGATTGCGCGTCTCTCTTTACGCACGGCCCCTCTCGAGTTTCTGTGCGTCAGGCGGATCAAAGCGCGCGACTTGGGATGACAAATTCCGCGAATTATCCTGTTTTTCTTTCAAAGTCACGGGGTTTGTAAACGGGATTCAGATGGCAGGACGATTTTTTAATCAGTATTTTAATATTCTGAAGTGTATGAGACCTGAGAGGCGCGTTAAGTCTGCTGACAGAGTGCGCCTCTACAACTGTATTTATATCCAACAAGACAAAAAAAAAAAAAAAAAAAAAAACCCTTCTCCCTGCAAAAATACAAGATCAAAATGAGTCCGATTCTTCCCTTCAGGTGCTAAGCTTCAGTTTTGTAAAACTGGAGTTTATTTTAAAAGAAAGCTTTATATCTTGAATAATAAATGCAAGAAACTGTGAAGATGTGCCATGTGTTGGATATTGTACAAAACCTTTGTCTGGAAAGTACAAAAGATCAAACGCGTTAGAAGTTTGCCAGTTCAACACTCCAGGAAAAAAAAGCGACAAAGCTGAACTTTGAGAGAAAAAAAGTGATTTGAATCGTCCGAAAAAAACTTGTTTTTGCACGCAATCATGTAACAGATATGAACAAAAAATGAATCTGTACAAGAACACGTTTATTCATACGAAAAAGTACAACTTTTTATAATATTATGGATGAATAACTTATGTAAGTCTTTTACATTTAAGCTAGTCACGGCATTTCAAACAAACCTGTTGGAGATCTGGATGTCACAAAAACAGGAATTTGTAAAAACTTCATCCGCACTTTCTTTCCCCTGTGTACACATTATATCACCAAACACCTTTTAAAATAACGCAAATTATGCACTAATGAGATAATATTCACACATGAATCAAAGTTTAAACTGCAACAATAAGTTGAACCCGGATAATTACGTTTCATTACGCTCTCATGTTGCTATTTCCCTCTCATTTTATGATGAGTATCTTCATGTGTGATGTGTGGTTAAATTTAATAACCCCTGCAGGTTCTGCTGGTTCTGCGAGCTGACCTCCTCTCCCCCCTCAGTCTGAGGTCCAGCTGCCGCACGCACTGTTTTCATACAGCAGTGATTTTCTGTCCACACTCTGTACATGTCTAATTGCTCTCTTCCACTCAGAGGTCTCAGTCCGCTTGCTGCCCGGCAGCCTCTCCTCCTCCTCCTCCTCCTCCTCCAACACCACCACCACCATCACCACCGAGCCTCTGAATCACTGTAGCAAAAAAACTGACCTACTTTTCGACTTGGAGAGCTGCGTCTCCTCTCTCTTCTGCCTCTGCCTCCCTCCTAATGACCTGACTTTGTAACCCTGATCTGACTGGCGCTCCACAACAATAAAGTCACACTGCTTCAGTGGAAAGAGGATGTAATCTCAGCGTGTTTATGAAGTGTATCCCCACTTCATAAATTAGGGGTGACAGCTGACACTGGTGAATTTTAAAAGTTGTTTCGTAAAAATTCCCAAAACAAAACATTGTTTTTCAGTTTGTTGTACTGCTTTCAAATCGCAATTGTTTCTCATTTTGGCCTTTTTTTTTTTTTTTTACCACAACACGAGTTCAGTGTGTTTTACTAGTCCATTAGTGCGTTTCTAGAGGGCCTTGTGTTTTTGTATGGAGGCTAGTGCACTGACTGCAAAGAGGATTCCCCAACCATGTGCGTCCATTATGATGCCTCTCTAATTACTTTTCTTGTGGTGGTATAAGATAACACGTCGTCCCGGGCAGCCTGTGGTCTAAATCACTCTCATTAGGGAGATAAATGGCATTAAAAGCAGCACCTACCCTCTTCTCCATGCGACTCGACAGCCAGTCCTACCCCGGAGATGCTGATGCGCTGCTGGGCTAGTCCAGCGAGCTCGGCTCCCTTCCCTCCGGTCCTCAGGCTCCTGGAACAACAAACAAATTAAAAAAAAAAAAAGTACATTTACTGTGTTTTGTAGTGACCAAGTTGTAAAATATCGTGAGAAAAAAAACAAGCGTGTGAGGACTCCACACGAACACACACAAGGTGGAGAGGACCAGGACCTGCTCCCTCTCTGTGTGTGTTTACTCCGAGTCCGTCGCGTTTTATGTTACAGCATAATGACCGGACTGGAGGTTTTATGGCAGCCTGGTATCATGATACTCTATTGCCTATGTAAGTGTAATGGTTTCTAATAAGCTGAGAGGTAATAAACGCAATAACAATTCCCGCAGCCTATTAAATGCCGCTGGCGGATGAAGCGGGGGGGGGGGGGGGGGGGGGGGGGGGGGGGGGGGGAGGGGGGGGGGGGGGGGGGGGGGGGGCTCCGGTAAACGCTGTAAAATGTCCCACCGAGACGTAAATAACGGATCCAGTCCCTGTTCGGGCCGTGTAGTCCAGACAGGCGGCGGGGACCCGGGAGCGGCCGCAGCGGCAGCAGCCTCCTCGCCTCGGATCGCTCCGTCGGGATGCTCGGTGCTCGGCTGGAGGAAGACAGGATGCGTCCCCCCTCCCGCGTCTCTCCTTCTTGGTAGCTCGCGCTCTCTGTCCGCGCAGCATACGGCGACAGGCTGGAAAATGTCACGGCCGGGAATGAGCGATGGTGTTTTCAGCCTCGAGAGGAGAGGAGGAGGAGGATAAGGAGGAGAAGGAGGAGGAGGAGGAGGAGTGGTGATGGTGGTGGTGGTGGTGGTGGTGTGCGGGGAGGTTTCGGAGGGTCAAAACGCGACGGGGTCTCTTGGCCCCCACCCTGCCTCCATCCCTCCCCTTCCTCCCTTACTCCTCCTCCTCCTTATCGCGCACACAAACGCCAGAAAAGAAGAGGACCCCCTCTATCGTTTTATCTCGGCCATTCTCCGCGTCCTCCCTCCATCTTTTTCCCCTCATCCTCCCCGCAGCTGCGCTCCCATCATCCCGGGATAACTCTGGAGAACAATCTGAGGCGGGACGATCAGTTCATTTGTCATTCGATCCCACACGAAACTGTTTTTAAATAACACAAATATAAGAAAAACTTTGGGTTTATTCTGACTCCCTCTCACAGTGAGCTGTGGATGTTTGAAGCAGTGAGTCCGCCCCCCCTTAACAGCTCTCAGAGTGTTTTATTGTTTCTGTATCCCATCCAAGGTCAGCCTTTTGACGCGGCCCAAATGTCGCCCCTTTGGCCCTCTCTTTGTTGATTGAAAAGTGAGAAAACAAAACTATTACTGAAAGGGGAAAGTTTAATTTTAACCAGAGAGTGAAAGAAAGCAACTCTTTCTCATGGCAGTGGGACAGCTGACCTGCCGGTCTTGTGTTGTAAATGACACCTCAGTAACATAATAATTATCCAAAACGCTCCTCATTCCCCGGCCCCGCTGCGAGGGGCCAACAGGCGGCTGCACTTCAATGAGCGGCGGCCCGGTGGGGACCGGCAGGCCGGGGGCAGGCGTCTCCGTGGGCGGCGCGGAGCGTGCGGGGCCCCGCACCGGCCCCCGTTCAGCGCGGGGGTCTTTCAACTCGGCGGGGGGGCTGGTTGCCCACCGAGGTGATCACAGCGCCCGACCCCCGCCTTACACTGAGCCGGTAATACAGCCGTGAAGCTGCGTCAATGGGCTGGAAAAGACACTCCGAGGCTTGTTTTTGCTTTAACCAGGTTGAATGAAAAGGGATTAACAGCGGAGTGTGCAACATCTGAGGATTTCACGTTTCCAGGGGGTTCTCCTCAGCCTTTCAGTTCACAATCAGATTACACTCAAATAGTGGTGACTTTAGGGGTCATGGCCTCACAGTTTTCTCTGATCAACTTGTTGCTTGTGTTTGGATCATAAATCTTCAGTCGAGAACATCCAGCAACCCAAACCTAAACAAGTGGGTCACAATCAATAACATCACAGCACTTAAAAATGTCATTTTTATTGCATTACACACCTACTTCTATTAACACAACAACACATTTGGCATTTGTTGAAAAGTAACAGGTTCATTTAAGTTATACAAATGTTATCACAACAATAGCAACCAAAACAAAATTTGATTGAAAAGCAGTCAGAAAAACAAAGCATAATTTAATGAAAACAGATATTTTCCTAAGTCAGACTATTTTACAGTCAACTTCACACTGACACAAATGGTTTAATGCATTTCCCACAGTTTGTTATTATCCCACCTTTATTATTTTAGCATCCAGTTGACTCACGATCTCAAATTAAAAGAGCCAAAAAAATATAATTTTAACCTTAAACTACAGAAAAAGATAGAAAACAATATAGTATTCAGACACTGGGGAATAGAATAATTATTTTTTTTTAAGATGTCATATAATCAATTCTTTATGATTCCTGTGGTGACTTATAATATCAGCTGTTGTTGCAGCTTTTACATTATACAAATGAATCCTTTGGCAATGCATTTCATTTAAAAATATTCTAAAAAGACCCCAAATGATCATCAAGATGTTGAAAAACAACCACAGCTGTGTTGTCTTGGATATATTTCTTCGAATTTTCCTCCATGCGCATATTTTCAACCAATTCACTCCAACTCATCCTCTCTAAAAGTGTCTGCAGTGACTCACATGTTGTTATACTTTGTTCAACAAGAAAACAAAGGAGGCCGTTTCAGACACTGATAGATTGAACACTGAATTATACAACAATTGCTGAAGCTGTGGCAAATTACTAACCAATAGCTGACTTATACTCTAAACACTGTGTGGGGAAAAAACAGAAACAATAACCCTTCATCTTGACCCTGTTTATGACAACAGCAGTATTTCCTGTGTGTGGATTATTTGTTTCTACCCATCCATTTTTCAATACAGCCTTATCCAGTTTAACATTGTGAGATGCTGGAGTCAATCCCAGCTGATTCTGGGCACAGACACTTTGAACAGGTCACAAACAAACATTTACACCAACAGGCATTTTTAGAGGCTTCACTTAAAAATAAAATGTTTTATTTGCACTATGAAAGAAAAGCATAGATACATAGATCTGGCATACAAACTCCAAACAGAAACATCCTAAAGCCTGGACTAAAACTGGGGAGATTGTGAGGCAAGAGTGCAAAGCACACCGTGGCCTAGTTTGTGTTTTACTTGTAAAAATTCAGTACATTCATAACTCTTGGAATGTTGTTTTAACTTGTGTGAGTGTGTGTGTGTATTTAACTTCAGGTGTATATCCATTTATATACTGTATGCTGTCTCTGTCTTTGCTGAATTTAGCGTTATTCATTGTTTTTTTTTGTGTAATCAGTGCTTAGTTTTATCTTTCAGTATGCCTGTTTTTATGTGTAGGATCAAATGCAATTTGAAATTTCTTCTAATTACTGCTATATTTTCCAAGAATATCACTGTAACAGCGTGTTTGACAGAATTGAGAAATGGTTTATGGACTTCACTCGGACTTTTGCTTTTCCTCTGCTTGAGCAGAGCCCAAAAGCACTTTACACTGTCAATCACATTCACCCATTCACATAAATGCATTCACACATCAATGGAGGCAGCTTACCAAAGAAGACGCTCAGTCCAGGTAGCAGTTTGGGGTTCTGTGTCTTGCTGAAGGACACTTCAGCATTTGGATTACGGGAGATGGAGAATTGAACCAACAGCCTTCCAATTGCAACCATTCCCCCAACTGAGCCATGTCACAGTCGCCCCCCCCCCAAAAAAATACCATACTTTAAAAATGTCTATTTCAGTTTTCTCTTTCAGTCCGTATTGAACCCCAGTGTTTAAAAAGATGACTGTATGGATGAATAGATGGTTATGTTTTGTTTTTTTTTCTTTTCTAAACCAACTTTTGTGTAATTTCCCATAATTCATCTTCAGTTGTCTTGACAGGGCAGATGGACACATCTGCAGGCTGATGGCCGCAGGTTGAAGAAGTTGCTCCAGGTCCGAGGAGCAAACTTCCAGGTCAGCTGAGGTTTACCCGACCGCCTCCTGCTGTGGAGGGCAGGCCGGCGTTCTGCACCACAGCGCTCAGTATCAGTCAGGGCAGCTTCTGGGATCATTCTGCATGTCAGGGACTTGCTGCAGTTATTTGTCATTCCCTGTCAAGGCTCAATCGCTCGCTCCTCTGCGTCTGCACCCACCAAGGCCCGTGGTGTGTGTCAGCATATGTGTGTGTGTGTGTGTGTGTGTGCGCGCGTACGTGCGTATTCATGCTGGCAAATACAGGATTATATATTTATTTATTGTGTGTGTGGCTGGTTTTGCTTGCATGCTTGTTGGTCAGTGTCAAGGTACTCCTCTTCTAAGCCGGGCCTCCCTGCAGGCGATGCCCGGGGCAAGAAAGCAGAAAAACAACAACCGGAGAAGTGTGTGTGGCTGCTATGATATCAGAGTGCGTGTGTGTGTGTTTTGTACGACATCAGAAATAGATTTGATCTCTTGAAGTTCTCTTGCTCTTTCTCTCCACCTGAAATCATTTCTCGTCCTCTGTAGGTTCTCTCGATGTAAGGCTTCAAACGCAAACATAAGTTTTCCAGCTGTTGAAAGAACACCGCCTCTCTAGAAGCTGATGCTGCTTCCAAGTTTGGTCACACCAGTGTAGTTTTACTTGACTTTAGAAGGGGGCCACCCAGCCTTGTTGACTTCAGTGACTCGGCCATTAAGAAAATATGGCGGCCGTGACCTCTGGCAGCGACACGCAACCACCCCGAAGCATCGGGCAACGGTGACCCTACACTGCCTGTGTCACAAAGAGTGAGAGGAGGGTGAAGGGAGCGAGCACGATGCATGGAAGAAACAGAGTGGGGGTAAAAGTGGGGGGCAGAGTACATTTTTATGAGCCCGAGCCTCTCTAGTTTCTGGGTCGTCTGGCTGCACGGACATAAATTTTCTCCCTCCCTCGGTCCCACCATCTCTCCTCTTTCCTCCTGGCACGTTTGCCGAACAAATCCACTCCTATCGACCTGCTCCCACAGCCTGTTTGCAAACTTTGCCCCCCCCCCCCCCCCCCCCCCCCCCCCACACCAGTTTCTCCCTCGTACTCGGGCCAGCTTTGCTCATTTGTCATCCTTTACGTCCTTTGCCGGTTCTACCTGTTCTGACATGGCACCTCACCGCTTTCCCGTCCTTTTTTCCATTTCTTTTTTCGTTTATTGTAAAGCCAACACTACCTTTCCCCCGTCTGTTATTTTCTTCTTTTCCACCCCCTACTCCCCCTCTCCCTGGACCCCCCCCCAACACCACACCACCGCTCCCACCCCCTTCTTATAGATGGAGATTAACTGGGGAGCGCAGCGCCATCCGTCCTCGTGACTGTTTGTTGTTAAGGAGATGGATGGAGGCTCCCTCTGCCAGCCCCACGCAGCCGCAATTACACCAGCCGCCATGATGGATGGAGGGGAGGGAAGGAGGGGGGAGGAGGGGCGATGGAGAGAGGGAGATACAGAGAGGGGCATCTATCACGCCCCTTAATCTACCTGTCACTGCACAAGCTAGGATGGGGAGGCGAGGGGTGTTGAGGGGGAAGAGGAGAGGCGGCTTTACCTCAGCGGCTGGTCAAAAGGTTTATTTCTTCTCATTTTCTGTTTCTTTTTTTTTTTTGTCCACACTAAATTTCTTGGGTCCACTAAAGAATTGGGCCTGCAAGGGACTGGACTTATTAAATGTCTTGATCTGTTGAATTGATTCCTAAGAGTTTATCGGATTCTGTGGTGTGTGTGTGTGTGTGTGTGTGTGTGTGTGTGTGTGTGTGTGTGTGTGTGTGTGTGTGTGTGTGGGTGGGTGGGTGGGCAAGTATCAACAGGTAATATGACAATAAACATGCATGCGTGAAACTAGCACACACACACACACACACACACACACACACACACACACACACACACACACACACACACACACACACACACACACACACACACTCAAAGCACCAAGCTGTTTGTTATCTCATCTGCAGTTATTGCCTCTTTGCTCCTCCCACACATGCTCTCTTGAGCATCCCGGCCTCTGTGGGTATCAAACCTGTGACCTGTTCCTGAGTAAATCTGCATGCCTCACCCACAGTGCCTCCTCACCCCACCTCACCCCGTCCCATCCCTCCCCCACCTTTAAAATACTGAAGAAATGTTATGAAAAGTAATGTGAGGTCTCATACACTCCTCTCCTCCTCCTAACCGCCACCATCCACCTTCGTCCTCCACCTCCTCCTCCTCCTCCTCTTCATCTGTCCGGAGAAGTGAGAGATGGGATGGAGGGATTAATACTCTTCCGCCCAAGCCAACCCTGGGAATGATGGATGGACAGATGCAAGGAAAGGGAGTGCAGGAGGAGAGAGAGGGAGAGATTAAAGGAGAGAAGTCTGAGGGTTCATAAATCCAAAAAGAAGGGGGGAGAGACCTGGTCCGCATCACGCACTAATAAGATCTGCAAGAAATCTATGATGAGGAGGAGAGGAGGGAGAGAGATGTGGAGCGGTGTAATAGCATTAGGTGTAATCTAATCATGACAATAAGATGTGAATGGATGAGTGGGAGCATGGTGATTATGCAGAAGAAGGATGGGGGCTTGTTGATGAAGCTTTGAGGTGTGAGGACAGGACTCGTTATTGGACAACAGATCAACAGTCCATAGCGGAGGAGCTATCTGCTGCACAGACCTCTCAAAAGCATTTAAAAGCCCTAAAATTCCCCCCCCCCCCCCCCCCCCCAAAAAAAAAAAAAAAAAAAGACCAACATTGTCATGTGTGGTGACTGAGAAGCTGAATTGTTGTAAGAATGAAAGTACAAAATGAATGGCTGCACAGTGATCTCAGCTCATTTTCAAAATATCCCCAGTTCAATCTGGGCCTGGAAGCCTCTGGAGTTTGTATGTTCTCCCTGTGCACGCACGGCTTTTCTCCACACACTCTGCACTTTCCTCCTACAGTCCAAAACAATTATTTTTGACACCAAACAGTGTGAATGACATTCTGCGTTGTTGTCTCTGTACATTGCTGTTGCTAATAGTTTAGCGAAATCAACTCTGTCGACCTTGAGTTTCATAAGAAGAAGAAGATTAAACGTCGGGTTTGTAATTAGTGTGATTGCCGACTGTCTGTGTCCACCTAAGCTGATCTGTCTTTTTTGTCAAAATCACTTATGCGGAGACAAGAATGTACATTTTTGTCTGCTACTCCATTCTTGCTGGTCGGATGTCTTTAGTTGCTCAAAAATTGCAGTTTTATTTCTTTTTCATATAAACTGAAATGCATTTAGTGAGACACAGGTCTGAATACACACCTACCAAACTCTAGCAGAAGGTGGTTTGCTACCAGCCTCATTAAATAGTGAAGCACAAACTGGAAAATGATGCATAGATGGAATAATGTATCCTGAAGTCGCTAATTCCATGTACACTAATGCTCCTCGTGCACCATCATGACAGTCTGGCTCCTCCACAGTACAGTGTGAATAACACAACTCCCATCACTGATCTGATAAAGGTTACATTTGACCACGGAATATCTTTCTTCTATGGCTAAGTCCATCATATTGATTCAGGGTGTAAGAAAACAGCAGCATACCTGCATTTTGTTCAAATCTAATTTATTTCTTGTATGTTTGAGGTTTAGCTTGCATTTGCGGACACAGTGATTAGTTGTTTTGCAGCAGTTTCCCAAAAAGTTTCAAGCTCTGTTTCTTAAAAAATGTAATTTTTTTTAATAATATGATGAGTTGTGTGTGATTAAATGCTCTGTGGTTTTCAGTCTCTCAGGCATATTACTGCAGGCGCCCGAAAATAATGGCAAAAATATATCTGGATAACAAACGGAAAAATTCGGCCAGCCTCGCACCAAAATCACATCAATAATAAGTGAACAGAGGAAAATATAAATCATTCTAGCTAAACACACATTTTATTCAACTGCATTTAATGTGTAAAAGAGACAATTAAGAAATAAAAGATAAAATAGCATTTAAAGATAAGTTTATTAGTCACAACAGTTGCACAGTATGAATAAAGACTTCACAAACATTTATAATTCATATCAAATCATTCCTTTATATGAGAGGTGTTACTATATCACTACTGAGAAAAACATTCGATGATCTGACACAGATATGAGCGTTTTACAGTCCAGCCGAACACATTTCCATGTGTGTGTGTGCAGCCTGAGAGTGTACTTTTAAATTTATTCCTCATCCCTTCAGGTTTCTTTTCTCATTTAATATTTCAAATAATAGCTAAACTCTTCTTTTTAAAAACATTTAACCAATCCATAGAGTTTAATAGATTTTCCATCATGTTTTTTTTTTTTCTCCGTACAGCCCTTTTTGCTGTTAAGATCAAAATTACTCTTTTTCAATATAAGGCATGTTTAAAAGTCAGTCTGTCAGTGGTGTACATCTCTGGAATTTCTTGTGATTTACAATGAACAAGTTAAAACATTCTCTGGGTCTGAAGTTGCAGCTTTTAGTCAGATTGTGTCTCTCATAATGAACGCTGTGGCAGCACAGCGGGGGTAGCATCATGTCTGCCAGGGGATTCAGGTTGATGTGAATGTAAACCAGGAGCTAAATGTGCTGATTGAAATGATTTATTATGAACCTTGTGCGCTCAGTCATCTTGGTGTGTGTGTGTGTGTGTGTGTGTGTGCCATCATCATGTTAAGACTCGACTGTAAGTGCATTAAGTGCAGTTGTGCAGCCGTGACCTGACTTGGATCAGATAGAGTGCTCCTTCACCTCCCTCCTCTTCGCCACGACGCTCCCCCCCACCCACCCCCACCCCCACCCCACAACCTCTCCTCTCTCCCTCCTTCCCTCCCTCTTTCCCTCCATCCACCCAGGACACATTTTTCATGGCCCGGCTGTCGGAGGGCCGTGATTGGTTGGCTCGGCAGACAGATAGCCGATAGGCTCTGATTAATAGTTGAGGCCCTAGAACTTCCTCATTGATCAACAGGACAGGCTGCAGGAGGGGAAGGCAGAGGGGGGAGGAGGAATGGTGGAGAGAGAAAAAGCATGCCCTGTCGCTCTGCAAGTGCTGGCTGATAATCCAGATAGCAGTGTGTGTGTGTCTGTGTGTGTGTGTCTATTTGTGGGTGTGTGCTTGTTTGCTATAGTAAAGAGATGGAGGTTGATAGAAGCAGGATGAAGTGGAAGCAGTAAAAGAGTGTTTCAGGTTTCACCTTCTTTAAATCTGCCCCATCTCCCTCTCCCTCTCTCCCGCTTGGCGGCTTCTTTCTCTCCGAGCTGAAGTGTGTGATAGGATCTGTGAGTTTTCCATGAATAAGAAAGCCCGTATATCATCAAAGTTCGCTCACAAAAACACATACAGGGATCTTCTTGTAAGTCAGAGTGTGTGGTCCATAAGAAGGCATAATCTCCAACAGGAAAATATTTGTTATATTTGACTCATAATTGCTTTGTGCTCAATTTGAATGTGCTTAATGGTGTTTTGAAGAAAGTATTTGTTACAGTGTGTGTGTGTGTGTGTGTGTGTGTGTGTGTGTGTGTGTGTGCCCTCTCCTGCTGTTCTGTCCAGCCTCTAGGTGATTGATGATCTCCACTCCCACGGGGTCAGCAGGGTCATGACCCCCCACTTTTGACCCCCCCACTGAGGGGTTTTCACTCAGTCACACACACACAAACACACACAAACACACACACACACACGGAAACAGATGGCCACGGGACAACTGCAGTTTCCTCACCTTTCTCTCTCAAACACTTTCCATCTCTTCATGATTTTTCTTGCTGCATCAGTCCAACCATCACAACTCCACCACCGTGTCCCTGAACGCACCGTGGCATTACGCCTTCCTTTATTGCCCCAAGAAGCCTGACCAGACATGCCCGAGCAAAATGTCCCAGCTTATCTCCGCAGTGTAAGACAACAGATCAAACTCCTCAAGCTTGATGCTCTTAGGAAACTGGCTTCATTCATCACCTACATAGCAATGTCACGCCCTAGTGAAACAACACGGTCATGACAACTGATGAATATTCTCAGCATCATGAAACAGACATAGTCAGAACAGCTGGTGATATATTGATGTCTTATAAGCAGAAACTCTTCAATCCTAAAAATTTGGTGCTAAAATTCAAATTCTTAACAACAAAGATGTCACATAAACATATATAAAGGCACTCAAAAAAAGAAAAATGACCATCAAAACTCAAATCCACAAACAGTGAATTGAGAGAATCGTACATGGAGAGGAAGAGCAGAGAGGAAATGGAGAGTGAAGCAGAGAGAGGCAGGCCAGATTATGAAGTATTTCTTATCGGTTTCAGCGTATGACGAAAAGAGCTGATCAAGCTTTAATGTGATCCGATCGGACCACTCTCTTCTCCTCCTGTCTCCTCTCCTGGGCGGCCGTCTCCAGCCAGCCGGCCACATGCTTCTCAATCTCCTGAGAAGATGGAAATAACATCACCAAATACACTACATACGTTTTAGCTTTCTGTCACAACGCCACCATATAAACAGTTATTCACCCAGAAATAGAAAGAATAATTGGTGTATTTCTTTGTGGCTGACATGTGAAACAGTTTCCACCGATGTATTGTAAAAAGCCATTCTCTCAAGATTATTTTGATATTGTTCCCACCCAGAAATCCTCACTTCAAGTACTAAATACTAAAATGTAGTGTTTTCTTCCTATCGTTATTCTGATGATGTTAACTGAGGGATTTGTTCATATACGTATATAAAATTCATAATTTTATTTACATAACAATTCATCCCACAAACTCTTTAACACTGATTTTTTTATTTTGTGATATGATAAGTAATTTCAGTAAAAACCATTGCCTCAAAAATGATTTCTGATATTTTTTTGGAGTATTTATTATGTTTTACCCTTTTATTTCAGTTTTAGAAATACATTTAAATCCCTGCCTATTTGCTGAGATAATCCTTATTCAGTCTTTTTTATAGCTTCAAAAATTTAAGAATATACATCAGTTTGGCCAGTTGTGTGCAAGATGCAGTTATAATTATTCTTTTTCATATATGTTTTATATATTCACATATGTGTTCATATGTGTTTCCATTTGAGATTATGGTAACACTTTACTTGAAGCCCCTCTTTATAACACATTATAAGTAGTTATAAACACTAATACATGATCACAATGCTTTATAACTCACTATACAGCAGTATACAGCATAGGATTAAGGTTAGGGTTAGGGTTAGGGTTAGGGTTAGGGTTAGGGTTAGGGTTAGGTCCTGGCATTGTGATCATCTATGAATGTTTATAACTATAGCTACACATGTTATAATGGCATTATAATGCTTTATGAATGTACTTATAATGTGTTATGCAGGGGGGCTTCAAGTAAAGTGTTACCGATATTTTCTTCAACTGAGCTAAGAGTCAAATGGAGACTGCCTGCCTTTTTTATTTTAATTTGCTCTATGTTAAAGGTGGTGCATACAATGTTCATATAATGTCATTTTCGATTTGCAGCAGCAGTCAGTGAATCCCTCAGAGTTTGAAAAACTCAAAGCTTTAGCTCTCATCATGTTTTCAGTTTCTTTTTCAGTGTGAAAATCTGTTTTTTTGCTGCTTCTTCTGTTCTTGTATGAAAGCAGGAGAACTGATGGAGTCACTCACTGCACCATCTAGAGGTAGGCCCTGGTATTACAAAGCTGATGAGCTGGTTCAATCTGACAATTGTAGTTCGGTAGTCTTTGAATGTTTCTGAGAGAACATGTTGCACATCACACATTTAAATGAACTTTTTTTGTTTTTCCATGCAAAGCAACGGAGAGCTGTCAAGAATAAGATGTGTATTGGAGTGTATTGTTGTTTTGATATTATACACAGAAATGACCGTGAACACATTTTTAAAAGTACAATATGTAAGGAGAAGAGGATTTGTGCAGTTTGCATGTTTTTCTTAACTTCAGGCTTTTTCTCACAGACCAAAGGCATGCTTGTTAGAGTAATTACTGCCTCTAAATATAACAAATTCAGGGTGTAACTGTCTTTTGTCCTTTGCCAGCTGTAACTGTCTCCACCTCCCTGCAGATCTGAGCTATTTAATGTAAATACAGAGGACAGATGGGTGGAGGTGGTAGTGAGTCAGTGTAGCTGACTTCATTCTGATTCTGGGAGTTCAGTTTACACTTCTTCCTTTGAAAGCTGAATGCAGTTTCTTGCCCAAATAGGCAATGATGGTAATAACTGAGGTGTGTTAGAGCTTGTTGCACATATCAGTATGAATGAGCTCCGGCTGCTTCTTCCTTTATTATTAGGTCTTAATCGATATAAGTGACCATATTTTTGCAACACGTTACTTTAAAATAAAGATTTTTTACATGTTGATTTTTTTGTAGTGCAATATGTAAAGAAGCAACACTGACTGATCAATTCTGACTTTGTTTTGAGGTGATATCATGATGAAATGTCAGCAGCTCCCATGAGATTAAACTCAGATGATCATTGTGTTCATTGATCTAAGTCAGTGGTGTCAAACATAAGGCCCATGGGCCAAAACTGGCCCAAAAAAGGATTCAATCTGGCCTGCCAAATCACAAAGCAAGTTGTAAACATTTCAGAGAAAATTTTACTTATCCAACAAACTTCTCAAGACTAACAGACACAACGCAACACTGAGACCTGAGCTGAGATATCAGTGATGTGCCATGAAAGCTCGCTGCCTCGTTGTTAAAATAAATAACTGCCAAACTGTCAGGGTGAGCTTATAAAAACACATAATTTAGCAGTTATTAGATAAGCTTATTTCACTGAATTTTTCACCAGAAGGTTTAATTAAAATTGGTTTTCTGTTGAAATAGTGGTAACTTTTGTTAGTAATTGTTTGTTTTTTTGAAAATATAGACAAGATGACATTGGGCTTTATGCGGCCACTGAACTAAAATGTGTTAGACCAGCCCTGATCTCAGTGTTGAGCGAGGTACCTGTCGGGCTTTCCTGATGGAGAGGCGCTCTGCGTCTCTCCGGCTCAGCATGTCAGCGCAGTGAGCAGAGTCCTCTATGAAGACCGTCTCAGCTTCTTCTCTGTCACCGAGCACAGAGAGCTCCTTCCACGGGTCAACTCCACCTGTGGAAACAAAATACAGATAACAGTGTTTTCTTATCTAATCAGGGATTAGGAGGAAGTTATTCTAAAGCCTTTTGAGGTCCAGAAAAAATAAATATTACAGCTTCTACCGAACCTACTGCTAGTCTATGTCATCATTAGGTAATTAGTTGATTTTGTTTGGAGTAAACTCGATGTTACCGTTGACATAAAGCACCCTGTGCGTGTGAGGGTCGCGGCCTCCGTAGTAGGAATTTGTGAAAGCAATGCGCGAAGGCAGGGAATGCTGGGAAATAGCAAACACCGCAGCACAGAGCTGAATCTGAGCCTGCAGGGTTATCATCCCAGAGAATGGACAAGCGGCATCCTCACAGGTCTGATCTACATATATGGAAAAGAAAAGAGATCAGGACACACAGAGGATGAGAGGCGACTGCAGGCATGTTGGTTTGAGGCATTTTTGTGTTACAGAAGCCAAACTCAGTGCAGGTCTGGTAGGTCCACTGCCTCTCTGCCCTCCTCCGAGAGTGAAGGGTAGTGTCCATTAGATTCCTGACTGTTTTCTCATGGGAGATGTCCAGACATTGCTCCTCACTGGAGGAAAGGTAGACCTGCAGGGTACGCAATCACACACAACACCATATAGAGAAGAGGAACATGCAGGATAGAAAAAAAAAAATCTGTCTTTTCAAGTGAAATGAGTCCAGCATCTCAGTCTGAGGGCGTGATGAAAATGGCTCAATGGTGACATCTGGTGGCCATATTTGTGTAATGAGAAGGTTGCTGATGTTCTCTGATACCTCGGCAAGTTTAACAAGACGGTTGTAAGCTCCTTCTTCTTCCTCATATGGCTCCTTCCTGTTGGTCATCACTTCACAGAGCTCCCTGATAGACATTAACACCCCTTCTTCATTGTACTGGACGGTTCCCATCACAATGTCAGCCAAGTTTTGCATCAGTTCAACCTGAAAATAACAATAAAAAAATATATGTACAGTATATGTTTTCTAATCAGCATTGTTCTCTGCATTAGAAGTTAAGAAGTATTGAAATGAAATAGTCAAATATGTGAAAACGCTGTAACAGTGTTGTAGATTATTGTACAAAACATGGTTTCACAATGAAAAATCATATTTTAAAAGAAAATTAGAAAATTAGAAAAAACAACTAAACCATTTATTAATTTACTGAACACTTCCAATTTTTTGTGTTTGTTTGCAGATAAACAACATAATAACCTGGATAAATCAAAAGTGTATTAAAATAGATAAATAGTTTGGTAACACTTTACTTGAAGCCCCTCTTTATAACACATTATAAGTAGTTATAAACACTAATACATGATCACAATGCTTTATAACTCACTATACAGCAGTATACAGCATAGGATTAAGGTTAGGGTTAGGGTTAGGGTTAGGGTTAGGTCCTGGCATTGTGATCATCTATGAATGTTTATAACTATAGCTACACATGTTATAATGGCATTATAATACTTTATGAATGTATTTATAATGTGTTATGCAGGGGGGCTTCAAGTAAAGTGTTACCAATAGTTTGAATATTTTGTAAATCTAATGGACCAATAGTGTTTAGAAATGGGCAGACGGAGATGTCTAACTTATTCAGCCAGAAGACGGATCAGTACAAAGCCTAGATATGTCAGTGGCATGAAGAGGCATTTTGATTTTGATTCTGACTTAAAATTGCAGTAAAAGTGTGAAATTTGTTTTGGTTTTAAGAATTAAATAGACTCATGAAATATTTGGCTTGTTAAATTGTCTCTGAAGGAAAAGTTGGGAATTGATAAACCAAAATCATCAAATTAACAAAAATGCAGGAATTGCTGACCTCCTACTATTTCTCTTCTTTCCCGTAAGAATATCTAAACGTTTTTCTGTAGCCATCACCTGATTGTCAGGATCTGTTGGGATCTGACAGCAGTTAAAGTCTACGGCCACCCGGCTGGTGTTACCGGCCATCAGAGCCGCCTCCACAGCAGAAAACGCTTCTCGTACTTCGGCCAGACACTGCAGTGGGAGAATAGGAGTGAATGTGACACAGACAGTAGCAGACAGGGCTGCCGGACGAGGAACAGACAGGAGGTGACCTTCACACCTTCTCCGAACCGCCAACTGCCTCCTTCAGCAGACTCAAACCAACAACCTGAAACAGAGGGAAGAGGCAGACGAGTGGGTGAGAGGGGAAACCCATATCATTTCACTGATCACTATCAAGTATGAGCTCTGCTTTGAAAGCTGGTGTGCTTAAAGCTACTGAGGGTTAGGTAAGGCAGGACGACATTAAAAGCAAATTAATTTGCATCAATTATCAATTACATCCTAAGATGTGGGGATGAAAGCAATACACAACGTCATTAAAGAAGTTTATAAAAGCTTTTGTTTCCTTTAGTTTGAAGTCAGTGATAATATTGTGAGTGAGAATCTTACCTTGTTGTATTCAGAGAAGTCCAGCTTAGCCTTGACTGGAGCAGAGGAGGCCACAGCTCCAAACACCAGATTGGGAAACTGCAGAGGGAAACAAATGCAGGGGACAGATGGGGGACTGTAGTAAAAAGAAAAAAAAAAAAAATATATATACAGGAAGCATCACTCATATGCTGTACTTTACAATTAACTGTCAGGGTGTCATGTATTTGATACACCGGTATACTTTTTTAAAAATCCAATCTCATGTTCAAATTTAAACCTATTAACAAAATAAATCTTGACTCTTTAACTTTCAAACAAACTGACAACAGCTTATTGTGAGGACCTCTGAGGGCTACAGGGTTACAACACTGTTATCATTACTGAAAATAATGTGATGTACGGTTTCAACACTTCACTGCTTGCTCAGCTTAGTTTCTCCTCCTCTGAAGTCCATCTGAGCTGACTCAAGTTTACCGAATTGGTGCAAAGTACATCACGTGATGTGACAGAGATCTATGTCAATAGATGTATCTCAATACGTGTACTTTATGTCAGTGAATGTAGAAATACCTATACAGTTACAAATGAAATTTGATTGATGTCTTGTCTCATACACAGCAATAATTGAATAATTTAGACTTTAGAGTAATGTAGCGTTTACTGTTTGTAACTTATCCTGTCAACTTGTGTCATGTGTCTGTTTATTTCAGTAAGCATTAACCTTGAAAAGGAAGGTTTCTTACTTTCAAAAAGGGAGTTTTTTTCCTTTCCACTGTCACTTACGTCATTGTCCAGTTTGCATAGTTGCTCATTTGCATAATAGGATAATTAGATGATGACGTCATTTAAAATGGATACATTGTTGCCAACTCCTCAGTAAGGAGGTTGGCAACAAGGAAGGTTATAAATGACATCATCGTCAAATTTGCAACGCTGCTCATTTGCATATGTGGGTCAAATTAGATGATGATGTCATTTAAAACCGGAACATTGTTGCTAACTCCTCAATCATAAAAAGGTTTTAAATAGCAGAATCAAACAGAAAGAAGGGACCGTATTTGTGCAAAGTGCATCACGTGACAGAGACACAGCCATAGACAGTCCTGATCATTCAAAGGCAGCTTTTAAATGACACACATCTTGTGCGTTTTATAATTCTTTTACAAATATAGAAATGTTATCAAATTTGATTTCTGTCTTGTCTCATATTACCACACAGCAGCATTTGAGTAACTGAGATTAATGCAGCATTTCCTTTCTGTAGTTTATTCAGTCAAGTGTCCATTTATTTTTTTAATTAATCATTCAGTTTTTGTAATAAATAATTGAGCATGCATTTTAAAGTTCCATTTAGAGGAAATCCAAATTTTTTGACATATTTTTCAACACATTTTGTTAAAGGAATAAACAGTTGCAGCACATCTGGGGACGTGTCCCGGACTCCCGGTACGCCAACATCCCATCAGGAGGGTTTGACGGATCCTAGTTTTAATTACTTTTAAAGTATTTTACACTGTTACTAACTCAGCTACTTTTTTGAAGTCACTAGTGACTACAACTAATTACTTTTTTAAAGTAACTTGCCCACACTGTTCACGTTTATCAAATGATTTCAACAATATAGAGATTTGCACGATCTTATGATCACAGGAGCAGGTCTGTCTTTAGGTGCATCTTTGAGCAGAAAAAACTAAATTAATGAAAGGTCATGACCTTAAGCAAAGACTTTAAAGGTCCTGATTTACAAGACTGTCTGAAACACTTGGAAACACAATAAATTGATTGAAATGCTGCAAGAATAAGACGCAAATTGTTGTGTTTGAGTGAAATCTGGGCCTAAAGGGTCCATATAGTTAAAACACATCACTCGCTGAACATTCACATGACTTTTACCGGATGAACCTAAAAATCTTTAGCATTTTGACTGTCTTGCAATTGACGCAAGAACGTTGCGCAACAGTTATTTGACAATTTAAGGCTCATGACCCTAGAAATATGGATTCTTACTCCTGTCAAGTAATCATGTAGTCATCAAACATCGAGCAAATTGGACTTTATCAAGGTTCAAGGTTAAAGTATTTTCACTTTCTAACAAGTGAAAACTAACCTGAGGAGGGTTTGATATGTTTGCAATGATAATGGCATGATTTTCAAGAGAAAATGACAACACCCTGTGACTCATGCAAGGACGTTGTGAAACCATACGAATGTTGGGGGATGTTCTGAAACCTCCTGAAACAAGGCCATTCAGCCCTGAGTGGCTCTGAATACTTCTGGAGATTCATCTTGGTGTCGTCCTTCACCTTTCCTCTGAACCAGGCGGACAGAGCTCCAGAGTACGAGCCCCCGAAGCTGATCCATGTGTTCCTGTGACTCAGGTTGAAGCTCTGACTGATGTATTGGTGAAAAACAGCCAAGTCTGCAAGCCTGGACCAAAGAAAATGAAACAGTAAGTTCAGTCCACTCAGTACATGAAGAGACAGACAAAATCATGTGGAAAGGCAATGGTGGAAACACATGACCACACTTGCTTTTATTCAAGGGAGATTTTCTCGATTAATAAAGTTGACACCTGCCCTGATTAAAAGATATCTTTATTTTTGTCTGAATGTCCTGGAAAATGCCCTTGGCTTCTCCTGAGCTGAAAAATGCTCCGATTTCAATGTGATCTAGTTTTTTTTAAATAGCTTGAAATGTTGTGGCGGCCTTTACCTCAAATTTGTGCAGATTCTCAGCATCAATGTCATTGATCATATCAAAGTATTTCACCAGGTCAAAATAATTATTTGTGCAGACAGTGAAACTAACAGGCTGGAAGTTGGAAGGGAAGCAAAACTGCTATTTTCTCCAACACATTTGTTGGTACTCGTGTAATCTGCAGCCTGCATGAAATATGCATGTGTATCATGTAATATGAGTGTGTGCAGTTCGATGCTGTTACAGGACTCAAGCCCAGCTGAAGATACCGAAGACACAAGGTATTATTCACGGCGTCCTTTAGTGACTGTCGTAACTCAGACAAAAGTACGAGAGAGAGAGAGAGAGTAAGTGAGGGGAGCTGTGAGAGCAGGTGATTAATTCAGACGCTATTTCGAAGGAGATTCAGTCTGCCCTTTCTTATCTCCTCCAGGTTGTGAACAAAAGTGGAACCCTTATGAAATATTCTCTTTCCATAATTCTGTTGAAAACCCTGCTCTCCCAAAGCAGGGCCAATCTACCAGCAAGTGCACCCAACTGAAATACTTTATGATTGCACTAAACTATCACCACAAAAATGTCTTTGTTTTATGCTCTTTACATTCTTCAAACTGCCTTATTTGAACCTTTAAGAAAGACAACTTGAAAGTATTTATAGAATATATTTTCTTACAGGTGTCTCACCTGTTACACTTAAAATTTACATCAGTCTGTTGGAGAGCTTTTAAATTGTTCTTGTATTTGCTGCTTGATTTTCTTTTTCTCTCAAAGGTATGAGGTACTGGTAGTGCTGATGATAGTGGCACATTCAGCTGCGAAGAAAGTGGTGTAGGGCCCACAATTCCATGTGTATGGGAATGATAAGATCCAGCAGTGATCATTCAGTTCAGACAATGACCTTCAAACTGGATGCAAAAGAGGGGATATTGAATTGCAAGGCAAACTACAGAGACAGATGCACATACATATGCAATGAGATAGGCAACGTGCAAAGAAAAGATACATTTCACCCACAAGTACAAGCGTACGTGCAGTCACGCACATGCACACCCACAAACGCACACACACATAGATTACGTGTACGAACGCTTGCTGGCTGCTCAGGTCTGCCAGGTTCTCTGTTTTGAGGCCATCGGGGTTGATGCTGTCGCCATAGAAACGATGCTCCAGAGCCACTAACAGAGCGCCATGCTGCTCCGCCACGTCAACATGGTGACCTGGGAAATCACGTCACAAGCAGATAAGACTCAACATGTACGACACCCTGGCTTAATGTATTTAATACACTAAAGCACATGAGGGGAAACAGAGGCCATGTGCAACAGAAATGTTTTCTAGGAGGAAAAGTGGACTGAAAATGTCCAGTTTGCAGATGATTTTGACAGATTAATTCCATTTGTGTGCTAAAATCTGTTACTACAGTGTATTTCCCGGCTTTAAATCTGGGGATGCATGCTAAAAGTTGCAGGTGACGCCATAAAGTTGAGTGAACTGACAGAAGCCAACAGGTTCTGTCAGTAAGTCCCATCAAAACAACACAAAGTGGCACATGGAAACATATAAATAGCGTTTTACCATGCAGCTAATCAGACAGTGTTTGTCATCTTCCACTGGAGGCTGCGTGGTGGTGCAGTGGTTAGTGCTCTGGCGCCACAATAGGTCTATTTTCACCTGCTCTGTGGAAACTGTGAATGAGCACGGCACCATATTATGCACACTTGATCAGTTTTCAAAATTGAGAATTAATCTGGTGACCTTGTGCACTTGACTGGGAATAAAGTGGTCAGGTTCTCTTGGCCACATTCACACAAATCCTTCACAATTACAACATTTTTGAATGTATTTTCTATGATTTCCTTGAACTCATCATTATTATGTGTTTGATCAAAATAACAAATCTGTTCATTTAATCGCCAACTATGGTCATTTTACGACTATTGATGTCTCACTTGTCATCTAATATATGAAGTGTTTGTATTCTATTCTATTAAAATTACACATTTTAAGCCTTTACAGTTATAATAAAGAAATCCGGTGGTTCCCTCTTTCTCCAGATGTAGTGTTAGAAAATTGCTTCTATGATCATAGAATAAGATAATTAATAAGTAAAATGGAAAAGTTAAAGGTGCTGTAGGCAGGATTCTGCATCTCTGCCATCTTGCAATTTGACCCATCTAAGATGGCGATTTGAAACCCAGCACAGCCAATCCTGTCCTGTTTTCTCTGACATCACGCCCTTACGCAAGTTAAGCTCCTCCCACAAGAACGTGCGACGAACGCCCCTCGACCAATCACGGTTAGAGCCTCATGGGCTCTTCTGATTGGTCAAAGATACCTGGAGCTGTCAAGATTCCTTTTCAGCTCAGAACAGAGACAGATGGAAACGCTGCGCCCTCAAAGTAGTGCAATTATGCTACACTCCTAATGGATTATCAATGGATACTCTAACATTTAATCCAAAGAAAACACAGAAAAATTAGCAATGACTAGCAAAATCCTGCCTACAGCACCTTTAAAGGCAAAGCATCTCTTCCTCTGAGTCAGAGCACATGAATAATACATTTTGCTTTAAATTATATACTGTACTATTCTAAATAAAAATAAGCTGCAATGTATGCAACATGCATACTAGCATCTCCATCTGTAAAAATACATTCTCTTACAGGATTTTGTTCAGTTTTTTTCTTCCTCCATTTAAAAAAACCATAACGCTGCTCAGTAAATTCAACGGAGCATGAACACCATCCAAGTCTCTAAGTCTTACACTACTGGATTTCAGTCGGCTCTCTTTCTGAAGTTCCCAGCTTTTCTTCTCTTGTGCCTGCAAACACATCGGATTTCTGATACTTTGTGCTGCTTAACTTTCTCTGACCCTTGAGGATGTTGTTGGGGTCTGATTTTTGTGGGAGTGGGTTCAAACAGGTGCAGGCATGCGTTCAGAGTACCTGCCATAACTTCCAAGTCAAAGAGGGGCCCTTCTCCTCCGATGTAGAGAAACACTGGTCCATCGGGACGCCGCCAGTGAGCCTCGTTCACAAAGAACTTCTGGAAATGTACGGAGAGAGAAATTCCCAAATGGGCGACGTGTTTCATTTGGGTTCATCCAGAGAAGCAGACGGGCCGAGTCTTCGGTGAGATTAATCCTCTCAATGCTGCCATGGAGCAAGTTGGCAGCCTCAAATGAACAATTCAGTTGATATTGTCAGGGAACATCATCCTGTAACTGCAGTGTGTGGATTTCTCTGGATAGAGAGCAGCTCGCAGCTGCTTTACAGCTGAAAACGAAGCTTAGTGGAACAGGAGAAATCAATATGTGACCCGAACTGAGATCAGCCAAACACACTGCCATCAGAAAAGCTCTCAGAAATAACACACAAGTTCATGCTGTAGAACGGTGAAACTTTTGTACTTTATAGAATCAATGAGATGGGTGAACATTTATAAAGAAACGACACTCGTTTTTAACTAATTGTTTAGACCAAGGATCAATATTTTGAGCAACGGACAAACACTGAAACTTGAAAGCCGACTGAAATTTCTACCTAAAGTACAAAGACTTCAATGCAACACAAATTGAATCAAATATTTGGATAAACATTTTAAAGAAGACAACACTTTTCCTCAATTTAAAAGAATTTCTTAATCATTGTTGGAACCTGAGCGAAGGTTTTGGTGTCCTGTCGGTTGAAGTGATCCAGCGGCTGGCGGATCCAGGCTTCCTTCACATGTCTGGAAGGTTGATGACCTGAAGCCAGAAGCTTCTGGACATCCTGCTTGCTTTTCTGCAGCCGGGCGTCTCGCACGCGCTCCTTTATCGAACTCAGAATACATCCTACCAGAGAAAGAAGCAAAAGACTTTACAGAGAACCACAGAGTGGCCTCAGAGTAAGAAAAGTGTTATGTGAAGCTTCTTAAATTATCTGGTGAACTCTTTCTTTTCTTTTCTTTTTCTAAATTGGCATCCAGTGTGAATTCATGAGTCATACTAACAGGTGAAGATTCTTTGTTACACTTCTCAAAAAGATTTCCGTGTTATCACATTGCCAACAAAAATACTCAAAACCCTAAAATCTATTTCAGGAGCAGTCAGCATATGACAGAAGTAATACCAGAAGACTAACTGTCACCAACACAATCACTATTGTCTGTTTGTTTGTTTACTCTTCAGGTGAAATTAAACAACTAAACTGCAGATATAGCTAGAATTTGGAAACGTGCAAAAATGATCCAAACACTTTGGATCCACTGGTTTTCTGAGATGAGGTGTTCAGAAATCTGACAGCCTCAAAGATCTTTATGCTCACCGATCAGTCACAACGTAGCAGGAGTCTTACATGAAGGGCTCACAAAACGATCAAGGCGCTGAACCTCTGAAGGTGATTTATTGTCACTTTACCTGTCAGTGTTTATAATGTTATGGCTAATAGTATATAGCTAATAGCACATACACAAGCACATCTGTGAATTGTTTAGGGCCAGGCCAGTGATTAAAATCACATTTGCATCGTCTTACCTGGTTCAACGAAGGTGAAGAGGAGCAGAGAGACGAGACAGAGCGCTGGTGAGAAAAGCATCTTCCTGCAGATCAGGATAATTGAGTTAAAGTTAATGTGGAAGCTCAGGGCGATCATGTCGCTCTGGAAGAGGGGTTATATAGGTGTGTGTGTGTGTTTGAGCAAACTGAAAGAGTCGGTGTGTGTAGCTGTGATACAAAAACAGCTCAGCAAAACAGAGCATCAGACAGATGATGTTTCTGAATCTTTTTGCTTCGTATTGGCTTTTTATTCACTATGGCTGAGTTGCATTGATAGATGTTTTGACACTTTCCGTCTTGTGTGCTGCATCAGCTTTACAAGTTCACAAGTTGCATTGGCTTTCACAGTTCACACAGTTAATCCCCATAATAAGATAAACGTTGACATTCTGCTGTAAATCTTTAATACTACTTTAATACTTTATCCAAATATTTCTTAAAGACATGAAAAATAGAGAATATATTCCCAACATATGAACTTTACATTATATATGGGCCATGACTGTACCATCACTGAGCAGGAGAGGGAAACTGGTGCCAGCGTGGGACATGAGCTTTAAAACGCAGCAGCGTTATTGACAGGAAGACTCATCACAGTTTCTTGTGGCTGATCCAACAAGCAGGTCACTCATGAATTCAGTATATAGTGTCATGAAGTGAAGGGGTTTGTTGATCATGTGTTGCAATGAGAGGAGTGTGTTGTGCAAGTGTAGCAGCAGAGTGGAGTTATTAATGTGTGCTTGTCATATTTCAGACTCAAGCTTTGGTTTCAAATCTAAATGCTCTCCAAGTAAATACACTCTATTTTTTTATGTGCAAACAAAATTGTCTTCAGCAGGTCTGTGGTATATGAAGTTTCTTTGAGGTTTCCTCTCTGAAACTGCAACTGACGCTAATAGGTTCCTTTACGCAAAAGGACAAACTTTATACATCCTGCTGTGGGGGACTCTATTTTCATTCCAGATTAAGTTAAAGGTGACAATCAAAAGTGAGGCTTTTGTGAAAACATCAGACGGTCAAACTAAGAAGCCACACCGGGGCCTTTAAGTGTCAACGTTAGCTATCAAATAACAATAACCAGCGTGTCAGTCAGGCTACAGGAGCACTGACAGGAGAAATATTTCAGAATTTCACATAGCGTTATGAAAGGATGACGACGACTAACTACAACTAAGTATACATATGAAATTAGTGGCACAGCTACATTTAAGGAACTTTTCACTTCTTTCTCGGGAAATTAAATCAGTTGCAGAGCTGCTGTCTCTCTTGGACCTGCTGTCTGAGCCAACTGCTGACTTTAGCTTTAGCCAAAGCTTATTTGTGTCAGTATTACAGGGTGTATGCTGTTATATTTCAGAATGTGGTTTAATGTGTGAAGATGAAAATTAAAAACGTTATGCAGAAATCTCTAGTGTTGACATTCATTTGTTAAAATGACATGCTGTATGTGCAGCCCTCAATAGACTGATTACCTTTTATAAAGCTTAGCAGGTGTTCTGCATGACTAACAAAAACTGCACCAGATACTTGACTTCGACAATGACTGATCAAGACAGATTAACTCGAATGGATAAATATAATAAGTGGGCACTAACATCTTCAACATGACAATCATTCAGCACATTATTAAAAAAAAACAAAACAACAATTTTAACTTTAATGATCAAAAGAGCTGTTTTCATCACTTTTTCCCAAATAAAATTAATCTGGAGCCGCAAACATAACTAACCCTTAAAATGACAATAATGCAGCTCATGAAGTTGTAGTACTTTGTGATATCTGCTGTGTTCTGTTTTGCACTGAAATTTTATCAATACAATTTAGAATTATAAATATTTCTAAAAAAAATTAACAGTTCATGTAGCTGTAAAGTAATTTCATTTCTTTAAAAAACATGATTTTTTAACATTTTAAACTATTTTTACTGTTTTTAATTTTTCTGAACATTTTTATTTTTAATGGTTTAAGTTTTATAAGACATTTTGAAGATGTTCAACTTTTTCTTGACAATTTTTTGCAATTTTAGTATGTTTTTTTTTTCCGTTTGATTTTTAAATATCTTTTTTGTTTGTTATTTTACCAGTTTCTTGACTCAAACAAATTTTCCCCATTTCATCCATTCTAGCAGCTGCATTCACTGTGAAAACAAGTCTGGTGTTTAAATCAAAGAAAAATAAGATCAAAATGGATTTTGTTTCTGAATGCTTCAGCGAGCTGGTGCAGAAGGCCTGCAGAGCTGCAGAGCTGCAGACCTTTATCAGTCGGTTCACTCCGAGCTGCCAGCCAGAGCAACGTTCCATAAATCAATTGATCTTTGTGATACAAGGCAGGAGATCATCCAAGTTGTTTGTGTAACTTACACTGACCACAACTCTTGAAATGCGTCATGTGAATTTCCTGTTGCACTCTTCACACAAGCGGTGCGTCTTCTATTTGACACGCAAAAGAAGGAAGTACCGAGAACCGATACTGCTCTGCTATAAATTTAAAAACTCGATCCATTATTTTCATTGCAGGAACATGGACAGCACCGAGCCGACTGAAAGCGATCAAAGCCTGGGCTACGCCTGGATCTTCGGCTGCATCATGGCGTTGGGTCTGCCTCTGAACGTGGGGTCTTTGTGGGTTCTGCTTCGCCGCCACAGCCTCAAATTACCGAACGCGGTCTTCATGGTGAACCTGACCATCTCCGACCTGCTGCTGGTAATCTCTCTCCCCACGAGGGTCTACTATTACGCCACGGGCACCTGGCCTCTGAGCAGCATTGCATGCTTTTTGACCACCTTGCTCTTCAGAGATAACATCCGCACCAGTGCCATCTTCATGACCTTCATCAGCGTGGACCGGCTGCTGGCGGTGGTCTACCCTTTGAGGTCACGGTGTCTTCGGACCTCGTCGAATGCCTGGAAGGCTGTGGCTCTGGCTTGGCTGTTTGTGTTGGTGATGAACATACCTCTCATTATAGACTTTTCAAGACAGTCGGACAATGACACCCAGACCACATGTTTTAAATTTAAACCGAAAAATTCAACAGTGTTCAGTTATTCCCACCCGGTGTTGGTGCTTTCCATGCTGTCAGTCAACATCGTGTGCACCGCTATGGTGCTTTGGACTCTGTGCAATCATCTCAGTGACTCTGCAAGGGTTAACAACAGGGTGAACGTCATGCTGATTTTTGGCCTGAACCTGGTGATGTTCATCGTGTGCTTCGTGCCCGTGTCCGTCGCTATAGTCGCTTTACCCCAAGGAACTAAACATTACATCAAACCACTGGTATGTCTGGCTACTGTGAACTGCTGTCTGGACCCACTGCTGTATTATTTCTCTTTTGATGGCTTCTGGAAGGAAAAGGAGAATGTTGACACGGCAAAAGAACCGTACACAATGGAGACTAAAGCAGAGTTTATTCCCAGCCGAAGATCCAAGAGGACTTTGGATCCTCCGTCCGTTTGATGTCCCCCTCTGAGATGACTTTCACCTTCTGTTTCTTCAGAGATACAGAATAATGTGTGATAGTGGGAAAACTACTGAGTTATCAGTCAGTCTATTGGGAGCAACACAGCAACACAGAAACTGGCGAGTCGGAAATGTGCTCATTTGGAAGCATTATGTAAGAAGATGTATTTATTTCTCATGTCTTTGTGAATAATTAAAAAAAAAAATCAAAGAAAAAAAAAACTACAAAATAGCATTATTGCAGTGAAATACATAAAAGATCATTTATCTTTTTAAACAATATTTGATTGTCTTGATAAATGTATAGAAACATGGATAAACATTGAACATAATCCTACAGCTGAAGCATGGTTAGTTCGCAGATGAAACGGTGGGAAACTGGCTCTGTAAGCCACAAAACCTTCAAGTTGTTCATTTTCACGAGTTTTACATGTGTTGGTGGACAAAGTTTTAATTATTTATTTATTTTTTTGCCTCAAATCTTTAAAGTCTCTAAAGAGAAGAAGCGTGGGAAACTGTTTTGTGTAGTTTCCTGAATAAAGAGGGAAACTGTTATTCTATTGTGTGAAGTTGTTGCATTATATTGTGGTATATTATTATTATTATTATTATTATTATTATTATTATTATTATTATTATTATTAGTAGTAGTAGTAGTAGTAGTAGTAGTAGTAGTAGTAGTAGTAGTAGTAGTAGTATTAATTTCCACTGTTCTTATAATAATAAGTGCATATGACCAATAACAACTCAGTTGTGAAACCACAGTGTAAAATACAATTTCCTCATTTTTGCATGATTTTGTAAGATATGTAGCATCAGTTCTCTTATTCAAAGAAAAGACTTCTGTGAAGATTCCACTTGGTTGATAGATTTGTGTGTAGAAACTCTGCTTAATACCCTGCTTTTCTAATTGTACCTTTCTCATATATTTAGGTTTTATCTTCATTTGAACCTCTTGGGGGCTTTACATGTCATCAATCCTTTTATATTTCTCAGGCTTTTGTCTTCTTTGCGAATGTCTTAGTAGTGGAAACGGCAGCTCAGGTCCAAGGCTCCACCAGATGGCGGGGCATCAGTATAATCCCACAGCAGACTGGAGGGATCTGGATTACCTCCTCCACAGATTTCAGATGATCCAAAGTATTTGTTGCAAATGCAATTAGATGCAGAGGATGGTAGGAGCAGCACTGGCTGTCTTTTTGTAGACTCATTGCTTTTAATGCAGTCAGTGAAGCATTTTTTTGTCTGATATTTAGCAGGCAGCCTCAGAGGAGACGCTCCGAACTGAGCGAGCGTCCGTGCAAAATGCGTGTGATGTAAGAGAGAGACGAAGATGATGACATGACAAACAAGTTCAAACTTGGTGCAGTTCGACATCTTAAACCCATCTGAGCATGACAGGAAATGACCAGAAAGCAAAAATGATAATGGAAAAGATTAAAGCCGCAAGCGGCATTGGTCGGGACCGAGCCTCCGCGCCAGCCCACGACTGAGACGTCCATACACTAACATGGGAGTTGTTAGCATCTGTCATCCACTAACATGGAGTTGTTAGCATGCCCAGTCCACTAACATGGAGCTGTTAGCATCTGTCTTCCACTAACATGGAGTTTTTAGCATGTCCCATTCACTAACATGTAGCTGTTAGCATCTGTAATCCACTAACATGGAGTTGTTAGTATCTCCCATCCACTAACATGGAATTGTTAGCATCTTCCATCCGCTAACATGGAGTAGTTAGCATCTCCCATCCACTAACATTGAGTAGTTACCATCTCCCATCCACTAACATGGAGTTGTAAGCATCTCCCATCCACGAACATTGAGTAATTAGCATCTCCCATCCACTAACATGGAGTAGTTAGCATGTCCCATCCACTAACATGGAGTAGTTAGCATGTCCCATCCACTAACATGGAGTAGTTAGCATGTCCCATCCACTAACATTGAGTAGTTACCATCTCCCATCCACTAACATGGAGTTGTAAGCATCTCCCATCCACGAACATTGAGTAATTAGCATCTCCCATCCACTAACATGGAGTAGTTAGCATGTCCCATCCACTAACATGGAGTAGTTAGCATGTCCCATCCACTAACATGGAGTAGTTAGCATGTCCCATCCACTAACATTGAGTAGTTAGCGTCTGCCATCCACTTACATGGAGTTGTTAGCATCTCCCATCCACTAACATGGAGTAGTTAGCATCTCCCATCCACTAACATGGAGCTGTTAGCATCTCCCATCCACTAACATGGAGTAGTTAGCATCTCCCATCCACTAACATGGAGCTGTTAGCATCTCCCATCCACTAACATGGAGTAGTTAGCATCTCCCATCCACTAACATGGAGTAGTTAGCATCTCCCATCCACTAACATGGAGTAGCTTGCATCTCCCATCCACTAACATGGAGTAGTTAGCATCTCCCATCCACTAACATGGAGTTCTTAGCATGTTCCATCCATTAACATGGAGCTGGTGGCTTCAGTCATCCGCTAACATGGAGTTGTTAGCATGTTCCATCCACTAACATGGAGTCGTTAGCATCTCCCATCCATTAACAAGGAGTAGTTAGCTTTTGCCATCTGCTTTCCTGAGTCACTGAATGAAGTCATTGAGTGTCAGAGTTTGATTGACAGCTGCTGTCAGCTGTGTAACTGCTCTGCATGTCCATATATGGTCATTTCAGTTAGAGTGGAGAGAGGAGAAAATTACAGTTTCCTTCTGCGAAACAACTGCTCCTTGTACCTTTCCTGTTTGGCAAAACTGAACAAAAAATATCACGTTTGATAGGAAAATTAGTTGTCTTTCAGTTGGTGAGGCTTTCAGATCATTGAGACTTTTAGTTTGGACCCCAGAGGCCTCAGTTTGTGAGAAGCGCGAGATTTTTCCACATCCGGCTCCATTATAACTGAGAGCAAAAAAAATGCAGAGCGCACCCCAATTCTTACCTGTGTCAACATGCATATATCATCATATTTCCCCACTTATGTTACATCATCTTGTTCAGGAGAACCTGCTGGAACTTTACGTGTGCTCGGTTTGTTGATAGCAGTCACGGTTTAGCCGCAGTCGCCACTTGTTTGAGGTGCTGAAAAAAGGCGACTTTTTTCCTTTTTTCCCCATTATAACGGATGAGGGCCGGAGCAAGGCAGGATTTCAGACTTCCAACTTTGAACGCTAATAAAATCCACACCGTTAGACTTTTGACAAAGTTGTTCACAACTTTTGTAGAGAAATTTGTCCTCTTTCACGTCGCGTGACTCTTATGTGTGTGCGACAAACGGTCTCGGAGGAGATAATTTTTTCGTGAGGAGTGATTTTGATCAAAATTTTACTTTGAAAGGGAAATAGCGGACTTCCTGTTGGATTTAGGTCAGGGGTGTGAGCGCGTGAAATGTAGATCTTGATGAGACGAACGCATGAGTGTTGGTTTGATCTCTCTCCGACATTCCTGCGGGCCGTAGCGACTGTTTTAGACGTTTTTTGGGATCTAGGTGGCGCTAGAGAGCAGATGGGGCCAATTTTTCCATTTTATAAAATTTTTCGCCGGTCATGATTTGCATGCCAAATTTGGTGAGTTTTCGTGCATGTTTAGGGGGTCAAATTCGCGTTTATTTGGGCGTTAGTATAATAATAGAGAACGAGGAGGAGGAGGAGGAGGAGGAGGAGAACGACAAACGAACGAAGAACAATAGAGACCTTGCCCTCCGGGCATGGTGGCCTGCGGCCACCATGCCCTCCGGGCTCGGTCCCTAAAAATGTGTTTGTCAGCGTGATGTATTGTTCTCTTGTCTATTTGTAAAAATTAAAAAAAAAAAAAAAAAAAAAAAAACTGTTTAAAAATTGTGCTTGTGTGTTTCTTCCCTTTTAGTGTGTGTGTGTGTGTGTGGGAAGGGGGTGGGTGGTTCAAATGTCGCTATGATGGACTTCCTGGTTTGTTGTCAATGCTGATCTCAGGAGGAAACCATGTGTATTTCTGAGTAAATGAGAAAACATCCTGATAGGATCTGAAGTTAAATGTTATACCACAAAGATTCAATGATTTCAGTTGCACCATAATGCTGCTACAGTACTGGCCCAGTATTTGATAAGAAATGAGGACAAACAGAAATAAGTGGAGGGTAAAATTAGTTTTAGTGGGATAATAAGAGTCAAAGACTTCGGACTTCTGATACTGGAATCCTATAACTAGCACAGGAAGTCTGATACATTATTGTGGATCCAAACAGTTAAAAACTGATCGATTAAACAAAAAAGCTTTGTTTAGGCAAATTAAAATTTTATTGTTCTTAATTTATTTTTAAAGGTTTGATAGTTTTATTAAATGCTACCTGAGCTGGAAATTAAGTTTGTATAACAGGAAATGAAGGATCAAAAGGATCACTGATGTCGTCACCTTTGTTTAATGAAATACAACAAGAAAATATGAGAAAACTCAATCTAAAAAGCTTGGCTTATCAGACTATAAAGAATAAAAAAAAAGCCCACAAAGGGAATTATAGAACTTAGGATGATATTTAATTCCCAGGATGTACATATTGGATGGTGGTGTGGGCATCGGGGGAATTTCTTTGTATAGAGTTTGCATGTTCTTCTTATGCATATGTGTGGGTTAAAAAAAAAAGTTTTGTGTCTGCTGTTGTTCATGCCAGCATTTTCAGAAGCTGTGAAATGCTTAAGGCCAGGAAGCTCCAAAATATTTTCGGTGGATTCATCATGTCGCATTAAAAATTAAAAAACACACAACTGAAGCATGTTTTTGTCATTTTTACTACTTTATTCACAGACAGTTTGTTGGCAGACAAAATATACAGATCAAAGTTAGATTTAAGTC
The DNA here is from genome assembly GCF_902148845.1 of Salarias fasciatus. Lineage (NCBI taxonomy): Eukaryota > Metazoa > Chordata > Actinopteri > Blenniiformes > Blenniidae > Salarias > Salarias fasciatus. The sequence continues at coordinate 24,510,623 of NC_043758.1, forward strand.
GCTAACATGTCATATAATATGCTCCCTTTTTCAGATGTACTGACTTTAGTCCGATCTCTGACGCTGGACTAAGGCTTTAATCGTTGTTTTACAAAACATTCTAAGAGTGCCATTTTTATGTCTTTTCCTCTTATAGATTAACACATGCAGGAGAAAAGAAAAGCAAGAGATTACTGTCAAATGATAAATGCAGTGAGATCATGAGAAAGAGCATCAAAAAGGGGCATCTAAAAAAAAAAAAAAAAATACAGAATGAACACACTCTAACGCCCCCGCACAGGCTTGTCTAGCTTTTGATGAGAGATTCCTAACAGGAAGGAAAAATGGGACTCAAGAAGCAGGCAGGAGGGAAAGAGGCAAGCAAGTCATCAGCAATTACATGTTAACAGAAGACAAAAAGAATATATCGACTTGTTGTTTTAGCAAAGATGCCTGTGAAGAAACCTCCAGGGCGAAAAAACCCCCCAAAAAACCTGGATGCACACGGAGATGGGCGTCTCTCCTGACAACAGTAACCGTCACACTAATCCCCAGTGAGGAAGAGCACAGGTCTGGAAAGTAATGCTTCGTCTTGGCTTGAATGCATTGCTACATGGAAAATCCTGTGACAGAACCAAGAGCTCGGTGTTGCGTCAGACTCAAAAGGAAACATCACCTAAGTGGGCAAAAACGGAAGTTCTCTTTCAGAAGAAAACAAACCAAAAAAAATAATAAATTAAAAATTACAAGTAAAGTGCAACTGAGACGAACAGGAGGGTGCTACGGTGGCCGGGGCGGGTGGGGGCCGGTGGAGGTGGAGGGAATCACACGGACGACGGTCGCGCTCACGCTTCGTGGCAGATAACAGTCTCCACCACGAACGTATTCTCGAAGTGGCGGATGTGGTGGCAGTCCTTCGCCTCGCGCTTGTTGATCCCTGCATTAGGAAAAGCGAGGTGTGACAGATAAGAGAGGAGCAAACGTCGCTCTGTATCAACGTGTGAGGACAGTTTGAACCGCAAAGCTTTATCTCTGCGTCCGAAAAGCAAAACACACAAAGCCTGCGCCGCACGCTAATCAGCTTTATAAAAGCTTTTTTTCCATTAATTCCTGCAACTTACGCCTGCGGGTGAGGCGGCGGCTCAGGCGGTACGTGTCCTTCCCGTTGCACAGGCGGTAGATGAACGGTCCCAGCTGACGCAGGTTGTGCACTCTGCCGGTCACCACCATCTCTTCATGGATGATGTAGGTCTGAGGCAGGTATGTGCCTTTCTGCAGGAGGAGGAGGCACAAAAACACACACACTCAGAGGGATACGCTCCGATCCAACGCTTCAGACTGGTGACGCTCATAGCGTACCGTTCTGATGCATTTTTCACTTGAAACCTCTTTTAAACGGAGCCTTAATGTCATTGGTTTTTCTACACAGCAGCCTTGAGTCTTCCTTTGACACACTGCGCTCTTGAAGTGGATGCGCCGCTTTTAAAAGACCCGTCATGAAATGGTGCTCGAGAATGCGGCGAGTTAAGAGTCGCGTTACCTTGACGTTGATTAAAAGCTCCCAAAGGTTCCGCGGAGGCATCACAATGGTGGTGTTGAGCTCAATAACGTAGCACTTGTCCAAGGCGATGTCGTGGTAGGCCGTCAGTCCCTGGGAAAATAAGGTAATTTCTCAATTTCTAGCACAGTTTTGTTGCAACAATTCTTGGTGCCTGCTTACAAATTAGGTTATTTTTAAAATCAGTCTGCTGCCACCTTGTTTGGCGTCTCCTTCTTGTTGCACTGACAACAAGGACGAGACACCAAACAGCCTGAGGCGCAACCTCACGTCAGGTCCATTAACCTTCAGCGGCACGTCACTTTGGTGAATTGGGAAGGGGACACAGATCCAATCGGTTGGCGAGCTGTTTTTGACCATGATGCACGTCTCTCAGGAAGCTACGGGGCAAGTGATCCAGAAACAAAGGAAGAGCACAGATGCTCGCCCAGGAGCAGGCCGGCAGGGTTGCGTGCACATGCAGATGCCAGGTGGGAGGTAGCTGGATACAGGGGAGATGCTTCTTTTTGGTGAGAATCGTCGCTGCTTCTTTGATAGGAGCACAGAATTCATGAGCTGAAGCAACTTTTACATCACAGTGAAATTAAGGGTTTTACAAGGCTACTTTCTCTTACAGCAGCCTTTAAAATCCATCGTCACGCAAGTTCCAATAGATCATTTAACTGTAAATCCTATGTGTTCAAGCAGCAGCGGGTTTTTCTCCAAATGAGATCTTTCTACGACCCTGCTTGATGAACTAACAGAAAACTGCAAAGCTGTCAGGAAGAGCGACGTCTCTGTAACTCCAGGATTAGAATTTGACACACTGCCCTGGAGAATACCAGCGACACAGTCCTACCAACAAACCAGACCCGGTCATGTGGCGCTGCCGGGCATCGGTCCAGCGATGCCTTTGGGAAAGTTTTGTTTGTCAGTGTGTTTTTACACTGCCGGATCGACCACTAAACAAGTAGATCAATCCATTATTTATGATTCACTAGGAGAATCACACCTCGGGCTGCGCAGTGTTTTGTGTTGCGGGGTTGTGACTGGCCCATTTATCATTACCGACACCAGGATGAGCCAATCACGACCGAGATCCAGGATCTCCTCCTCCTCGCTCCGAGGCAGGAACATATCAGCCCATTCAAATCCTGAGACAGACTTTGAAATCGCTTCAGAGGACTCAGAGCTGAGTTCATGAAAATCCAGCACGTAGTGCGACAAGTCTTTTTGTTGCTTTCAAAACACGTGGACATTTTCCCCCATTGTATCAGAGATTTGGCATACAGCTCTTCCACAGTGCCGTCTGAGCGTGTGGCGATATGCTGTCTCGTAAAAGAAATGAGTCACAGCGGTTTTGTTCAAACTCACAAAGAGCTGGCATGAGAACTGCTTCATTTGAAGCGCCGATACGGTTTTGAACATCCAGGCAGCTGTGGAGCGGTAAAAAAAACAGTGGGAACTAGTTACTATGGGTGAAGAAGAGCGCGCTCACTCTGTGGAAGTCGTGGATGATATCGGCGGGGTCGCTGCCTCCGAAGTGAGGCACGGGGACGGAGATCTTCTCGTAGTTATCGGCCAGGTAGATGCCGACGTTTTCCTCCAGCTCCTGACGGCCACGCAGGGGCGCGTACACAGAGTCTTCGTAGAGCACCCTGCAGTGGATCTCCTCTGGGATCTGCACACAAACAGCGTTTGATCCAAACGCCACCTTGGGAAATCATAATTACGCAGTATAGTGAGGTCTTACATGAGGGATGAAGTAGTAGCGGTATACGTAGATGGAAGCCAGGACCAGACCGGCCATGAAGACCACCAGACCAAATGTCAGGCAGCACAGGCCATTAAGGGGAGACTTCTTTGGCCGCAAGGGCAGAACAAGCTCTTCCTCATCCTGGAACACACAATGCAATCACGGTTAAAGGAGACTTCTGGTAAATCTCATTACAAAATCTCACCACGACAAGCAGTCGAAAAACATCCGAATTCACTGCTAAAATGGAAAAGGAGGCATTAGGAGGAGGAATCAGACGCGCTGAGCGCGGCCAGAGGACGGGATGACGGCGGGCCTGGTAATAAAAACTCAGCTGAGATGGTGAGTAATCTTTCCAGACGCCTCCAGTCTCGCGGCCCATCTGTCGGTGCCGCGCGCCCAACCTGCGTTGGCTGAGTGGTGCTACACACTGATAGTAGCCCCCTCATCCGGCGCTTCTATTTACAACAATAATGACTAACAGTGAGAGCGGCTCAGCGCTCGCTGGAGGGATGATGAAAGGTGAAATAAATTATCTTGTGAAAAAAAACAAAAAAAAAAAAAACAAGAGCTGCAGAGACAGACAGACAACAAAAGGCTTCTATTCTTAGCCAGAGCTTTGACAGGAAGAAATAACAACTGTGTGCAGAGAGAGAAAACTTAAAAGGCATTATGATGAGAATAAATGTTAGAATAAATCCTTTAAAAAAAGAGCTTGGAAGCTTTGTTTCCACATTGTTTGGCAGCCACATTCACATGGATATCAGCACAGTGCAATATGAGCAGAGCTTCATGTGTCACACACTGATCTCTGTGGAAGCGTTTTGGAGACAGAGGGTGCACGAGGACAAGGAGACAGCAGTGTGTGTGCGAGCGGACACATTTCTGTGAGTCCTTTGTGTTCCCACTGGTGCTCTTTCACACCAGCTGAGAGCGTGCCACACCATGAGGCCCCTCGCCTCAATACATTTGGATAGGCAAATTTCAGCAGCTGCAGCCTGGCGCTCCTGCAATCCTCACTTTGCATGCTCCTCATCCCTCCATCCATTTCCCATTAGGGGGATCATCAGGGCTGAAGCATGTATCTTTGATGAGGGGGGGGGATCAGATGCTGTCGCTGCAAAGTTCAGGGCTGCACCGCTCTGCCCCATTCTGACAAACAGTCTAACATGCATCATCGCAAGCTACAGCAACCTATCTGCCATTTTGTCAGATGATGCTCCGCATTTTGTGCATTTTTTTTTTCCAGCTGGTGACGGTGTGTGATGATGCTGGGGAGGGGAGAGGGGTCAATTTAAACCAGCACAACAGAGGGGGAGGACACAGCCATCAATAAACACAAATCCAAGAATCAGATTACAGATTAAATTGCATTATTTGTTTTCAATGTGACGATCCACAGTGCAGTCCTGGACAGAGAAGCACTCATGCATTTGCTGTGATCAACCTGCACGGAGCGCACAGTGCGCACAGAGCGCTCTGGCGCAGAGGAAACAGTGCAGCAGTGACATGTTTTGTTCCCGACCAAATGGCGAAGGATCCTGCCAGAGACTCCCTCCTTCCTCCTCCCTCCCCGCCGAGGCTGCAGGTGCATGCGGGTGCAGAACGCATGCATGACTTTACACACAAATGCATTTATTTTTCTCTAAAATCCCAGCAGCCAGCCGAATGAGAATGTCGCGCTTCACCCACCAGCGGATGCGGGATGAGGATTTCGGTCTTGTCGCCATCGCCCTCCTTCTCCACCTTCTGTCCCGCCACGGCCTGGAAGCTGATCTTCACCATGGTTCCGTCTCCTCCTCCGAGCTCTCGGTGTAAAGGTCGCTGCCCACCTCTCTCCAAACTAGTCCTCCTCGACTGGTCGACGGGCCGCCCTCTGCACACACTGCTGGGCTGCTTCTGTTTTTGTCCTTATCCACCGGAAGTGTGCGTTTTTTTTCCCCTTCTTCTTCTCTAGATCAGCTCTGCGGTGGAGCTCCAGCTCTCCGTGGGGCGCACAGGAAATGGAGTTCAAAACAAAAACAACGCCGACTAGATATCCATGGAGTCTATCAAACCGGACAAAAGATTCATTTTCCAGCTCTAGAACCTTTATTTTCCCCACTGTTTTTTTTTTTTTTAATTGTGTATTATTTCCTTGCCAAACGCTACACTTGCCTTGTGTTACCAAAGTTCGAGCTTTGACCCATCAACTCATGTCAATGATCACTGATGACAATAAATAATGTTTTTTATTTAGATAACACAGCAGATCCTATTACAGAAAAGGATTACGCCCCCTGGGGATTATTATAATTATTTCTTAATTCTGAGTTTAAACTCACGAATTATGATTCTCTGTTGTGCTGCGGCCCGGCCTTTTGCACTCTGTTTCTGTCTCTGTCTCTACAAACTGTTGGGTTTGTGCTGTCCATCCAAGACTGGACTGCACTGAATATTTATAAGCACTTCTTACAGCTTCTGTTGAAAAAAAGAACAGAAAAAACACTTCAAAATGTATGGATGTGCATATGGGGGACACAAAGTAAACAACCCATAGTCTGTTATTTTGTTTTCTCTGTGCAGATCGAGCAAGATGTCATCTGCTCATGGACTGGTGACTGTGCTGTTTTGAATTTCTGCATACGATGCAAATCTCCGCCAAACAAGTAAAACACTGAAAGGCAGAAGAACTTCATACAGCCAGAACCTCAAAACACTGTCAAGCTGAGTTCACCTCATCATTGCTGTAAACAACTGAAGAAAAAGGAAGTGGAGCCCAGGTTTATGTGGCCATTATTGGCAAAAGGATTTTGCAATTTGCCTTCCATGTTTCAACAGCAAAGTCACAGTGAAAGCTGCTTCAACTGCTGTATGAAGTGCTGGTTATGCTGCTATAGTCTTCATCACTCTGTCCAAAATTGCCCCTTTTTTGCTGTTAAAGTATAATATAAGAGTGCAAATAGATCTTCAGTTTCACCTTTTAATCTGAAACGATAGTGATACTATAGAGCAATATTTGCCATCAAAAAATACCATATTTCATTTAGATTGTTATTAAACAGTGTTGCACCTGAATAAAGAACAATATCATATGAACAAAGCTGAATGCAGTGCAGTAATCATTATGATGAAGTGTTTTTAAAGAAAGATTCTACCTCAAAAGATTCCGACAACTGAATTAAGTATGACCCGATGGATATGGATTTTTTTTAAGAGGAAAAATTCCAAAATTAGGAATGAAAAACTGATTGGCAATATCAGCCGATTCCCTTTTTCAATAAAAATGATGAAATACCAGCTTTTGATGGCACAAATATATTTCCAAATACTTGTTGCAAAGGTAGACATTGAAGGGAAAAGATTTACTATTTTCAGATACTTTCATCAGAAATTGTATGGGACAAACAGCATATGAACAATTTCAACACTAATAAAAAATGTGGAACAAGACAGCAAACCTCTAGAAAACAAAACATTCATGCATATGAATGAAGACTTACTTTCACCTGCTCTTTCAGTATCAGTTTATTACCGATCTTAACAAGCTGGTTATAATGCAAAAAGCTTCAATTCCACACACATTCGGTAAAAATAAATATTACGAACTGTTCCTCCAGGGACCTCCTTGGTGAAGTAGTCCCACGCCATACAACATCCACCTTCTTTTGCCATCTGGGGGAATAAAACACAAAATAAGTGATAATATTCATTAGTTGACAGCTGATAATTGTGGATGGTGATGACTGAGGAGGCAGTCAGTGTTGGTGAGGAGCATCATGTTGAGATCAATGATATGATCACACCAACACCCACTGTCATCTGTTTTCCAAATAAAGAACAAATGCTAACTGGGTCATTGCTGCCATTAAAGCAGACAACAGCAGCAGATCACCAACTTATCATGGACAAGTGAAAAACCTTGATGGACTTGGGATTATCGTCTGGTAGCGCACAAAATAAAGATAATTTTCACTCACCTCCTGCTCTTCCATTGAGGATATTACTTCCTCCAGAACTCCTCAAACACGTACAAACTGCACAGTCCGTGATCGTCAGTTGGCATGCGGCTGCTCACCTGTTCCTACACATCAGTAGCCCTCCAATAAGTCCCTGGCACGCATACTTCTGACTTTAAAGTCAGAATTCTGAGATTCAAGTCAGAATTTCTGATTTTTTCCCAGTGATCCCAATACTCTTCCGTATCCTGCAGAGATGCACAGTGATGTGTTTCATACTGAGAGTTAGATATCGTCACAGTGTGAGCTGAAAGCTCTTCCTAACTGTTCAAACCGGTACCAGCCAGTGGATGAAGGAATTTCTGAAGACAAGAATATTGATGCTGCTTAAAAAAGATACAGTATATCACTTACCAGGGCGAGTCGTACCTCCACATACAGAGTTCATGTCCGATTCATAATCCAGCATCAATACATTCGACAAGTGAGCTTAGTGCAGATTGAGAGAAAAAAAAAAAACCTTCTTTTATTCCAAATGTTTTTGTCTTTATTTCCATTGTAGGGCCCAGGCCTTTGACACTTCTGAAAGCACCCACACACTCTTATGTTGAAGCTGGAGTCAAAAAAGTCAGCGTACAGCCACATAGCCAAGAGCTCAGCTGGACATTTTCCATGTTGTTAAATACTACTGAAAACAGAAACAATTCCAGTACAACATTTTTCAGTACAGCATCATGCACGGCCAGTAGAGCAACATGCTTGTTCAATGGAGGATCTGTGGGATTTTTTTTTTTGGATCACATCTACCTGCGTAGGCGAATGCCTCGTGAAGAAATTCTGTTGCTTCCAATTGAGAGGACAAATTGCCAAACGTACTCTGCTACCCACAATGCTTTACACTCATCATTGTACTGGAATTATAAAGTCTTTGAGGAGAATTGGGGGGGGGGGGGGGGTAAGGAGGACCGGATGATGTGCTGTAATGAGTTCAACCCTGAAGCACACTCCCTGTGGGGATACACGCTAGTTCAAGAAAAGTCAGGAAAACACTCGCAGCCCCCGACTCCGGTTAGGTAATGCTAGTTGCCCGACACCTCGCGAAAAGTGCCCAAACACGCCGGCTTTAATGTTGCTGTTACATGCTCTGCTGCTCCCCCATCTCTTCTCCATCCAGACTTGAAGGGAGACACCAGAGCTGACACTGTGACATTCCTCTGCTGTACAATTGTTAATATCCTATAGATTAGCTAAACTTGAGCTGGCCCTTTAAGTTATGTACAAAGAAAACACACCAGCAACCGTTTCAGCAGTAAGATGAAATGCAAAAAAAAAAAAAAGTCATTGAGTTGTTCGTCTTTTCCTTCCCGATGATTTAGAAAGTAATTCAATTAAAATTAACCAAAAACATTAAGTTTAAGGTAATATATATATAATATATATATATTCAATGTCAAGGTTAAACAAAAATCTACAAAGCAGAAAAAAAAGGCATATGTACATGTTCACCCTATCCCAGAAAATAAAAATGATCCAATGATGAGGTTAATCCACCTTGTATCCCTTTCTTCCTCCTCCTCTTCCTCCCCCCTCCTTCACCCACCCAGGAGGTGAACAAGAGATCATTTTCGGTATATAAAAAAACAAAAACAAAAACACTGCTGCTTGGTTGGATGAGGGCATGGAAGCTGTAATGCGGCATGATTTTCTGTCACTTTGAACCCGGGCGCTCGATAGGATCGGGGAGGTCAGGGTGGTGGGGCCGTTTAAAAAAAAAAAAAAAAAAGATTTTTTTTTTTGTTTTTTTAGCACTTCCACAGATCTGCCACATTTCAAGGCATGCAACAATCACACCAGTGTTCAACTTGCTCGTACCGTTTCCATCGCAAGGATGCAGCTGACACTCCTGCAGCCAGTGTGCGTGCGAGTGTGTAAACTTGTCCAGTATTGATCGATGGTGCATGTGTGTAAACTTGTCTACTCTGGTTGCATGATGTGTGTGTTTGTATGTGTGTGTGTGTGTGTCTGTCTGTCTGTCTCTTACTTAAAATGCACAAATCTTCTGTCACGATATTGTGTTGGACTGTTGGGTCAATATATTAAACCTCAAATGTCTCAATGTGCAAGGAAGCAGCAGCAGCTATTTTTTTTCTCTCATTTTCTTTTGAAGGAAAAAAAAAAGACAGAAAACAAAAGAAAAGAAAACCCAAATGTTCTGAGGAGCAGAGGAGCTGGCGGCTTCCCAATGAGCTGAAAAATGGGTGTGTTGTTTCGTTTGGTTTCCCGGAGTTTTGTTCAGAAACCAGAGCAGCGGCTGCTGACGGGTCCGTTTCCCGGATGTGGTCCACACGTGGGCCCGGTGGCTCCTCCCTGCACCTCGGCACTGGTTCTCAGGCCTCCTGGGGTGCGGGCCTCTTCAGGTCCCTGATCTGTTTGACCAGGTAAGTCTTTTCGTCGTTGAACTGTTCGTCTTCCGTTCTGTCGTTCTGGAACTTGCTGAGAAACTCGATGAGTTTGGTCTGGTTCTTCAGCAGGATGTCCAGGATGGGCTGCGTCTTGTTGGGGTTGGCCACAAACACCTGTGAGAGGAGGGGGGGGGGGGGCGAGGACAGGGTGGTTTTTATGTGATAAAAGACGAGTTACACCTGTTTGGTGAGATTCCAGAGAGCTGAAGCTTCATCATGAGCGAATGTTCTGTTTTTAGAGACACCGCCCGTTTCATTTGCAGGTGGTCAGCTAATATACATACACAGGAAATGACCAATCTACCTCCATCTAACACAGAGCGATTTGAATCAAACAAACACCTGCTCCTAAAGGGATTAAAATCCATCTCTAATGCTACTACTTGGTGTGTGAGATGCAGAAATCTCTGCAGCTATTTTGCCTGCACTGAACATTTTTCAAACATTTGACAAACTCGGCAGATAAACACCTTTCAGCTGCATGTGGCCCTGCACAAGCTTGTGTTGTAAAATGAACACAATTTAAGTGCAGATGCAAAAAAAATGTGACTCAAAGTTAAAGGTTGGTTATTGTCTTTCAAACCTAAACCAGATATTCTACTATCGTTCAGTTGTAGCATCTGCCACATATCATTCATTCATTCATTCATTTTCTGCCGCTGGTCCCTTTCGGGGTCGCGGGTGGCTGGAGCCGATCCCAGCTGCTGTGGGCGAAGGCGGGGTACACCCTGGACAGGTCGCCAGTCTGTCGCAGGGCTGACATATAGAGACAGACAACCATTCACTCACGCATTCATACCTAGGGGCAATTTTAGGGTGACCAATTAACCTACCATGCATGTTTTTGGACCGTGGGAGGAAGCCGGAGTACCCGGAGGGAACCCACACACACACGGGGAGAACATGCAAACTCCACACAGAAAGGCCCCAAGCCCCGGCCGGTATTTGAACCCAGGACCTTCTTGCTGTGAGGCAAGAGCGCTAACCACCGCGCCACCGTGCGGCCGCCACATATCATATTTATTTTAATTCTCGACTCAATTTACTGATTTCATTCAGGCCTTCATTCACATTAGGCTGACATGCAGACATGTACTTACAATAACAAGGACGGAGATAAAAATGTCATGAATGTGTAATGGCCAGGTTCAATAAAGATACTAAATATATCCATCTTATCTATCATTTTCTAGGCACATTGTGCATATCCACAGCTGTTAATGAGATCACATTTTATTACTAATAAATGCAGAAAACAAATAAGTTTTGATATTTTTCCTGCAGTGCATAGAACTAAAAGACTGTCACTGGTCAAAAAAAGTCTGAAGCAGAACAATTAATTCAAGGTGGATTTTTTTTTTTGTTACATTATACAAGCATGTGAACATCTCCACTGGTGCTTTGATTTTACCTTAAAAACGTGGAAAGCCTCAAACTGGATGTTGCGGCTTTTGTCCCGTAGCAAATTCATCATTAGTTTGAGATTCTCCGGCTTGCTGATGTATTTCGTCATTATCGTGAAGTTGTGCCGGTCCAGGAGCAACTCCCCCAACAACTACACACAGACACAGAACAGACAATATTCAATGACGTGAATAACTTCCTTTAACCGACAAACCTGTCATCTGTACTGCAGCTTCACCACTACAAGCTCTATATACAGTCAAAAACATGGGGCAGAAGAAAAAAGCCTCAGATCTGAGTTATTCCTAGTCCTACCACAAGATGGCAGTCATGGCAATGTTATCGAGAGTAAGTGAGTCAGAGAAACCCAACACTCATGACAAGACAGACCTGTCTTTAAATAGCTCTCTGAGGTGGGTTGCACCACCACATGACCCCTGTTTACTACCGCGACCCGAGGCGCTTACCTTCAGCGACTGCCTTTTAGTCACGTAGTTTTCAGAGTGGAGTAACTTCTCATATTCACTAAAGAACTGAAGCAAACGGCCAAGAAAGACAGCGAGGGAGACAGGGAGGATGGAGGAAACAGAAAGGGTTGGGGGGCATCAGAGACAGAGAGAGAAACAGTCATCTAAACGAACCATGACGCGGTTTTGCACAATTAAATGTCAGCAGTGTATGAAAACATGACGACAGGAAAATGAGGGATTTTCTTCTCGCTGATTGACAACTACTTTGTACCATCAGCTTGCAAATTATGTCCCAAATGGCTGGTTTGATGTTGTTCACAAAGGGACAGCCAAGGAGCTGAAAAGGCCAGATTGACAGAGACAGCTCCCAGTTTTAAGTGAGTGGCCAAAAAAATAAATAATAAAAATCACACACAAGGTGCTATAATAATCGAGGCTGATCCAGCCACAGCTGTTTGTCAAAAAACTAACATTCAGTTCCATGTATTTATCGCACTGGTGAGTATTTTCAAACAAGGGGGAAAAAAAAGGCTGAAATAATTAAGTCTTTAACCTGCCACTCCATTACTGCATTGCTAGATTTAGCACTGAACATTAGAGCTTTGATCAAACCGCTTCCTCGTTCATCACACTTACTCTGTCGTAATGCTGCTCCAGAAACTCTGCGCTCAGTAGCTTGTGTCTTGTGAGGAGATCCTGCAAACAGAGTCGACTGTGAGTGATTTCAGCTCAGTGGTTATGCTTCAAACCATTAATGACAACAACAAAAGCCCAACACTTGATTTCCGGAAGAAACGTGGTTTCAGTTGTAATGTGAAGCGATAGCTATAAGAAAACTGTTTAACGTTTTAACATGTGATATTAATGACATTAAGTGAAGATAAATTAAGTTTCAGCTCTTTTCAGACCTGCAGGATCACATCTTGGATGTCAACATTTCATGTCAGCTAGTATTAACTGTTGTAAATAAACTTGTCTGCTGTGTGTTCAGACTGAAGTCATGTTCATCAATTTCTAAATAAAATGTTTATTTATCTGTGTGCATTCGTGACTTGGAAAAGTTAGCAATGAGCAGCTTTGAGGAAAATTGGGAATGCAACACCTAGCTGTGCTTTATCAAATTCTGAGACCCGTGAAGATGCACAGCCTGATTTTTCACCCTCACACAGCCTCACGTGCTCTGATTTCTAGATGACGAATTGTTCTGGAGCCAACTACCGAGGGGGCAGATGCTTAACAGTTCACCCAGCCAGTCACGTGCAGCCTGAGATTTAAGGGAACATTTTGTCTCATTTTTCCAATAAGATGATCAGGTGGGTCGCACAGCTTCTCATCCATATTTCCTCTTTTGCAGACATAAGAAGCTCCACAGACCTCAAGTCTCTGTGTGTAGGTGTTCCTTTTACTTGCTTCCATCAAATAAGTTCCTTCAGAGTAGCTATGATGTCAAACAAGCTAACAGATGTCTGTACTCATTGACTCAGCTTTGGGTTTCTTAGGGCACACGTCCAGCCTGTGCCTGTCTTGGCCCATTGTAAGCTGGGATTCCTTTCAGAGCTCATTGACATCATAAAACATAACTCTGCCCGTTTTCGAGCTTCACTACACCAATACAGGCTGGATTCATGCAGATAAAGTTAGAGGGCTTACCTTGAAAGTGGCAAATGCATCTGAGGCAATATCGAATGTGGACATCTCCACGTATCTGAAGAAATCGTAAAACTGTTCGGACCACAGCGTGATTTTGGCCAGCGGCTCGTGCCTGATGCACTCCCTCAGCATGATGCCACAGTTCAGGGCGATCTCTGGAGACTCGTACCTGCAGAAAACACACACGTGAAGGGAAACTGGCGCCCATATCGGATTCATACAAACTATTTTAATACTGTTTGAGAAGCACTGTCTCCTGAAAAAGAGTGAGCTGAGAAATATCCTGCACTGCTTCACGAGCTGCTGGGAAAGTTTAAAACTAAATGAAAAACTCAGTTTGGCTTGGATCATGGTCTTCAGATTGAAGGTGCTTCTATTTTTTTTTTTTTTTTAATGATCAACACCTGTCTTCATTGTGCATGTAAATTAAAGTTAAATCCACAGGTTTTTGAAACTTTACATAAAGGCTTTCTTGTCAATCCTTGTCTTTACCTGCTTCAGTAGCTATGGCTGTCTCAAATGCTCAAGTTTTAAAGCTGATTTCCCTGAATATTTTCACTGCAAAGCAGCTAGCAAGTGTAGTCGAGTGGTAATGGAATAATTTTGCATCTTGCAAAACAAATGGGATGCATAGAATGACGAATCAAATGCAAGTCAAAGCAGCACTAAAAGCAGATCTGGGGCATTGATAAAGATAAGCTGTCAAACATGCAATAAAAACCTCAGGACTGTGGCAGAATACAGATGTCTTGATCCAAATTTCATTTGAGATCTACTCTTAAATTAGCCTCAGTGCTAACATAACAAAACTAACCCCCCCCCCCCCCCCCCCCCCAAAAAAAAAAAAAAACCCACTTAAATCAAATATTCATAGATGCTGTTAAAAGCTGGAGCAGGGGGAACATGTTTACGCCATAAATGACAAAGGTCAAAATCCACAGAGCACTGCACAACAAGGCAAGTCCCATTAATTCGATTACAATGGGTGGACTTGTCTGAGGTGTAGGTTTCCTTGGAAAACTGCCATACGGAGGCATTTAAACACCATCTTTTAGGTTTTACTAGACAAACTGGAAAGCATCAGTTGTGTTAACCCACTGCATGTGTACCTGAGCCAAGACGTACCAGCGCACGGACTGAATGTGATAATGTTACAGTGAGTCTGGAGCAATAAAATTCTCGAAAAGCACCAGTGGCTGCTGTGGTTTAGCATGCCATTCTTCCCACTGCATCACTTTACCATGTGTTTATAATCTCCACTGGATTTGCCCATTTTGGTTTGTGTTTTATAAGCAGCAAGTCGAGAAACAGCTACTCGCAGCTCCTTCATGTTAGGAAGTTACTTGGAACGTTGATGGATCATTTCAACACCGGTGTAAACAACTACTCTTCATAACTTTGACAATCATGAGGGGAAAAGACTGCTATGTGTGCCCTTACCCTTTGAGCAACATGAAGAGGATATTCTGCTGAGTGCAGAGGTATTCTACAGTGGGTGTCCGTGTGCCAATCTGACGCCGCAGAATATTGTTGAAGATCTGAGCAACGTCCTTTTTCCCCTGGTGGGAAGAAAAATAGCACAATGAGTTGACTTACACACAAATGAAATTTATTTTGTGTCAATAAAAAAGAATGCAATATAATGCAACAGCAAACACTTTTGGACTCCGAAAGACAAAAAGCCTTCATTCAACCAGCAAAAATATTCATGAGTATCTTGATATTTATAATTCACTCTCGGCCTCTCCAGATGAATGTGGATGGAGGATGAGGGAGTGTGAAAAGAGGAAGAGCTGGATCACACAGCAACATGAGTCACACGGTGATGGGGTGAGTCAGGGACTCCTGCAGCAGCCTCTGCCACACAGCACAAAGTGGACAGACTGCACAGAAACGTATGTTTGCCCACATATCACCTCGAGCACGTTTACGAACACGAGCTCTCACCTCGAAGTCGATGAGCTGCAGATCTGCTATCAGGGTGCTGAGCAGACCGCTGTTGTAGAGCTCCTGGGCGAGCTGGGCCACGGCTTCCGTCTGGGGCTCTTTCTCGTTAGTCCCGTAGAGGATCTCCTTCATGGCCACCAGGCTCTTTGACACCTCTTCTGTGGCCTGAATACAAAAACACAGATATATTAGAAAACAGACACCACAAAAAGTTTTTCTTTGCACTTGGAAAAACTCGTGAATTTCAACACACAGGTAAAGCATAACGCCTAAATGTTCATCCTGATAATTGAACTATTTTCTATGAAAAGCAGCCACGGGATCCACATCCTGTCTAGCTAAAATAAAGCTGTTGAAGATGCAATGAATCTCCACAATGCAGCAACCATGGGTAGAATCACAAACATTAGCAGGCTATTGCAAAATGTGCCAAAAATAAGGTTTTTCAACATCACTGTTTGTGTATTTCCACAAGAGAACTTCCTTCCTAAGAGTCTCCATTTATTGGAGCAACAATAGCATTGTTAGAGCAGCCATGGGTGCTCTGCCAATGCTGGTCACCAGAATTAAAAACACTATAGTACACCACTTTTAGCAACATCTGATCACTTGACCATCGTACACACACATCTAGTGCAAGAATTCCTTTCCATACATAAGTCCAATGTTTCCAGGAAGTCAGTCATATTTAGAGTACTTTTATGCAACTAATACAGTGACAGTCTATGGTGAAAGTTTCAACTGCTGCAAAATGAGATCAGCCAAAGACCAGAAATAATGCAATAGGACAGTGTTACTCAAAGTTTCAGAAATACAGTGAGAAACGTATTCAATTTTGAATACTGACAACACTTTAAGGTATTTAATGTTTGAATAATACCAGCAATTCTCTGGGGTGATGGATTCCACTATTCACAGAGATAAATGGGGTTCTCCTCACCTTCTCTGCTTTCTTATCGGAGATGTCATGCTTCTCTAGCACCGTCATGCTGTCCTTCAGGTTCTTGACGATGTCCGCCGGTGACTTGTGGGACTTGCCAAAGGGGAAAGGCATGGCGGAGAGTTACCACGAGTGACCAAGAAGCGGACTGTCCACCTGTGGAAAGAAAAAAACCCCCCAAAACAACTGAAGTTCATTTTTCATCTCGAGTGCCTTGAGTACAGACATCTGGAGCAAAGCTGGCTGAAAAACAGATGCACTCTGTGTCCTGATACAAAGCACCAACAGCTCCACCTATGTAACTTCCACAGCAGCAGGGCAGCTAACGCTGACGCCGAACCGCATTAAGCCACTTCACAGACCAAAACACTGGTTTCTGTTATGAGATTGGATAAGAAAAATGCTAAAAATGCTACCAAACCTGAAAAAAAAATTGTTTTGATCATTCAAGTTCTTACCTTCAATGCTTCATTAAACAGTGTGAGGATCGACTGGTCATTCCAGTAAATGATTGACCATGTAATATTTACTGAGACATATCCCAGTTCAATATGTGACCTCGCCCCAGAACTTTGTATAGTCCACTCCCAGTATACTGACTAAGATAATGGCGATGACACACAATCACGCCGATTGACGTACATCAGCAGGTACAGGTTAAGAAACACATACTGTGACTAAAAAAAAACTTTATCTGATAGATGAGTCAAGCATATCTCATTGCTGCTTCTATGTTAAAAAGGTAACGTAACCAGAACCCTTATCTGAGACGTGACTCACCCAGTCACATCGCATGGACCATGGGGCAAAAGACAAAGTTTCCTCAACACAAATGACTGAAACGCAGCACGAGCATCTACTCTTGTGATTGTCACTATCTGCTTGTCTGCTTTATTTTTCAATGAAATGATGTTTTGAGAAACAACCACAAGTCATTTGGGCTCCCCAAACACCAACCTGCTGGCCTGAGAGATCCTCCACGCTCTGCATTTGCACACTTGACAAGGAGTCCACATTTAGAAAGCTATGCTGCAGCCAGGAATAACAGTCCAAATAATAATTACATAAAAAATAATAATGACAGTAACAGTGGGAGGTGCCTATCATGTGTTTCATGTGTGACAGAGCTGTAATACACAACTCCTGGGTTTCACCGATGACCCGGGCACGTCAAGTTCGCCTCCTCCCCATTAAACGAGACACACCTCATCTCGGCCAGGTGGTCAAATCCGTCTTTCGCACAGGCGCTAAAGCTCGTTAATGGAGCCAGCAGGCTGCAGAACCGCCTCTGCACACCTGACCCGCTTCACCAGCCGTGACGCACGCAGGAGGGACGCACATATGGCGGGTTTACAGTGTAAATAACCAGGTGTCGTGTACCGGAGGAAACGTCAGATGAACCTCGGTTCGGCCCAACCTAAGTATAGGTTAGCCTAAGTATAAACCAGAGAGTGAAGATTTCACATTTGAAACAATTATATACTTAAAAGAACAGAAATGAAACTGATGGGGATCCATCAAACGTGTCCTCCACCCTCCAGTCCAGACAGCAGATGTTCAGTTATCAGCTGACAGTAAGCTAGCAGCTAGCTATCTGAGCTACAACAAACTCCTTCACAAATCTTCCACTTATCAAACATGCAGCTTTAACTTTCCCTTCAGATAAATACACAGGGGCCCCAAAGCCCCAGACTAGCAAACCTCCCAACGTGAACCTGACAGCGAGCACCGCCCATCTGTGAAGCCCATGCCTGGTTTGTGATGGTGTGGAGCTTGCCAAGTTTGAACAAGGCTAACAAAATGGACACAACTGGGTGACACAAATGCCAAATAAACACCGCAGAGTTACGGCCATGTGGCATTCAGCCAAGTGAAATCTACAGCTAACTTCACCTGCGAGGAAGCTAACGTGGCCTATAATGTTTCAATCACTGTTCCCCTAACAACACTGCTGCTTCCTTGTTGAGCATGCGTGTGTGTGTTGTCAATAAATATAAGGCCCAGGTGGGCCTAACACACACAAATTACCCCGGGTTGCTTCTGGGAAATTGACAAGACTGTGCGGGAGCCACATTCACCAAACGCAGCTTAAATACTTGATATCGAACACGCCTGCTAGCCAACTTAGCCTAACGTTAGCCAGGCCTCCTTCAGCCCATGCCTGGGTTTAGCAGCAGCAGCTAGGTCGAGCTAAAGCCGTCCTGCTCGCACAGAGCTGTCCAGCTGCCTGCAAATATCAATCCACGGCGTCTCGGTCCCATCAGTGTACCTTGAAAACGGCGTTTTCCACCGCTCCTCCCGACGTGTCAGACTCAAACAGGCGAGGCCAGGTGCTCCTCGGAACAAGCGCGGCTTTGTTTTCCTCGCCCGTCGCCTCCCCTTGTTTCTACTGTTGTTAATTGTGCGGCCCCGCTTCCTCCCAGTTCTTTCTCCGAGCCCGACTGGTAACGCCAGCGGCGGAGCTCCAGTCACTGCAGCGGCGTCTGGCGCCCCGCGCGGCCGCCTGCCATCGTAGCAATAGCGTTGCGTGTTTCTGCAAGGACAGCAGTGACCGCTAGAGGGGGCGCTCACCTCACGGACCACAGGCATGACTCACATGAACGTAGTGGTGCTTCCCGAAATGCAAACGCAAGAGAGTAGTATAACTTATGCTGATGGAAGGAATAGCACAAACATTGACTTGAGTAAAGATGTTGAATTATTTTATGTTACGCCTATAATAAAATAGAATAACTATAGGGAGAGAGGGAATTTCTTTTATTTTTTTTAATTGGTATTTGTTATTATTTTTAATCTTGACCGTATGTGAGGATGTGAATGTGTATAAATGTAAATTTTAATTGTCTGGAAGAAAGTGCAAGTGTGCCAGTCAATTGCTGTTTTTAATTTATGCTGCAGAAAAACCCTTCATAAGTTCAACATACCTGACTATAACAATCCTTTTTAACCTGATTATGATTGTGAATCAACAAGGCATAAAATGTCTCCCACATATGATCAAGTCCAGTTGACTTCATTTGCATCGCTTTAAGTTAGTTGTTAAAAGTTACACAGTACTTGATTTTTGTGAGCTTACTGAAACCTTTTATAACTACATTGATCAAATAGATTCAGATAATCTTATTACACAACTTACATGTCAGATCCACAGTCACGCTAAACGCATTAAACAATGGCCCATACATTACCATTTATCTGGTCTTTCCTGGGGTCACCATAGCAGAGTTATTGTTTTGTATTGTATATCAATCCTATGTCCCATCTTCCCCTTTGCTCAGATATGACACCTGGATTCACCTGCACAGCACAAGCCTGGCATGCCAGACTGACTTTATTTACGTATTGCACAGAGACAGTCTGGCATGCCAGGCTAGCACAGCACAACAACACTATTGCTATAGTTTTTGATTTATCAGCATCACACTTTCTCCTTTTGTAGCATGTCTTTTTGTGTTACGTTACAGCAGAAACACTGGATGTTTTCCGAAGTCTTAGTCTGGAAAGACGGCCGTGGTTCAGGTGGCACAGCAAGATGTACAATGGTTCTGTCACTCTCATCTCCACTCTGAGAGCAACTGAGGTGGTATGATAGCCAAATCAAAGCCAAATCAAGGATAGTCTTATTTGTATAGCATACCAGCAACAAAGCCAATTCAAAGTGCTTTACAAGAACAAACACATGTTAATAGAGAGACCGGATGTCCGACTTTGTTCAGGATAATTCTGTATTTCCATTATTTTTGCAGGCCCCTCAAATTGAGATGGTGTCACGCTGATGATTCCAAAAGCTTACAAAAAGCAACAGGGCCTTATCTGTCCGGGCCCCTCTGCTCTGAAACTCCCGGCCTGACGATCTCAGACAGGCTGACTCAGTGTTCTCTTTTAAATCACTTCTTAAAAGTTGTTTTTATCACCTGGCCTTAATTCACTGATGTCCGTTGTTTAGTTTTTATTTTCCTTCTCGGTATTGTATTTGCTCTTACTGTTAAGCACTTTGTAACTATTTTGCTATACAAATAAAGTTATTATTGTTATATTAGAAACAACAGTTAAGAAAGATAATGTTGAAATCACTTCCAGATGATCGCAGAACCGCATCTTGGTTTCCATGGTGATAAAGACGCGGAGTGCAGCGTCTTCTCTGGTGGCAGATCGTGTTGGAGCTGCTCTTAAAAACCCCCCCCCAAAAACAAGTATGTTAGAAATACATCAGGAGGTAAATATTAGCTCCAAAACAGCCCTAGTCACTACACAATGTGAGAGGTGTGCGTGCATATAATTAACAGCAAGAATAAGATGAAAAAGACTGCATGGAACCTTCAAACATGACTAAAAAAGAGTAAATAAACATAATGTCTTTTCAGAAGAGTAAAATGCATCCCAGATGAATATGCAGGGTCATTTTTAATCACCAAATGATGAAGAAAAAGCAGGAAAAAAAACCCATCCGTTTCAGACCAAGCGTAATAAAAAAAAAAAAAAAAAAATGATATGTTGAAAATGAACATAATAAGGGACAGAATAAGTTCCTCTGAAACGTATTTGAGAATGCAGTTTAGTTTTCTCAGAACGTAATTTTGTGGAGACAGGGTTGATTAGAAATGTATGTTTTATAATCTGACAAATAGATTAGATTTTTTTTAAGGGAAACCATCAAGTTGATGGAAAACCTGCATGAATTAGCTTATGTAAATCCTGCTGAGACATCAGCTCTTTGACCCTTGCAATACTCCTCTGGATCTCTTGGTGCAATATGGCTGCTCAGAGTCAGGTCAGTGGCCCTGAGGTGTACATGCAAGGTATGGCTTATATTAGGTGTACACAAATCCCACTTTAGCCATATGTGAAGATTTGCATCAACTAAGACCGATCTTTTCATACACTGACTCCACCTTTGGTTTGGAAACATAAGTCATGGTTCCAATTGGCTTCTTACTAAGCTCTAGTAAAATCTTATGCATAATAGTCAAATTATTGCAGAAAAAAAACAAAACAAAACATTATTTTTTTACCAGAGGGGATACAGGCTCATCATCACACATTTCCATATCACTATAAATTAAAGTCAGGTCTCCTCAGCAGGCATTAGGCAGACACCTTTCAAGAAGTCTGACATGGATGGGAATGCAGTCAGGTGTTTGATTGTATTTGGTAAGTTCTTTTAATTTTCTTGCAAAGTTTAAATAATGATTGAGCAAACAATTGAAAATGTTGTGAATGGAGTAAAATGCTCCCATCGTTTTGATTTGTGAGTTTAAATGACCTCTGACTAAAAAGTTTAAATCAAACTTTGTGTTGTGAATTACAAGTCGGACCAATGTGATCAGGCAGTGACACAATGTCCTCTATTTTGTAAAAGCAAATAAAACCAAATATCAGCATGTGTTGAATTAACTTGGAATGGAAAAGACTGAAAGTGCCCACTTTCACTTGAAATTACACACCATTAATATCAAAAGATGAATACATAAATGAGATAATCCACAACAACTAGGTTGATAATAAGATTGTTGTATTGATTATAAAGGAAGATAGAACTTTTTTTTTTTTTTTTTACAAGATAAGAGAGGATAGCATATATGCAACAATAACCCAGCTATAATCATTTTAACCTACATACCGGGACGAAGTGGCGTGACTGTCAGTGTGGTGTCAGCAAAACAACCTGATCCTGAACACAACCAAAACAAATGAGATCGCTGTGGACTACAGGAACAAGAAAACAGATATTCAGCCACTATTCATTGGGGGGGGACTCATTGGAGAAAGTTTCTGATGTGTGCTGCTTGGAGGTCCACATTATGGACGACCTGAGTTGGAGTGCAAACACAGTAGCCACTGTGACGAAGGCACAGCAGAGACTGCACTGCTGCGCCTCGGCACAGGGTCCTCAGGAGCAGCGACCTGCTCTAAAGACCACTGGTGGCCTTCAGGAAGGCACAAAACATAGGCGCAGACTAATCCCTCGATTTTCCACCATCAGACTGACATTATAATGCACTGAAAACAAAAACAGACTCAGAAACAGCTTCTTTGCTATGGCGATTTGTGCACTAAACTCTGGACACCATTAAAGAACTCTGGAGCTGATGGCTTCAATTGGATGATGACTTTCAACATTCGTTTACATTTTGAATGTTTTTGTTCTATTAATTATGAGCTTCAATAATTGCACTTCAGTTTAATTTTTTTTAGGGCTGGGTACCGTTTAACTGTACCTCAGTGGTACCAACCAAAAAAACTTCGGTGTATACTGGTACCGAACAAGAGACGTGCGTACGGGTATCAGTTTGGGTTCTTAAAGTGGCTGCGTGGTCAATAAACATGCGAGGAAACGATCGTTCAGTTCTTCTCTTTTACTGAAAAAACGGTGCATCGCATCATTGAACATATTACCACGTCTTGCTGGCTCACACTCTTTTCTAATAACATGCAGAGAGAGCCTGCAGCGCCTGCAGTGCCCTTCTTCCTCTGTGGTGTCTGTGTAAAATAAGGTTGAATATGCAAGCAGCCCACCTAGTGGCATGAAGTGCAAATGTGGTCATGGCATCGTCTGTGCGCTGTGAAGGCAGGTACCGAAAAAAGTACCGTTCAGGAACCGGTACCGTATGTGAGGTATCAAAAAAGTACTTGTACCCAAAAAATATCTAACGGTACCCACCCCTACATTGTTTTGATATAAAGACAATAAAAGTATTCTGATTCTGAAATGATTCTCTTTTAACACATGAAGACATTTTAGCAATGCCGTTAATTTGAAAGGCAGATCAACCGCCACCTCTGTCATTTATGCTTCCTGTGGCTAATACTACAGCTGCTACACATGAGCTAGTCATGTTAGTGAACTGTACACCATGAAGTGATGAATTCCTCTATGAAAAATTAACTGGCATATCTGTGACATGCGTATGAAGTCTCTTGCGGAATGAACAGATTCTGATCTTTCGCTTTGTAGGCAGCAGTCCTCAGTGCCGAGCAGTGTGTTTTCATCTGCTGGATATCTTCTCAAATGTTGTTGAAACATCTCGATGATACGCTGCCCAAACAGCGAGCACTCCCCTGGCCAGAGTCCCAGCGGTCGGCTTCGGCCCTGCTGCTCAGTGCTGCTGTGCTCGTGTTTGTATTTAGTGTTTTTGTAGGATTGTTTGGTTTATCACTGTAAACAGAACACTGCACTACTTCACAACTCATTAAGAGCAAGACGGTTTGATGCTGCAAACCATTTTCTCCTGTTTTTCAGTCAGTTTAGATTAGGAGTTATCAGGGCTGAAAGTCCTTGTGTGATTTTGGTCCACAGGATTTGAGACCATGCATTTTTGTTAAGTAACAGTTTTTTGTTTCTTCAAAAAACTTGTGAGTGCTGCTGGCCTTCTTGGCTGTGGGGAGAGTGGGAGGAGTCCAACTCATGATGTGTACCAGACCTTGTAAACTGGGGACATAACTAGTCTACCACGGAGCTCTTTGAACAATTCATTGTTCCGCGATTTGCGGCCATCTCACGTCTCCAGTGTGTTGCTTCGGTTTAACTTCCCTGCATCCTGTTTACTGCTCACATTGCTACGTCACTACGTACGAGCAAACACATGCGCACAGTGAATAATCCGTCCATACAATTCGCTCCAATCTCATTCGCGTTTCAGATGAGGCACAAACGGATTATTGATTGGTGTAGACTACCTCGTACAATCGGATCTGAAATTCAGTCTGCTCCGAGTGTCACAGATCCACTCAGATGTTTATATGATGTAAAAATGTAAAGTAGCTACTGTGTGTCCTCATCATTCAGAGAATAGATAGAGAATAATTTGAGTTTTAACTTCTGAAATCAGAGTTTTAAACAGTTCTGATGTTTGTAATGTTTATCTGGATGATGCGGCTTCATACCAAACCATTTCACTGTAAATCTGCCTTACCTGCAGCATGTCTGGAGATAAAAAATAATATTCAATGTAACACGGTTTTGTTTCACATGCGTAAATGCGCACAAAGATACACACCCTCCCCTACTGTACAACATAAAGGCAACTGGAATTAATCAGTGACTTCAGGTGTCATCTGCAGCGCCGTCATTGATATCTGTAATATAACGCCAGCGTGCACAAAGATGCACGGGCTCTAAGGAGAGCTCTGCTCCAGCTGGAGCTAAAAAAAAAAACAAACAAACAAAAAAAAACCGATAGTATCAATTGGTCAAAGTTCCTGTTATCAGTTAACAGTTAAACAGTTAACCATGTGCATCCCTATAATGCAGTACATTTTCTCTGCAGCTGCAGTTTTCACTTTGGGAAAAGACTATCACTTCTTTTTTCCAGAGCATCAAACTTGGAAGACAAGGAAGTGGCGCAGTCCTCGACCTCAGATATGCGTGATTCTGCCTCTGTAATGCACTTGGTGTTGTCTTCAAAGCAACTGTTAATCCCCTCCAGAGTTGCTCGAACTTCTGTGAAATTTGAATCCATCTAATCGCTGAATTTCTGAGTGATGGCCTGTGTGAGGCGAAACATGATGTTGTCTTCACCTGCTGGTGTTTGCACCTAGGCTAGCTGACTTTAATTTCTTCAACTCTGGAGGAGTTCTGGCCACGTTAGCAACCGGCACTTGGGTTGAGTCGGAGGCAGATATGTTCGGAAACGATCATCTACTGTCAAAAAAAAAAAAAAAAAAAGGTGTAAAACGAAAAACACCCCCAAAACATTATTATATCGGTGGAGACAGAAGGTCGGCGAAAAAGGCACGCCTCACTCAGACCGCATCAAGTGACCCTGGCCTTTATTTTCTGAAATAACACATCAGCCTTTATCTTAATGAAGATATAGAAAGTGCATCTCAAAAATGCAGATAATCACAAAGAGTTTAAAATGTGCGATAATTATTACAGACTCATTGCATGTTAATTATGAAGTTATGTCTCTGGTGTTCCTTGCCTGTGCGCAGTTGAATTGCGCACCCCTGAATTGGATGAAATTTCAATAAAAGCTGCAAATGAAGGTGAATGGACAGTTGAGACCTTTGACTTGGGGGAAAAATATATTGCATAACATCTGAAAAAGCATTCTTGAGTTTCAGTAAATTTTTACTTAGGTACTATAAATGCCATGAGGGGAATAATAGTACCGTTTTGGCCCGACTATAGGACGACTCTGATTATAAGACCACCCCTATTTTTCAAATATTATTTTGTGAAAATAGAAATATGTTGAAGACAATAAGATTACTCATAAAACAACTTTTTATTGTAGAATTATTCTAGGAAAACTCACAACAGAGATCACATTTCATGTGATTTAAGATCAAGAAATATTACTGCAGTATTAAATTAAAAACTATGTTCCCTTTCTCAAAATCTGAGGCTATTACTCCGTGAATAAGCAACAAATAAGTAGCCTCAATGGTTCAATAACTGCATTAATGATGTAAATAAATTTATAACC
Organism: Salarias fasciatus; assembly: GCF_902148845.1. NCBI lineage: Eukaryota > Metazoa > Chordata > Actinopteri > Blenniiformes > Blenniidae > Salarias > Salarias fasciatus. The sequence continues at coordinate 24,536,137 of NC_043758.1, forward strand.
ATCAAATTCAAGTTCTATTCAACTTCATGAGCATTAATAATTCAGTCTAATATCTCTTGGCGGCTTTGCAGTTGTTTGTTGACTCTGCTGCGTTGATTACCATCATTTTAAAGTTGGCATCAAACCTTCGCCTCTGTTGTTTTCTCACTTGCCTGGCTTTCAAGCTCCTTCGTTCCAGATGGTCACGTTCCTCCATTTTTCATCAGATCACTGTGACTACAGACACCACAGGAGTGTGACGCTTCATTCGCTTTCTGGTCACCGGTACTTTGGCTCCATCTAGCGGCGCGGATGTGTAACGACAATCTAGTCCTCTATTATAGTATGACCCCATTTTGGAGAATACAATTTCTGGAAAAAAATATCGTCTTATATTCGGGCCAATACGGTAGTTGACACTACATGTTGAGTGATTTACAATAGTGTGCAGTGGTGTTTCAGCCAGTGCAGCTCATCAGAAAGGTCCCAAATCACAGTCTGTAGAAATCTCAGCTGTCAGCTGTCTATGATAACACATCAAAATCTGATTGGCTGATGATACAATGTGACACAACCCAATATTAGTGTCCAGCTTGGATCCAAGGCAGCTAATGAAACTGCAGCTGCCACAGCAAAGAGATGGGGCTGCAATGTATTTAAGGATATCGTACTGTGGCAATGAAGGGTAGAATTATTTATTATTAAAAATGTGTTGATGAGCACGACAACGCCACCCTGGAAATTTCACCCAGAGAATTATTTTAACGCAGAAAGGCACACTGGTTCATTGCTCAGTAGAAAGGCATGGTTTGAAAAGTAAAAATACAGATTTTATTAAACAAATAGGTTTAAAAATGACATACACGCATACTCCATTGTGGGGAAAAGGAAGATTTACTCTGGCTGAGGCCTAGTGGATGGGCTGGGGCTAGAGCAGGAGAGGGACTTTCCAAAAGAAAAATCGATCACCTTAAATTACCAAACCTGTGGCACACACACAAGGAAATACCCTCACCACCAGCAAACAAGACCAGGGGATGCCACCACCAGGTCACCAAGCACCTCCACCACCAGCCTCTAGCCACTACAAGGGAAAAGAAATAAAACACTTAGTGGGGCTGTGATCAAAACAAACTAAAATGAACTAGAATTTGGCACTCAGAAAGCGCAGACCACCGCCACAGCTGAAATCGCTCACCAACAACAATAAGAACACCCTATATCAGGGATCGCGATGGCGGCCCGTGGCCTACGGGCCGGATCTGGCCCGCCGAACCGTCCAATCCGGCCCGTTATAGGATTCCTACATGCGCGGGCACGAACGCGCGCACACACGCACGCATGCATTATCTGGGCCCTCGAGCGGACGCACGCACCCCGAACTGACGGTTCTCCCTCCGGGTCGCGGGTGCATGCCTCCGTCGCCGCTCCCCCACCCCCCACCCCGCGCATGCCCCACAGGCTCCCTGTCGGTGGGCCTGCCTAACTATGTGAAAGACTCCCTATCTCTCAATGACAAACAATCGTTTAAAAAATTCCTGGATCCAGACAGTGATCCAGATCATCACCAAAATTTAATGGATTCTAAGTTAGCCCAAGACCCACCTTTCCACAAAGTTTCATTGCAATCCGTCCATTACTTTTTCCGGAATCTTGCTAACAAACCCACCAACCAACAAACCAACAAACCGACTTGAACTCGTACATAACCTCCTGGCGGAGGTAACAAAAAGGCACACATAAACACATGTCAGTGCTGGCACATACATAACCCACACTTTCACACACTCATTCAATCATTCATACTGAAAAGGGATCAGAGTCCCAGTTTAAGTCCACTCCTCGGTCTGTAGCGTGCAGCTGTCACACGGCCTGCACAAGGCAACAGGGATTTGCTCTGTGTCGTGGATGCGGTGCAGTTGCCAGATCACTGCAGCGGCACAGGCTGATGGCGTTAAGCACATTGGAGGTGCTGCAAAGCAGCAGTGACTCAGCGACCACAGTGGCACCTGGATCAAAGAAATAATACCAATAATGCTGCTGGACTGACTAACATTAATGTGGCTGTGACAATACGCATGCATACCTGAGAGTGGAGCGGATACATGCATGCACGCTCAAGAAGAGGGAGGGAGAGAGGACTCTAGCCACTTTATCTGTGACCACACTAGCATTAGCCCCTGTGTTAGCATCTACAACACTGCGAAGAGAGGACACCTACCAGAGCTGAACAATGCAGTAGAATCTCAGAGTGGAGCACAGAGTTGCACACAAACAGTTGCAGTTTCACTCATGCAGCCACTGACCTGGAAATGACGCGCCAGTGCCAGCACCAGCACGGGCACAAAAAGGATGATTGGTGGGAGGAGAGCTGCTTTTATACTGGGCCACCTTATCAGTGGCCAATCAACAGCACCATGCACAGGGCACACAGAGCAGACACCTCTGCTGCTACAGTACATTTGAGGTCATTCCTTTTGTGGATAAGGTTGCAAACTCCATCCATCCATCCATCCATCCATCAATTTTCTACTGCTTATCTGGGACCAGGTCACGGGGGCCGCAGTCTTAGTAGGGATGCCCAGACTTACTTGTCCCCAGACACTTTCTCCAGATTCTGAGGTGTTCCCAGGCCAGCCGAGAGACATAGTTTCTCCAGCATGTCCAAGGTCTTCCACAGAACCTCCTCCCGCTGGGACATGCCCGGAACACCTCCTCAGGGAGGCGTCCAGGAGGCATCCTAAAGAGGTGCCTGAGACACATCAGCTGGTTCCTTTCGATGTGGAGGAGTAGCGGCTCTAATCCACCAAGGATGGGCCCACCTTGTCCCTTCTAGGGGAAATATATATAACATAACATTTCAAAAAGCCTTCTTGAGTTTAAGTAAACTTCTACTTCGGTACTATAAATGTTATCAGGGGAATAATAGTTGTTGACACTACCTGTTGGGTGATATCAAGCGTTCTGATTTTCTAGTTTCAGAGTGTGACAATTTTCATCTTCAGAAAAAATGAAAGGCAAAAATGAACTTTGACTTAATGCTGCATTGCTGATTGTGTATGATTCATGAATAGATGGAGATACAATACACTGTTCATTTCTCATATCTAACCATCATTTTTATGGCTGCAGGGTTGTGGATCCTCCACTCGTGCTGTTATCAAGTTTCCGTCATCATCAGCGATGCAAAGACCTGGAAAGAAGCCCAGAGTTACTGCAGGGAGAATTACAACGATCTGATCACAATAAACAGCAAGGAGGAAGCAGCTGTGCTGGGTGATATTTTGAAAAATAGTGCAGAGGAGTTCTGGATAGGTCTGTATGGCAATTTTTACAACTTTCGTTGGTCAGTGGTTCAAGAGTGGTTTGATGATGAAGGACAGCTGGAGTACAGCAACTGGCAGCCTACCCAACCCAACGGCAATAATGAAAACATAATGTGTGCTAACATGGTGCTGGCTGGACAGTGGGCTGACTACGTATGTTCAGCTGCATTACCATTTGTCTGCTATGATGGTAAGAGAACATACAATTATAAAACATCACTTTCAAGTCATCGTAAATGATAACACCCCTCTTTTTGCATTTGTTAATCCCTGTGTGACATGAGTGACATTGAAACATGTCTCCTGTATTCACTGATGTTTCTGAATAGGATAATTTGAGCTTCATAAAAGGTTCTCTAATCATCTCAGAAGAGAAGCACAGACACACAAAAGTCCCACACAATGGCAGTGTGCATGACTGTTGCATCAAACAAATCAATTGGGAGCTCAGAAACCAAAATTAAAATACTCTGATGATGATGACCTGAATCCAATGGGCCATTTTCACAGCTCCACTACTTCCTGAAATTAACTGTGCACATTCATTTCCTGTCTTGCATTATTGGCCAAAATGATTAATCCAGGTGTGTCTTGTTGCAGCAGTCTAAACCAGACACACCTGGATTAATCAGTTTGGCCAATAATGCAAGACAGGAAATGAATGTGCACAGCTATTTTCAGGAAGTAGTGAAGCTGTGAAAATACCCCATTGACTCCAATCAGTCGGCTGGTCCACCCTTATATTAAGTGTCACTCAAAGATTTCTCAACTGAGATACAGTTCACAGGAAAGTTATCACAAACAAGAGCAAAAGATTCCTATCAGCTCAGTGTAGAACTCTTGAGAACTCTTGCCTCAAAGTGAGGAGACAATTGGCTCCATCGTGCAGTCCCTCTGGGAAAAAATGGGACGCTGCTATTTCAACAATTTCAATTCAACCAATCTCCATGAATTCTGTTTAACCTTGCAATGCTTTACGATCACCAAAAGTTGACAAAATTGCAAGGTTGCATTTACGGAGATTGGCTGAATTTAAGTTAATGGTTAAAACTGCAGCTTTGCATTTTTCAGGAGGAACTGATCATTAGATTAGGGGCCTCCCTTTGAAGATGAGATTTTTTTCTTGATAGACCAGACTTGCTCCTGCAGATAAAGGCATGCATGTTAAGTTAGCTTCAGATGAGGTCAGCTAGTAATTCTGACCTTCGAGTTGGTCTGAACCTTCAGCTTTGATGAATGGATTTTTTTTTTCAATAATTTGCACCTTTTCCCTTCAAGATTCCTCAGAGAACAGATACATCTTTGTGCCCAAAAACAAGCCCTGGCTCGAGGCACAGACATACTGCAGAAAGCACCACACTGAGCTCGTCAATATCAGGAATGAGTCTGTGAATGACGAAGTTCAAAGCATAATACAGGCACACTCCTGGATTGGCCTGTACAGATTGTCATGGATATGGTCAGACGGACAGTCCAGACACATTCATTCATTCAACAACTGGGACGAGCCGAGCCAAGTTAAAGATCACTGTGCCACAACAACCCACAGCAGATGGACTGAAAGGCCTTGCAGCCGCCAATACTCTTTCATCTGCAGTGGTGAGTAATAAGATACAATTGAGAACTGAAAACTCAAAAACTGCCTGTGTCTGTCACACTAACAGGTTCTCTCTTACTGTAGAAACAATGATGAAGCAGTTGACAATCAAGCTGGTCCTGACTAAATCAGACTCCTCCATGCACCTGGAAGAGATTCAGGATGCTATCTTGCAGCAGGTAAAGCTGTTTTTGCAACCATATTTTTTGAACATGAATATTGAATGACTTTTTGTAGCAAAACACAGGATTCTTTCCTTGTTTTTCCCCCACTATGCCTTAAGGCCACCACACACGACAGGATAATCGGGCCGAATTTTGCCCCGATCTTCTCCTCCCGATTGAAGCCGACAGGGTCCGATTGTCGGGAGTATGCAAATGAGTTCGGGTCCGATCTTCGTGTAGTGTGCGGTGTGTTCCGAGAGGTTTTTTTCCGGTCGGAGCCTCTCAGGAGGCGTCGGAATGGGAGATGGTAGATAATGAACATGTTTAATATTTCCGATCGCAAATCCTGTAGTGTATGGTGCACTCCGAGAGGCGCCGATCAGCTCCAAGTAGACTTGTCCACACCCTTGAAATAAAGCTGCCTGATTGGATGAACAGCTCCGTCTCACCAAGGTGCCGCTGCTTAAAAAAATCCACTCACAGCTGTCAGAGCTGGATGAATATATGTCTGTGAAATATATTCACTATATATGACAGTGAAAAGCCAGAGCTCCTAAACTCAGCTGTGCAGAAAGTGAGTGGTTAATCCTATCGCTGACCTGGATGAACTGTATTTCCTCAATTCAGATCCAAACTCCGATCTAATCTGCATCTCCACCAGTCCTGCAACAATCCCAATGTTTTAATTAATCACCACTATTAACCATCACGGAAGAATAGGGAAGAAAAAAAATAATAACAATAATAAAAAAAAAACTTTCCACTGACTCCGTGCCTTCAGAGACAGAGCGATGTAAAATGAAACTTGACAACAACATGAAACTCGAGCTTATATGTATGCGACAGACAGAAATAGTTTCCCCACCAGTGTATGAATAGACATAACGAAATCATGATGCATTTGTCAACAATCACAACAATGTTTATTTAGTCCAAAGTATGTTCCGTACTATTTACACCTCCCCCAGGACAGAGAAACACACGGAGCAGGGGAATGGGTCACACACACTGGCCATACATCTCCTGCTCCATTTCAGCACCAAGGGGAGCTTGGTTGAAGGAAGCATTCTGCCTTGTCTTCTCCCTGACGCCGGGCTCACACTGGATGCGGTCCGGCTCCGGTCCGGACACTGCAACTATTTAGTAGTCATTAAAATCAATGTGGTGGCTCACACCAGCCACCGTGTGGCTGCGGTCCAGCTCCGGCACCTCTACTGAGACCATCTGGCGCCCCGGAAACTTTCCGCAAGGATCCTATATTTTCGGACGCTGGAGCCTTGCCGCGCCAATCTAAACACAAGCAAGTTGGGTGCCGGAAGGAAAGCAGATACGTGTTCCAAAATAAGTGATTTCAAAATAAAATCTGTGGCATATTTTTGCCTTAATATTCTTTTTTCTTTTAATTCCAACCTGGAGCCGGACCGGAGCTGCACCGTATCCAGTGTGAGCCCAGCGTGAGTCATACTGGGGATCAGGAAATGTCCTGCCTGGGAAAATCCTCATGATCTATTAATGTTTGAATGCTCCCCTGAACTCATATCTGGATCTTTCAGACGAACCCTCGAGCCCTGTAATTGCCCGGCCTTGATGTGGCGTATCGGCCTAACAGCTGGAGTGAGAGGATGTCATGTTGAGCACAATGCATTTGAATAGCAGAATAAACAAAACCAACAACGCGAGTCAGAAGAAGTAGACGTGCAAAGAAAAAGTTAGAAACTGTCTCGTGGGTTGACATGGAGAGGTTGGGAAGAGCAGGTGCGATGATATTGCCAAAATAGTCACTTACCTAATAATTGTGCACAAAGTGTAAGAGACTAAACCTCCACCACTGGAGGCTTCCTGGTACACTGTCCCATTGCACTCAGCTCTGTGTAGCTCTTCTCTTCAGCCACCACACATGTCCGCACCTAGTCATTGCTCCAACGGGTCGATTATTGAGCATATTCCCAGATTGCTGTTGAAAGGTTCTAAAAATGGTGGGCATGAGTCCGACCACAGTCGCTGTCATGGCGTTGCTACTGACGTCACACTCTGGCCAATCAGTGGACTGCATCTGTCGACGTCACAATCTCAGCCCCGCTTGGCCTGCTTGGAACCTCGAGCAGGGACCAGCGGGGACAATGAAAGTACCTGGTATGAGGGAATAAAATATAATGGAAATGCACGAGTACCAAGGCCAAACTGTGCGAAGTAGGACCAAGTGGGGACACGTGGAAAAGTGCCAGGTAGGGGGAGGAGACAAGACATGATAGGTTAATTGTATAAATGAAAAATGAGGCGATTTTGACACAGACAACAGGTGGAATTGACAACGCGCACAGGAGAGAAACCAGGGAGAGATAAGGATGAGAGAAGGAGATGGGAGACCCAGACTGGGCATAAGACCCACAGGGTCCTGACAGACCCTCACACTCAGCACAAATGTAGGGGTATAACGAAATGGTCAACTCACGAAACGATACAGGAGTATTTACAACGAAATACGAAATAAAGATTAAAGAAAATCCCCAACAGTAGGAAGTTAGTTCTTTATTTTTTTCTTTATGCAGACATACAAAAAATAATGCTGCATCAATACAAAACAAATTCTCTTTGAAAAAAATAAGAAAACTGTGCAAATACAAACATAAAATCTCAATTAAAAAGTGCTTTATTGCTATAACAAATAGGATAACTACAGCATAACTACATTCTTGCTGCCTGTCTTCAGTTCAAAACAAAATGCTTTTTGAAAAAGGAAAAATTGTAGTGTTTATCCTTCTGGTGTTTATCATGGTAGTTGTACTCCCCGCAGTATACGACAAACTGTAGCGGCATATTTTGCACATGGTTCTTGTTTTATCTGCAATCTTCTCACCGTCCTCCCGTCGTTCACATGGGAAGCCAAAATATGTCCAAACAACTGATTTACTTGACGAAGGAGCGATAGCCTAGCAGTAGGCGAGGAGGGTCAAAAATCATAATTCTCAGTGGTGCGTGGTGCCCTTTCAGGTTTTTTATTTTGTGCAATTATTTTGTAAGTCTTTGAATTTCATCATTTTTTATTTCACAAAATTTTGTGGCACAAAACTTCATTACACCCCTAGTCAAATTTGATTCTCACACAAAATGCTATTCAAAGGAGTGGCGCAAACTCCAACAGTTTCACACTAGAGATGCACGGATTGCGGTTGCACCCGCGGAGCCCGCGGATAACCACGGATTGGGCAAATGACGTGTCGAAAAATGAAGATTTCAATTACATTCGGGCGGGTTGCGGTTGAAGCACTCAAATAAAAAAAAGCAACATTTTAATAGCCGAGGCATCTTCGATACACCTAAAAACTATTCTGCGGATGGCGGGCGGGGTGGGTTTTGAAAATTAAAAAAAATCTTTCGTGCAGGCGGATAGCGGGCAGATGGAGATTTTGATCAGTGGTTGCGGATGGAAAAATGAGCCATCTGCGCATCTCTATTTCACACTCAATTTTGTACTTCAATGTTTCTTTGTAGTTCAATGAGTCACTGAAGGAGAACAAAATCAGTGATCAAGTCAGCCTGAAGTGGATCCAGCAGTCTGACAGAAAGATCTTCCAAATAACAGAGAAAAAAGAAGACAATGGAAAAACAAGTTCTCAACTGTGTTTATGATGTGCCTACATCTTAGGAGGGAATCACACAAGAACCTGAGGCAACCTGGATTTCCACCTATTATTTGGGAAGACAATTTTAGAGACTTTGGTTTGTTCCAACTGCAAAAAAAACAGATATTCTCGAACTGAAAAATGAGATCTTTCACTTGTACTATATATTTCTATATTTATCATATTGTTATAGTTTTAGTGAATAGAAGAATGCAGTTTTAGTGTGGTGTGTTGAATTCAAGTTGACTTGAAAGTGTTTTTGCTTTTGTACATTTTGCTATTGGTGTGGTGATCAAGGGTTCTGGTTTTGTTCGAGCGATATATAGAGATTATATTAATTCTACACATAACATTGATTAGCGTAATTAAGGTATTTGGAATAACATATTGTTTTGTTAAGAGGTATAAGATTATATTTTGAATTGTTTTATATGTTCATTTTTTATGTTGTAATTGCTAAATCAAACTCCTTTTAACACCCTGCATTTAGCCATTGTGAGGCGCACAACTTTGTTATTGAGAGCGCACATGCTCAGTGTCTGTGAAACATGGAGCAGCATGAGGAGCAAACAGTCTTCTGACCCTTTGCATTCAGATTGTGGTTTATTGTTAAAATGTTTTTGAGACTTTGGTTTTCACTACAGTTTTCAGGGACGCGGCGTGTTTTTTTGTTGTTGTTGTTGTAACTTTTGGATTTTTTTAATAAACGGAACTTGTTTTTACATTTGTTTTGCTTTTTCATTGGACTGGATTTAACGAGTCAGAAATGTCATGTCCTGCAGGAGTGATGAGGTAAGATTTTTTTTTTTGAATAAGGAAAATATCTTGCCACTGCAGGTTTGCTTTCCTTGTTTGTTTCATTTCTCAAAAATAGAGACAGGTCATGCTATCATCCAACTGCTGAATTATTATTCCTGCAGTGGTAGGTTTTGTTGTAGTAATAGTGGTGGCAGTAGTAGTAATAGCTTGTTGTTGTTGTTTTGTCCAAAGTCTCAAAATTTCCTGGGGCCTATGCTACGTAGATGGACTCAGTATGCCCGAGATATCACTGTGTTTTCTGGGTTGACTTACCTCAAGATGCATTGTCTTTGATATGCAATACTATGAAGCAGATTATCAACTTGGTAACTGAAGACCCCATTCAGTGTGCTTACAAGTAACAGGGAACACGGCCGGAATTATCAGCACCTCACCAATCACAAACATGGAGAAACCCCAAAGAGCAATGAAATTTACTATGGAGAAGCAGACTGTGATTCTGCACAAATGTGATGAATTTACCAACATCATACAGGCCAAAGCCAACACTGTTGCTGCAGCAAAAACCAGGAAAGAGAAAGTTCTTAATATAAAACCTGAGAGAGCAATAAACTTATTTCGAGGTGTGATGGCTGAAAATTACACCACAGCGAGTTGTTCAAGCAGCTCTGTGATAGACTACCAACGAGCAGCGCTGGTGGCTACTTCCAGCATATGACGGAGCTGTTTCATAAAATTGCCATATGACTTTACCAAGCTTCATTAACATAAAAACAAAAAAATCATTTGCATTCTTTCTCGCAGAAAGCCAGCCATCACTAGAAAAACAGCCTTCACGACACATGAGACTCTAGTTCTTCGATGCATTGCATTTGTAAATAACCCAAATTGCATCTTAGAGACCATATCACCCTGGTCGGATGATAATTCAAAGACTGTTCCTTACTAGGGATGGGCATCGAGAACCGATTCTTTTGTGGAATCGGTTCCCAGTGACTCGATTCCAAGGAATTGTTTGTCTGTCTCCTTGACGATTCCGCTTATCGGTTCCACTGTGTGCGAGATGACGTACCATGTGTGGAAGGCATGGATGCAGCCACAGCGCGGCTGTGGTCCGCTCTGGCACCGCTACAGAGCTGCGGTCCGTAAACTTTCTGCAAGGATCCTGTTTTTCTCACTCTACCGCGTCAATCTCAACAGCAGCAAGTTGGGTGCCAGAAGGAAACTAGATACGTGTTCCTAAATAAGTGATTTCAAAATAAAATCTGTGTCATGTTTTTACCTTAACATTGTTTTTTTAAGTCTTCTGGTAGAATATATAACAATGTGATCTAATCATTATATGCGTTAGAAGGATGAACGATGTTGTACTTACTCATGGTAGGAAAGTCAAACCACCCTTGCCCTCAGGCGCAACTGCAGACGCGCTGAGCGCAAATGGAAGAAGTACCGCCTCCACGTTTCCCGTTTCCCTTCAAATTCTCCGCAGTTGCCTGACAGACTACCATTGAGCTGGAAAATATGCCAAATCACAGTACATTTCCACTCTGGTTACTTCAAACTGTCACAAACCCCAGGTTCTTTTTCACACACTGAACTCCCTCATCAACCCCCACAATAATCCCCCCGTCATGCCCTTCCCTGCCCTCTGTGATAGCTTCCAACCCTTCTTTATCAGCAAGATAGCTGCACTCAGGCCCCGTACTGCCAAGTCAGCAACCTTCTCACAGTTTGAGCCCGTTTCCCTTGCTTCTCTCTTTGCCATAGTCAGGCACTTGCAGCCTTTCAACTGCCCCTCTGACAATCTACCCTTGCGCCTACTCAAGGATGACTCAGTTGCCCCCTTTCCTCCTCTCACTAATCAAAAGCATTCTGTCTAGTGGTTGTGTCCCACCGGCTTTCAAGCACACTGTGGTGCAACCTCTACTGAAAAAGCTCAACCTCGACCCCTCTACCATTGCAAACTTTAGGCCCATCTCCAAACTGCCCTTCCTCTCCAAAGATCTTGAGCATGAAGTTTACACTTAGCTGCAACCATTTTTAAGAAATAACCTCTTTGAAAAATTCCAGTTTAGTTTTGGATCTGGCCACAGGACAGAGACTGCCCTCCTGAGAATCCTTAACGACCTACTCCTAGCTGTGGACTCAGGTAGCCCTGTGGTCCTGGTGCTCCTGGACCTCACTTCCGCTTTTGACACAGTGGACCACACGGTCCTACTGTCTCGCCTCGAACACCTAGGCATCAGAGGTATGGAGTTCTTCCATTCCTACCTGACTGACAGGAACTTCTCTGTTCAGCTGGGAGACTTCACCTCTTCTACCGCCACCCTCTCCTGTGGTGTGCCTCAAGGCTCCATCCTAGGTCCCATTTTATTTCTCCTGTACATACTGCCCTTAGGAGATGTCATAAAAAAATACAGTATCTCCTTCCATTGCTATGCAGACGATGTCCAGCTGTACCTCCCCTTTAAGGCCGATGACTCTGCTGCTCTCCAGCCTCTGCAAAACTGAATGTGGGACATTAAAGAAATACTCGGGAGATTTTGGACCCACGCCCTATCCCTATCATTTACAAAGTGAGATTAGCTCATAAATACCTTTTTTGTGTCTGTGCGTCCAGTGGCTGGCTCCCAGCTGTTGGCATCGTAGTTAGCTTAGCTCAACTGCTGGAGGTGAAGAGGAGACAAAGCCAGACTGACGAAAGTGGACAAAATACTCCTTCCAGTGGTCCAGGGGATGGCGTGTTATTACGTGAAAATCCAAATGGTTATAAAACATTTTAAAAGACGTGTTTTCTTTTCAATCCATTAAAATAACGTTTTGATACACACAGATCTGCATAAGCATAGTGCTCCGCGGAAGGATATACCAGCGCACAGCAGCTGAGTCTATGGCTGCTACTGCTGTGCTCCGTTGTATCCTTCCGTGGAGCACTGCGCATGCGCAGGTCTGTGTGTATCAAAACGTTATTTTAATGGATTGAAAAGAAAACACGTCTTTTAAAATGTTTTATAACCATTCGGATTTACTTCACGTGCTAATACACCATCCCCTGGACTACTAGAAGGAGTATTTTGCCCACTTTCATCAGTCCAACTTTGTTTCCTTTTCACCTCCGGCAGTTGAGCTAAGCTAACTACCATGCTAACAGCTGGGATCCAGCCACTTGACGCACAGACACAAAAAAGGTATTTATGAACTTATCTCACTTTGTAAATGATAGGGATAGGGCGTGAGTCCAAAATCTTCGGAGTATTCCTTTAAGGCATGGATGATAGCTAACTTCCTCAACCTCAACGAGGAGAAGACAGAGGTCATTGTGTTTGGCAAAACCCCTCCAGCACTTTACACCAACGCTCTGGGTCCTCTTGCCATGAATTCCAAGCCAGCTGTTAGGAATCTGGGTGTGATTTCAGACAGTTCCTTTAAGTTTGAGCAGCAGATCAGTGCAGTTGTCAAAAGAAGCTTTTTCAACCTGGGGACCTTGGCAAAGATTAAAGCTTACCTTCCCCAGGCAGGGTTAGAGCAGGCTATGCATGCCTTTGTCACTTTTCACCGGGATTACTGCAATAGTCTATACACCGGTATCGAAAAAACCCAACTCCACCGTCTGCAGCTAGTCCAGCACTCTGCCGCTCGACTCCTCACCTGCACCAAAAAACACGCTCAGATCACCTTGGTTCTCGTTTCCCTTCACTGGCTCCCCATCCGCTGCAGCATTAAATCTCTTCACCATCTTGCCCCACTGTACCTCTGGCTGATCTTCTCCACCATTCACCCTTCGTCGGTCGGCTGACCAACGCCTTCTGGCTGTACACAGGTATAGGTTGAAAACCAGTGGGGACAGTGTCTTTTCTGTGGCAGCCCTTAGACTCTGGAACTCCCTTCCCCCCACATCTGAGCAGCCGAATTTGTGGGGATTTTTAAATCCCAGCTGAAGACCTACCTCTTCTCTCTGGCCTTCAGCTAGGTCTTAGCTTGTTTCTATTTGGTCGTTGTATTTGTGATCGAGATGTGTTTTATTGATTGATTTTATTAATTTCAACTGTTATGCACCTCTTATGATTTTTTACTGTTTGCACTATGTGAAGCACTTTGGCGCAGCTAAGCCGTCTGTAAATGTGCTATAGAAATAAAATTGACTTCCCTTGATTGACTTGACACCAAAATTGCTCAAAACAAAGCTCTATATGACTTGAGCGGCTCTGGGTTGCCAGATTGGGTGGGTTTCTACACAATCAAGGTTCTTTTGAACGCACTTCGTTCAAAGATCCGGTTTTTACGGTTTTAACATGCATTTTCTAGAGATGGGGATTTGGGCTGCTTTCTATTGTTGGATGGTTTTAACATTATGTTTGAGACAGATCTGGCAACTTCCTTCAGCACAGTAGATGCACTGAGGCAGTGTGAGTGACAGTGCTGTGGTAATTCCATACTGGAGTGTGAGCCAGGCATAATTTGGTTTTGAGCTTTCCAACCTGGCGTCGAGGAAGAAGCCCTCCAGTTTGGTTGTATTTCACACCAAAACATGAAACTGGGGCTACTTGCAACACTTTCAAAATTTTCATGGCATGGATATTTTTTTTCTTCTGTTTTGGATGAAGATATTAAAAAAAAATGCTAGAAATCTACTTTTATCATTAAAGCTCGTGTCTGGAGTTTCTGTTCATTTTCAATGTATGTACCATTGTTTAACAGAGCTTAAATATGTTAGTCTGGTTCGATACAATAATATAATGTTGGCATAAAGCAATATGCAAATTTATTCATGAGCTCCACCTTCCTCTCATAGTCCCCCATGTTATCCGAAAAAGCGCCGGTCAGCTTTCAACCAATAGATTTCGAGCTTTCGCTTTGTCATGCTGTCAATCAACGTGTACATGCAGCCAGAGAGCACGGCCACTTGCCCAGGCAGAGGTGAGTTAGCTACGCAGCAGCCGGCCCCGCTTACCTCGGATATGTCCATAGTCTGCTAAACATCCACCGTAAACAGCTAAACATGTAGGATGCTGCGGACTTGAAGGCACTCCTTTTGACCCCACAGGTAATGCGCGTGCACAATTAAAGGGGCATGGCTTGGTAGCCCACAAAAGCAGAGGGAGGGTCCGCCTCCCAATCCAACCTCTAGACGTTGGATTAAAAAAACCTCTCTTTCTTTCAAAACTCCGGACACAAACTTTAAAGAGTTAATGCAAACACCTATTTGTATTGTTTAATTTTTCACTCAATGAGAATCGATAAGAGAATCGATAAGGAATCATATCTATAAGCAGTATCGATAATGGAATCGGAATCGCTAAAGTCTTAACAATTCCCATCTCTATTCCTTACCATTTTTCTCTTCTCTTAAAGGTGCATTAAGGAGTTTTTCAACTTAAAAAATCCTTATTTTCCACCATAAATATGTAACAAATATTCAATGATGTGTATAATGTGCCCTGACATATTCATTGTTAGCTAACCGTGCTAAATTGTCATTTGAAAGTTGCAATGCCGGTCCGGCACCAGAATTTTTTGGGGGAGAATTTGAGAGGCTGTGGCGTAATGCGAGCTCCCGCTGGCCTGATTTCCTTAAGTTTCGTTTTGTCCGCCATTACTCCGCCAGATGCTTTGCGAGCAACAACTGAGCAGTATGGATGATGGATCATCCAGAAAGTAAGAAAAGACCGGCTTCTGGCACTGCCACAACTCCAGCACAGACCCCACCAGGCAAAAGAAACTTAAATTTTACTCGAGTGCTACTAAAAGAGCGAGGAAGGAGTACCTGCCCCCCAATCGCACTCTGCCAAACTTCTGTTAATTTTTTTCTTCTAATAATTTTAAAAAGGTTTTTATATAAATAATACTCACAAACACAAGAAAATTAATAAAAAATGATTAAATAAAAATTATAAATGATTTTCCTCATTAAATCTACCCCGTGTGCACATTGAATGTCGCTTCCCTACTAACGAGCGATCTCATTGGTCGCTGCGCCTTGCCTCACGAGCAGCTTCCTGGAGTGAGGCAGATTAGCTACAGCTAAAAATGGACCGCCTTGTTATTTAAAAAAAAAAAAAAAAAGCAAGAACAAATGACGACCAGTGTAGTATTCAGGCTACAAATCTACCTTCTGACGTGGTGGAGGGCGAGCCCACCGTCACTGAACAGGACACAACAGACTAGGAGGAGGAGGAGGAGGAGGAGGAGGAGGAGGAAGAGCTACCTGAGCCGGAAACGGAGCCGAACACGGGAAGAACGGTTGCTCTGCCGTGGATATAAGCAAACTACCCTTTGAAGGACCATGGCAACCTCATCTCAAGTCATTCCCACATCGTACTTTTGGTACGCAGGCCCAGCAGTCCTCAAGGATCTTTAAAATGGTTCAAACTGTTTCTTTGGCTGGAATATTCTGTGTTAGCTGATGCAGCTTTTTGTTTCGCTTGTCATAGGGTTGCAAAATTCCGGTCATTTTCAAAGTTGGAAACTTTCCATGGGAATTAATAGGAATTAACGGAGTAAACGGGAATAAATAAGTAATTTACAAAATTGAAGGTTGACCCTCAACAGGGAACTTAAATATTGTTGGGGGAATATATTGTAGCATAGCCTTGCTTAAAACAACCAGATTTAATGCAAGTACACTTACTAATGAGGCCATGCCCCCTACATGCACAGTGCATTCCTCCATCATATGCACAGGTGATTTCTTGAAGCCTGAAGGCCACACTTTTGAGCTCAAAGCACAAGACTGTTGAAGCCACACATTTGAGCCCACGGACTATATAAAGTCAAGTAAGTTTTGATAATATTGTGGGGTAAAGAAATTTACCGAAGCCCTGTTAACTTGCAAATATTAAATAAAAATTCATTAATACAGTTGTAATAGCTAACTAGCTGGTAAGTTAGGTGCTAAATGAAAGCTATTTTTCGTTTCATTGACCATTTAAGAAGCTAGCAAATTATAGTGGCAGCTACCTCAAATTTGATGCTGTTTCTTCTGCAGATAATACAAAATTCTTGTATGAACAATTATTTTAATGAACAACCAAAACATGAATGTTGAATAAATACTCACCCCCCAATCCACTCAAACTTCTACTGAAATAAATCTGTTGAAATGTCATGTTTTTGTATTATTTTGCATGGATGTCTGCTTATGACAAAAAATATTTACATTTATGTTTGGATATGATACACTTTGTTTAAATTACACCTAATTTCCAGTTAATTCCCATAAATTCCCAATAATTCCAATAATTCCCATGGAAAGTTTCTAATTTGGAATATTTCCAAAATTCCCCAGCTTAACTTCCCATGGAAAGTTTCTGGAAATTTACTGGAAATTTACTGGAAATTTACCGGAAATTTTCCGCCCCTTTGCAACTCCAGCCCGTTGTCATTTTTTTCATAATGTGCACAAACAAGGCGGTGGCCTTCACAAAGAAAGAAGCTTCACCCACGATGGGTTCAGAAACTGGAAGAAAGGACCAGAGAAAATGGCCCAACATAATGCAAGCGCTTCCCATAAGCAGGCCATGGAAGGATGGTGTGAATTTATGGAAAGAGAAAAAAGTGGGTCTAAAATTTTAGCACAACTGGATGCTGGACATGGCAAGATTGTGAAAGAAAACTGGAGGTACATGCAAGCAGTTGTTGAGTCTCTGTGATTTACAGCATGTCAAACTATTGGTCAATGAGACCACAGAAAGAATGAACAATCCACAAACAGAGGTAATTTTCCTTGAACTCCTACATTTACTGGGTAAATTTGACAGTGTTGTATCTGATAAATTATCTGGTGGGCCTGGTAATACAAAACATGTCTATCATGACATTCAAATTGAGTTAATCGATATCACGACGAGCATTGTGAGAGAGCAAATTGGCAATGAGGTTAAAGAGGCAGAACACTTCACTTTAATGGTGGATGAAACCGAATATGTGAGTAAAAAAAGAACAGATTTTTCTGCTTTACCTACACTGTGATGAGATACATGAAGAGTTTTTGGATTTTGTTCCTGCTGGTGGTTTGGATGCACAGCCATTGCTCACAACAGTGAAACAGGCCTTGGCTAAATTTAACAGACAAAAATGCATGTGTTGGCCAGTGTTATAATGGAGGTTCTGTGATGTCTGGCTGCGGTGTTCAAGACAGAGTTCGTCAAGAAGTCCCACATGCAGAGTACATCCACTGCCGAGCACACAGATTGAACCTGGTTTTGGTTGATTGTGTCCATAATATAAAACCAGCTGCTGAGTGTTTTGCTACTGTCCAGTTGGTTTATAACTTGTTTTCTGGATCAGTAACTCATAAGGTGTTTATGGACAAACAGAGAGACCTTGAACCTACTAAAAGAGCTGTGGAACTCAAACACCTGTCAGACACCAGATGGACCTGTCAGTACCATTCCCTTTGGGCTATAAAGCAAACCCTCCCTGCTGTCTTAGCCGCTCGTGAGGAAATCAGCAATCAGTCAAATGGCCATAGAGCCATTGAAGCTAAGTCACTACTTGGTTTGATTGATGCATAGTTTGTTTTTCAAATCTACATGCTGGAAGACACATTTGGACTCACAAAGTCTTTGTCTGACCAGTTACAAGCCCCAGACTTGGATTTGGCATATACCATCGATTTGGTCTTAGCTCTGATGGATACACTCAAAGACAAACGCAGTGCTGAAACATGTACCCAACTCTGGCAGTATGCAAGTGACATGTGTGAGAGACTAGGCATTAACAATAACATGCAGCACCAACAGAAGAGGAGAATAATTCGACCACGCCACTTGCAGGAATTTCATGTTCAGAGCCACACAAGAAAAGACATGCTGGAGACTTCAGAAGGCATCCACTGTTTACTACTAGTTACTACTAGCTATATTCTCAAAAAAAAAAAAAAAAAAAAAAAAAAAAAAAAAAAAATATATATATATATATATATATATATATATATATATATATATATATATATACATGTATATGTATGGTTCTGTCAGTTTTTATGTTGGTTGTCGGCTCGGTTTTGGTGTTGTCTCGATTGGGGTTTGAGACTGTTCTTGGTTGCGTGCGGTGTGTCGACAACACTGTTTTGCATTTGTACATAGGTTGTGCCCCTGATTCAGTCTCCTCCTGCCGCTAACCTTAAAATCTGTTCGGATAGTAAAAGGCTACAATCATACAATATTGCACGCCCCAACTGCCGAACAGGACAAGGGGAAAAAAAAAAAGAAAAAAAGAAGGCATCCACTGCTTTTTCCCTGTAATCGATCGATTAATCAGTGAGCTGAATAGGCAATTCTCGGCTGAGAGTTGCCACATTATGAAAGGAGCTGTAACTACTAATCCTAAACACAAGACATTCCTGCACCAAGATGCCCTTCTCGCTATGGCAAAGCACTATGGCGTGTTTGAAGACAACCTTTCAGCAGAACTGCACCAGCTGAAATGTCTAATTGACTGAAAAAAGCAAAATGGTGTAACTGTCAACAGCACCCATGATATGCTGGAGCTCTTAAGGCCATACAAGAATGCTTTTGTTGATGTATACAAACTTGTGTGCATCTCCATGACACTGCCTGCATCAACTGCTACCTGTGAGAGAAGCTCATCTTGCTTACAACACATAAAAACCTACCTCCGAAACAAAAGTGGAGATGCCCGGACCAGCAATCTTGGTGTGCTGGCAATCAGCTCAACAAGTACAAAAGAGATGGATATAGATACAGTCATTGACCGCTTTGCAACCAGCCACAAGAACAGGAGGATCATTCTCTTTTAAGTGGTAAGTAAACTGTTTGTATTATATTTAGCAAGTTTATATTGTACTGCATAAACATGATGATGTCCTAACTTTTGCAGGAAATCACATCTGATTGTGGAGCATAAGGAGCGAGAGGACAGTGGTGGAAGAGTGGGCAAGAGAGCAGTCAGTGTTGGTAAGAGAAACATTTCAACCACAAGTGTGATTTTCTTTATTATTCAGGAAAATGTCTGACCTATAAATCCATATATATTCCAGAAAATCACAACTGTGGACAATGTGGTGAAGAATAGACTGGACTGGGAAGTGGAGTGGAGGCCAAGCGATGAAGGTGCAAGGGCACAGATGATACGGTAGGAGCTGGGGCGCCACTGGGGAAGGACTTATGGACATATGGGAAAAGAGCAATCACAGTATGTTCCATCCATCCATCCATCCATCCATTTTCTACCGCTTATCCGGGGCCGGGTCGCGGGGGCAGCAGTCTCAGCAGGGATGCCCAGACTTCCCTGTCCCCAGACACTTCCTCCAGCTCCTCTGGGAGGATCCCAAGGCGTTCCCAGGCCAGCCGAGAGACATAGTCTCTCCAGCGTGTCCTAGGTCTTCCCCGGGGTCTCCTCCCAGTGGGACATGCCCGGAACACCTCCCTCGGGAGGCGTCCAGGAGGCATCCTAAACAGATGTCCGAGCCACCTCAGCTGGTTTCTCTCGATGTGGAGGAGTAGCGGCTCTACTCCGAGCTCCTCCCTGGTGACTGAGCTCCTCACCCTATCTCTAAGGGAGCGCCCAGCCACCCTACGGAGGAAGCTCATTTCGGCCACTTGTATCCGGGATCTTGTCCTTTCGGTCATGACCCAAAGCTCATGACCATAGGTGAGGGTGGGAACGTAGATTGACCGGTAAATCGAGAGCTTCGCCTTTCGGCTCAGCTCCTTCTTCACCACGACGGACCGATACAACGACCGCATCACTGCAGCCGCTGCACCGATCCGCCTGTCAATCTCACGCTCCATCCGTCCCCCACTCGTGAACAAGACCCCAAGATACTTGAACTCCTCCACTTGGGCTAGGGTCTCTCCACCAACCTGGAGGGGGCAAGCCACCTTCCTCCGGTCGAGGACCATGGCCTCAGATTTGGAGGTGCTAATCCTCATCCCTGCCGCTTCACACTCGGCTGCGAACCGCCCCAGTGCATGCTGTAGGTCCGGGTTCGATGAAGCCAACAGGACAACATCATCTGCAAAAAGCAGAGATGAAATCCTGTGGTTCCCGAACCGGACCCCCTCCGGCCCCTGGCTGCACCTAGAAATTCTGTCCATGAAGATTATGAACAGAACCGGTGACAAAGGGCAGCCCTGCCGGAGTCCAACATGCACCGGGAACAGGTCCGACTTACCGGACAAAGACCGGACGGCCCTTAACAAGGGGCCCCGGACTCCGTATTCCCGGAGCACCCCCCACAAGACACCACGAGGGACACGGTCGAATGCCTTCTCCAAATCCACAACACACATGTGGACTGGTTGGGCAAACTCCCACGAACCCTCGAGCACCCTATGGAGGGTATAGAGCTGGTCCACTGTTCCACGGCCAGGACGAAAACCGCATTGTTCCTCCTGGATCCGAGGTTCGACTATCGGTCGGATCCTCCTCTCCAGTACCCTGGAATAGACTTTCCCGGGGAGGCTGAGGAGTGTAATCCCCCTATAGTTGGAGCACACCCTCCGGTCCCCCTTTTTAAACAGGGGGACCACCACCCCGGTCTGCCAATCCAGAGGCACCGTCCCCGACAGCCACGCGATGTTGCAGAGACGTGTCAACCAAGACAGTCCCTGCACATCCAGAGACTTAAGGTACTCAGGCCGAATCTCGTCCACCCCCGGTGCCTTGCCACCGAGGAGCTTGCCAACCACCTCAGTGACTTCAGCTTGGGTGATGGACGAGTCCACCTCTGAGACCTCAGCCTCTGCTTCCTCCACGGAAGACGTGGCGACGGGATTGAGGAGGTCCTCGAAGTATTCCTTCCACCGTCCAACAATATCCCCAGTTGAGGTCAGCAGCTCCCCACCTCCACTGTAAACAGTGTTGGCGGAGACCTGCTTTCCCCTCCTGAGGCGCCGGACGGTTTGCCAGAATTTCTTTGAGGCCGACCGATAGTCCTCCTCCATGGCCTCCCCGAACTCCTCCCAGACCCGAGTTTTTGCCTCCACAACTGCTCGGGCTGCAGTTCGCTTGGCCTGCCGGTACCCATCAGCTGCTTCGGGAGTCCCATGAGCCAACAAGGCTCGATAGGACTCCTTCTTCAGCTTGACGGCAGCCCTTACTTCCGGTGTCCACCACCGGGTTCGGGGGTTGCCGCCACGACAGGCACCGGAGACCTTACGACCACAGCTCCGAGCAGCTGCTTCGACAATGGAGGTGGAGAACATGGTCCACTCGGACTCAATGTCCCCAGCCTCCCTCGGGACATGAGAGAAGCTCTCCCGGAGGTGGGAGTTGAAAGCCATGCTGACAGAGGGTTCCGCCAGACGTTCCCAGCAGACCCTCACACCATGTTTGGGTCTGCCAAGTCTGTCCGGTTTCCTCCTCCGCCAGCGAATCCAACTCACCACCAGGTGGTGATCGGTCGACAGCTCTGCCCCTCTCTTCACCCGAGTGTCCAAAACACGCGGCCGGAGGTCAGATGACACGACAACAAAGTCGATCATCGACCTCCGACCAAGGGTGTCCTGGTGCCAAGTGCACTTATGGACACCCCTGTGCTCGAACATGGTGTTCATTATGGACAAACTGTGACTAGCACAGAAGTCCAATAACAGAACACCACTCGGGTTCAGATCGGGGAGGCCGTGCGATCCAATCACCCCCTTCCAGGTCTCACTGTCGCTGCCCACGTGGGCGTTGAAGTCCCCCAGTAGAACAATGGAGTCCCCAGTCGGAGCACTGTCCAGCACCCCTCCCAGGGACTCCAAGAAGGCTGGGTACTCTGCACTGCTGTTCGGCCTGTAAGCCGAGACAACAGTGAGGCACCTATCCCCGACCCGAAGGCGCAGGGATGCAACCCTCTCGTTCACTGGGGTGAACTCCAACACATGGTGGCTGAGCTGTGGGGCTACAAGCAAACCCACACCAGCCCGGCGCCTCTCACTGCGGGCAACGCCAGAGAAGTGGAGAGTCCAGCCCTTCTCGAGAGGTTGGCTTCCAGAGCCCAGGCTATGTGTGGAGGTGAGCCCGACTATATCTAGCCGGTACCTCTCAACCTCCCTCACAAGCTCGGGCTCCTTCCCTGCCAACGAGGTGACATTCCATGTCCCTAGAGCCAGTCTCTGTGTCCGGGGATCGGGTCGCCGGGCACCCTGCCGTCGGCTGCCACCCAATCCACACTGCCCCCGGCCCCTACGGTTCCCTCGGTGGGTGGTGAGCCCACCGGAGGTCAGGCCCACGTCGTCCCTTCGGGCTGAGCCCGGCCGGGCCCCGTGTGCAAAGACCCGGCCACCAGGCGCTCGCTTACGAGCCCCAACCCCAGGCCTGGCTCCAGGGTGGGGCCCCGGCTGTGCCATACCGGGCGACGTAACGACCTTTGTTCTTTTTCTTCTCATAGGGGGTTTTGAACTGCTCTCAGTCTGGCCCGTCACCCAGGACCTGTTTGCCATGGGAGACCCTACCAGGGGGCATAAAGCCCCCCGGCAACATAGCTCCTGGGATCATGCGGGCTCTCAAACTCCCCCACCACGTTAAGGTGGCAGTTCTAGGGGGAGCACAGTATGTTTGAAAAAAAAAAAAAAAAATGACTTGTAAATGTTTGGTTTAGTTTAGTTTAATTTATTTGAGCACTCCACAAACATCATTTACACTCAAAAGACAGAGAAAATAAAAGGAGAATTTACATTGTGAGCTAAAAAGGAGTAGGCCAAAGCTAATGAGCTTATTAATGCCTACCCCCAGGCACTGCTATATACCCTATCATAATCAGCAAATAGCTATTACAATCATAATGAAACAAGTGCTTAACCAAACACACATACAACTGTAAACACATATACACCAATGACAAGGACATCTATAAACACCATGTAAACCTAAATACATATCCCGGTATGTATATATTCACACCTACATGCACACACATATACACCACAAACGTGCCTTAAGCATACCCATTTATTTTGTAATTCTGCAACATCCCTGAAGATGTACCATTTCCCCCCGTTGTTGTGTTCTATAGGACAAGACTCATCATTCTTATTAATATTATAATTAGCAACAGAAGTAGTAGTAGTAGCAGCAGTAGTATCAGCAGTAGCAGCAGAATTGTTATCATTATCATTATTAATTATATTATTATTAATCTCAATATAATTATTGCTACTACTATCATATCATTATTATTATTACTATAATTATTATATCATTATTGCAATTAT
This sequence comes from Salarias fasciatus, assembly GCF_902148845.1. Lineage (NCBI taxonomy): Eukaryota > Metazoa > Chordata > Actinopteri > Blenniiformes > Blenniidae > Salarias > Salarias fasciatus. The sequence continues at coordinate 24,559,750 of NC_043758.1, forward strand.
TTGTAATGTATTATTCATTAGTCATTAATTATTATCGTTGTCATTGCTATCATTATTAAATAAGTAGCCCTATATAATGTGGTGCATTAAAACAGCCAGGGTGTAGAGTGGCTTGATGAGAGTGGGCGTTGGCCCCCAGTCGACAAGCTCGCCTTCCCCGGTTCACTATGGAACTTATATTAGCACCCTGTACTGTGTCCAGGCAATAAAAAGACAAGGTTTACAGAGCCTATTGGGAGGGAAAGACCCCTCTAACCAACAGGTCCATGCCTCGCCTGCCCTTCTCTGTTTGATTAGTAGTGCAACGATAGCAAAGACAACAACACTAAAACCTAACATTTGCAACCAGTTCATTAGAAATCTCAATTCTGAATATTTTCCAATAATGACTCTTGTTTACCTACACAACAAAACACCCACAGACCACACAGTACTTTTTGGTAAATCAGTTACCCCAAGAGTTAAAGCTCTTCCTGAACCATATACTGAACTAACACCATTCTTTAATACTTCGATTTGAATTTGTACAGAGTTGAACAGAGCTTAATTTGTGTTTCCAATCCATTCCAAAGCCGAACCCCTCTGACAGACACACACACATGCTTTTTCTAGTTGTTCGTGCCCCCTGTACTTTAAAGTTCATAGATCTTCTTAAATCATACTCTCCCTCTCGAATTATAAATAAATGTTGAATTTGTTCTGGTAGCAAGGATTTACTGGCTTTATAGAGCAGTTGCGCAGTATAAAAATGAACTAGATCATGAAGTTTTAATAGTTTAGAATGTAAAAATAGTTTGTTCGAAGGTTCATAATACCCAGCCTTATTGATTATTCCGACTGCTCTTTTTTAGAGTTTTAAAAGGGAAAGTAAAGAACTTTTGTAGTTGTTACCCCAAATTTCAATACCATAAATCAAATGGGACATGACAAGTGAACAGTACAACAAATGGAGTGCTTTGTACTCCAGGACATATTTTGTTTTGTTAATTACAGAGATATTTTTCGATATTTTGTTTTGAATGTGTCTAATGTGTGGTTTCCAATTTCATTTATTGTCAATAATGATACCCAAAAATGTGTTTTCAGACACCATTTCTATTGGTGCACCATCAATATTAAGTGACCGCTCATGATTTTTAACATTACCAAACAACATAACTTTAGTTTTACTTAAATTGAGCAATAGTTTATTAATATCCATCCAGAGTTTTATTTTAAGCAGTTCGTTGTTTGCTATATCAATAAGTTTGTTATAATTGTCATTAGAATAAAAAATATTGGTATCGTCAGCAAATAATATCATTCTTAACACCTTAGACACATTGAAAACATCATTTATATAGAGAATAAATAATTTTGGACCCAAAATAGAACCCTGAGGTACCCTGCAAACTATGTTCATGTATTCGGACTCCCACTCCCCCATCTTAACAAACTGTTGTCTCTCTGTAAAATAACTCTTAAACTGCATTTAAAAATAAGAGTTATTTATTGACCATTGAAACAAGAACTGTATTTTTTGAAAATTAGTGCGAGAACCCTGATTGCAAAATTGCCCCCCCCCCACCCCACCCCACACACACACACACACACCAGTAACCATGCCCCCCTGTTGCCCCCTCAATTATAAATTCCTGTAGCCACTAATGAGTAAGGATTGGATTCATGGCGACTGTCAACGTCCTCTCTCCTTATTTGACTGTGCTTCCCTCCTCCTTCTTTTCCTTCTCTCCTTCCTTTCCTTTCTTTTCCTTCCTTCCTTCCTTTCCTTCTCTCTCCCTCTCTCTCTCTCTCTCTCTCTCTCTCTCTCTCTCTCTCTCTCTCTCTCTCTCTCTCTCTCTCTAGTCTGTCCTCTTGCTCTGTCTCGTCAATCTTCCCATTAACCTATCACATCTCATCTCTGCCTTCCCCTCTGAGTATTTCATCGTCCTCTGTCAGTCTCTCTGTGCCAGAAGATTGGTTTGTGTTCCATGGCCATATCCAGTTTTTCGCCATTTTCTTACCGTTATTTACAAACATCTGGAAGTTCTATCCACACTTTCAAAATAAAAGTGTGTATCCATGGAAAATGTGAGGACTCGACCATATTTAGCCTGCAAAAATCTGTATCCCCCCCTGGAGAAAGGTCAAATCATAAACTACCATAATGAAATTTATTTTGTGATCATTTCTGTTCAAGAGTGATGATATTGGAGAGTTTCAAATGACTAGCTGACTTCTTCCCTATGTTACAGGGGAGTACAAATTATTTCAGGGGATACAATTTCTATCGGGGGTAAGTACCTTGGCACAACACCGGCACAACGTTTTGGCCAGCTGGGCATTCTTCAGGTGCTGAAAACACGCAAAATAAAGTCAATTTCTCTTCAACACACAATCTGGCTTCATGAGGCACAATTTGGCTTGACTGAATTTATCCTGTCTTCTCTGTCTGAGGGCAAGGAAATGCATTATGTCAATGAGTGTCCTCACAACTATAGAAGAGTCGGGGGGTTGGCAATCTTGGTAAAGAGTTGGTATTTTAAGTTATAAATCATATTTGATGAATTGTAAAATTATGCTTCTTGCAAAGAAATAAAATAAAAATCCCTGTCCCTGGCTGGGGGCAGGATGATCATTACAGTGAACTTTTGAGAGTACTTTTGAATTCATGATTGTATTTTGCGCATAATGTGATTAATCGCAGAAGAATTATGCGATTAATCACGATTAAGAAATTTAATCGTTGCAAATATATCTTTTTAAAGTGTTTGTTGAGTTTTTATTACACGTTACTTACCCTGACCTTTTTTAAAATCCTGCATCTAAACAATTGGAAAAAACTAAAACTAATAAAAACTACACTAAAACTCAATATTTTCTCAAAAATAAAAACTAATAAAAACTAGAAAACCTGCTTTAAAAACTAAAACTAACTAAGTTAGAAAAAAAAGTCCAAACTAACTAAAACTAAACCAAAATGAAAAATCCAAAACTATTATAACCTTGGCACTATCTGAATGCTTGTAACTACCTCATTGTCAGTGCTATTTATTACCTGTGCACTAACCTGTTTTATGTGCTATATGCTATTGTACTGTTTACTTTATTTCTCTTGCATTTTTGCCCTATGCTGTTATTAGTACTTACTCTCATTGAGTCAATAGTTCTATGACCCAAAGCATGTCATTGTACTGTCACCCCTGTGTTTAACAAGTATACGACAAATACAGAATTTTGAATCTTGACTTTACAATGCACAAACCATAATGACACAACAACAACAGTGGAGAGAGAGCTTTTGACCAGAAGCAACACCAAAAGCATATAATAGCATAACAGCAGCACCAATCTGATCAAGAGAAAGTAAAATAAAAAAAAAAGGAATCAAGGAAAACCTAGCAGTCTGTAAGTAAATGCAAGTGTCCTTATCTAGTGTTGTTGTCCAAAAACCCTTATAAGCTGGACAAACATGGCAATAACAATCTCTTTTAATCTGATTGTGATTCTAAATGAATAAGGGGTAAAACGTCATCCATAGCATATATGGATAGCATATATATAGACTTGATCAGTCTAGTTGGCTTCATTCACATCACCTTGCGTTTAAAGCTTAATGTTACACTTGATGTTTGTGAGCTTTCTCTCTCCTTCAGGTTATAATCTCTTTGTGCAACATGGCTGCTCAGAATTGGGTCAGCAGCCCTGAGGTGTGGTTTAATTTAGGTGTGCACAAATCCCACTTTGACCTTCTGTGAAGATTTGCATCAGCTAAGACCAAACTTTTCATACACTGACCCCATCTTTGGTTTGTAAGCAGAAGTCATGATTCCAATTGGGTTAAAACTAAGCTCTAGTAAAATCACCTGTGATATTCAAATTGTTGGACATCCTAGAAAAATAAATAATTTCTTTACTAGAGGAGTTGAAGGCTCGTCATCACATATTTTCATGATATTCTAAGTTAAAGTCCGGTCTCCTCAGCAGGCATTAGGCAGACACAATTCCAGAATGGATGGGAATGCAGTCAGGTGTTTGGTTGCATTTGGTAAGTCCTTTTTATTTATTGAAAATTTTAAACGATTGAGCAAACAATCAAAAAAAATGCTGTGAATGGAGAAAAAGGCTCTTATTATTTTGAGTTTAAATGACCTTTGATTAAAGAGCTTGAATCAAACCTGGTGTCCCGAGAATCACCGAATTGCAGTAGCAAATCTTTTTATAAACCAGATAGCAACGGGCAACCTTAAATTAGCTCTTATATTGCAGAGAACCAAAATGTAGAGTGGGACACAATGACACACCTTGCCGCATGTCGCCCTGCACTCCCCCCCCCCCACACACACACACACACACACACACACACACACACACACACACACTCATTGCATGCTAAATAAGAGGTACAACTCATTTCTCAATATTTACCATCTTAGGTGTTCTTCGCCTGTGCGCAGTGGAAACTGGGATTAGTTCCAGAACCCCTGAATTGGATGAAATGGAACAAAAATTGTAAATGAAGGTGACTGGATAGTAGAGGTCTCTGACTTGGGGGGAAATATATATAACATAACATTTCAAAAAGCCTTCTTGAGTTTAAGTAAACTTCTACTTCGGTACTGTAAATGTTATCAGGGGAATAATAGTTGTTGACGCTACCTGTTGGGTGATTTACTGTATATCAAGCGTTCTGATTTTCTAGTTTCAGAGTGTGACAATTTTCATCTTCAGAAAAAATGAAAGGCAAAATTGAACTTTGACTTAATGCTGCCTCGCTGACTGTGTATGATTCCTGAAAAGATAGAGATACAACACACTGTTCAATTCTTGTAACTTACCACCATTTTTATGGCTGCAGGGTTGTGCATCCTCCACTCGTGCTGTTATCAAGTTCCCGTCATCATCAGAGATGCAAAGACCTGGAAAGAAGCCCAGAGTTACTGCAGGGAGAATTACAACGATCTGATCACAATAAACAGCAAGGAGGAAGCAGCCGTGCTGGGTGATATTTTGAGAAACAGTGCAGAGGAGTTCTGGATAGGTCTGTATAGCAATTTTTACAACTTTCGTTGGTCAATGATTCAAGAGGGGCTTGATGATGAAGGACAGCTGGAGTACAGCAACTGGCAGCCGACCCAACCCAACGGTGATACTGAAAACATAATGTGTGGAAACATGGTACCGGATGGGCAGTGGTCTGACATTGTATGTTCACGTCTGTTACCATTCGTCTGCTATGATGGTAAGAGAACATACAATCATAAAACATCACTTTTTAGTCATAGGAAATGATAACACCCCTCTTTTTGCATTTGTTTATCGTGGTGCAGCTAAATCTGTTTCAGTATCTCCCACAAACCTCCCTGAGAGCATAATTGTCTCCATCATTAGATTAGCTTTCTATGATCACCTTTCTGTATGGAGTTTGCATGTTCTCCCTGTGTGGTTGTTGTGGTTTTTTTTTTTTTTTACTAGATATGCTAGACTTTCTCCTACAGACAAAGACGTGCATGTTAAGTTAGGTTCAGATGAGGTCAGTTAGTGACTCTGAACTGCCAGTAGGTGTGAAACTTCAGCTTTGAATGGACTGTATGCATTTTTTTTCCTGATTTGTTTTCTTTATCCTTCAAGATTCCTCAGAGAACAGATACATCTTTGTGCCCGAAAAAAAGCCCTGGCTGGAGGCACAGGCGTACTGCAGAAAGCACCACACTGATCTCGTCAGTATCAGCGCTCCAGCTGTGTCTCCCACTTCACGAATGCGTCGTCAGACCCGTGCGTAATTGTGCCATTTTTTGCCGGCTGTGATTTTTCTGTCACCTCCTCCACATCTGCAAACCGCTGTCCCTTCAGCTCCTTCTTCAACCTGTGGAACAAGAAAAAGTCACTCGAGGCTACATCAGGCGAATTAGGCGGATTGGAGAGGAGATTCATCTCATTCTTCTCCAGAAACTGCGTGCCGCGCAGCGCCGTGTCCGCTGGCGCACTGTGGTGGTGGATCAACCGGTCTCCACTCCGCCACTACGCGGGCTGCTTCCTCCTCACATCCTCACGGAGCCGTCTGAGGACTTCCATGTAGCAGTCCTGATTTACAGTCTGACCTGGATGGACAAACTCACCGTGGACGATACCCTGGACAGCGAAAAAGCAGCTCAGCATTGTTCCCTTTCAGTCGATTCACTTGGTACAACACATATTGTATGGGATATCACGCCCCTTACGGCCTGCTGAAGACACCTCTATTCACGCCTTTATGGCAGATGATCTGTGATGACGTGGATGGCCCGCCCTCCACTTATAAGCGGCCGTCATCACAGACATCCCTCAGTTCTTACGCTCTTCACTGCGCTAAGAACACCTCGCCGAGACAGGTTAGCTAGCTGCTGCTAGTTAGCTTGTTTTCTCCGGTGCTGGAATTAGCTAAACAGCTCGCTGTTGGTGTTAGCCTCTGCTACTGCTGTGGCAGGTGACTGCCCGCGGAGCGCTAATTTCGGACTGGTACAGGCTTCATGTCTTGTCATGAGCACGAGGCCGAAGGTGGGGAAGAAGTCTTCTGTTCGTCCCTGTCCTCAGGGATGCGGCTTCTCCTTACACGAGAAGGACCAGCACGAGGCTTGTCCCGTCTGTTTGGGTGTTGTCCACGCCAGGAGGGCGTTGGCGGACCCCGAAGCGTGCGAGTTTTGTCTCCAGCTTCGGCGGTCGACACTCGAGAGACAGGTCAAGTTCTTGGAAAAAGTGCTGGGTGCTACAGCAGCACGGCAGGACCCCCTCCTCTCCGAGTCCAGGGACCCAGCTTCGTCTGGCTCCGACGACGAGGAGCTCCAGGTCGAAGTCCCCGCTACTAGCTGGGCAGACCACATGGAGCAAGTGGAGGAAGCAGCCGGGTTTGACCCCGGGTCCTCCGAACTGGCTGACCAGCCCTTTGGTCTGGCAGCCCATCATACCATACCATACCATACCATACCAGCTTTATTTATAAAGCACTTTAAAAACTTTACAGCCGGCCAAAGTGCTGTACACAGACAAATATAAATCACAAAATACAATATAAGAGCAGACAGTGCAAAAAAAAAAACAAATGATCAATCCATAACAATAAGAACATCATTGATTAAAAGCCAGTGAAAAAAGATGTGTTTTCAAAAGAGATTTAAAAGCAGTCAGAGACTCGGCCTGTCTAATCTCCAAAGGCAACTGGTTCCACAGCCGTGGAGCAGTGACAGAAAATGCACGGTCCCCACGAAGCTTGCGTTTTGTCTTGGGGACCACAAGCTGCAACTGATCTTCTGATCTTAAAGATCGAGACGGGACATATAGGTGAACCAGGTCAGTGAGATAGGAAGGAGCCATACCGTGCAAACATTTAAAGGGGAACGGTCGTTTTTACAATCTGGACCTTATTTCACATTCATAACAACAACATTTACTCACCCGTTTGACTTTCGTGTGATTTGCAGTTGGTTCGGAGATAATTAGATGCTCCCATATCCATATAACGGCAGCGGGCGGGGCACCGAAATGCAGCCGTTACAGACGCTCTTTTCTCTTATGTTTGTTGTCTAATGTCCAGAGGCTAGGATGTTTACTGTTTAGTTCATTTGAGCAACAACAAAGGATGATACAAGTATATCTGTCAATGACAAGAGTTGTACATAAAAAGTACAATATTCTGTACACTGTTGCTCAAAAGGAGTAGGGACAAGTTTATAACACTCTAGCCAATTCAAGACATTAGTAAAGAAAAAAATGAATAGCCTTAGCATCACGTTACCTCGACCTGTTCTCCTCCTGCAGCCGCTGGAATGGCATTGTTTTTGAGGTTCATTCTCTGAATCTTCTGGCCTTCATTTCTTTCCTGAACTGGGAAGAAGTCCACAGATGTGAAGTGGGCACTACACACCCAATAATCTAAACCTCGAAAAGTTTGAACTTTGATGCTGGAGTCCATGTTGAGCGCTATTAGCCATAGCTTCAATAAATCCCGGTCACGAAGTGGGAGCCTGTGAGCTCAGTGACGTCCAGCTGGTCATTTTACTTTCACAACCAGGATATATGCACACTGGAACCATTGTACCAAAGTTACAACCAGCTGAAAATAAACTCTGACTGCCTAAAAAAGCCGATCGAGATGCCGTGGTCTGACTGCAGAGCAGAGACGCTACTCCCATGTAAACAAACACAGTGCGCCACGGTGCAGTGTGATGACATCATCACTTCAGAGCTCCCGGAGATTTGCTCAATCTAGACGGTTTACAGACTTCCCAATAGCGCTAAGTGATGCCGACTTAATAAATTTACATGTATCTACCACACCACAACAAACATAAGAGAAAAGAGCGTCTGTAACGGCTGCATTTCGGTGCCCCGCCCGCTGCCGTTATATGGATATGGGAGCATCTAATTATCTCCGAACCAACTGCAAATCACACGAAAGTCAAACAGGTGAGTAAATGTTGTTGTTATGAATGTGAAATAAGGTCCAGATTGTAAAAACGACCGTTCCCCTTTAAAAGTAAATAAGAGGATTTTAAAATCAACTCTAAAAGCCACTGGAAGCCAGTGGAGTGATGCTAATACCGGTGAGATGCTGTCATATTGCGTGTTCCAGTGAGTAGTCGAGCCGCAGAGTTTCGGACTCTCTGTAAGCGGCTAAGCACATTCTGACTCACACCAAAGTACAGTGAATTACAGTAGTCAAGTCTGGTTGTAATGAATGCATGACGACGATGACGTGCTGGACATCGGTCTGGACATGCATGGGCTGTCGGAGGATGAGGGCTTGCCGTCAGAGCAGTTAGCCGCAGCCACGGCTTCGGCTAACCGCGACGACAATTCATTTCTCTCTCTGTTTCGCAGAGCAGCGGAGAAGCTGGAGGTGGAGTGGCCGTCTCCTCCGCCGTCCCAGAAACCGTCACAGTTCGCGGGGTTTTTTATACCCCCCGAGCCGGCAGCGGTGAAAAATAGTCTGCCAATGTTCCCGGACTTTGTGGCGGAGCTAACATCGTCATGGGACAAACCACTGTCCACCCGCGTCACGGTGCCTGGCTATGGACAATATTCGGACTTGGATGGAGCGGAGAAGGCGGGTCTGGTTAACCCGCCACCGATGGAGCCGTCTCTGGCGGCCTACCTGGCCCCGTCCCATAACCATGGTGTCGGCGGGGCCCCCTCCCTCCCGTCCAAGCACTGCAGATTTTCAGCGTCACAGCTGGAAAAAATTTACTGAGCTCAGGCGGGTGCTGCCCGCACGCTGAGCTCTGTCACTATGCTGCAGACGTACCAGGCTATGTGTCTGGCGGAGCTGGGTTCGCACTTGCCCCCAGACAACCCGCTGTCTCCTCTCCTGGACGAGGTCAGAGTCGCCACAGACTATATTCTCCGTGTGGCTCGCGGTGCAGCACTTTCCCTCGGCAGAGGAATGGCGTCTACCGTGGTAGCGCAGAGACATCTGTGGCTGACTCTGTCTGATGTCCCGGAGAGAGACAGGGCCTTGTATCTGGATGGACCCGTCTCCACTGCGGGCCTGTTTGGTCAGTCGCTGGACGCCATCCTGGCGAGATTTGAGCTGGGGAAGAAACAGAACGAGGCTCTGCGCAGCATCATTCCCAGACGGGAGGTAAAACCCAGATCCGGATCCGGATCCCGCAGGCCTGTAGCCGTGCAGCCGCTCCCTAAGAGGGCGACTCCGACGGCCAATGTCCAGGAGGGACAACAGGCGCGAAACCAACTACCCGCTCAGCCTCCACGCCACTCGGCTTGGAGTAAGGGCCCACCTCCAGGCATCCGGAAGGATTCGGCGCCTAAGAGGAAGAAGAACCAGCCGTCCTAACCCTGGGATGGAGTCAGGAAGGGCCCGTGCAGCAGGGAGACACTGCGGCCCTTCATGTTTTGCCCCCCGTGAGGCGGGTTCAGTGTTATGTTCAGGGGATCAGTCCCAAACGGCGCTGTACTCCCCAAACATGGTCTCCCAAGCACTTTCCCCCCACACACTCAAATGTTTCTGGTGCGTGTCGTGTTCAAACCTTGTTCTAATAAAGAATGTTATGGTTTTTCAAAAAATAAAGCAACGAAGTCGCTTTCAAATAAGTGGCAGTCAGGTGATGTCATTCCCTTCTGGCACGCTAGAGGGCAGCAGTCCTCTATCTTCTGTGCAGAAGGGCAGCCAAACGGTGTCATTCCCCCCTGGTACGCTAGGGGGCGACATCTCTCCACTTACCGTGCACCAGATCAGCAGACTGGCTGCACGTCTCTCTCAGTGGCGCGCATGCGCACTATCCCCCTGGGTAGAGCGCACCATTGCTACGGGTTACCGTCTGCAGTTCCGAGTCAGACCTCCGCGGTTCACGTCAGTGGTAAACACCGTGGTTTCTGGGGCAGCTGCGGCGGTGATGAGAGAAGAAATACGGACCCTTCTTCTCAAGAGGGCGATTCGAGTGGTCCCCGCCTCAGAGGAAAACAAAGGTTGGTACAGCCGGTATTTTGTTATTCCGAAAAAGGGGGGCGGTCTCCGTCCTATTTTGGACTTGAGAGTGTTAAACAGACGTCTAAGGACTTACAAGTTCAAGATGTTAACTCTCAGACAACTTCTTACCGCGGTCAGCCCGGGGAACTGGTTTGCATCCGTGGATTTAACAGACGCGTACTTCCACGTCACGATTCATCCCGACCACAGGCAGTACCTGAGGTTTGCATTCGAGGGCTCGGTTTACGAGTACCTGGTGCTGCCGTTCGGCTTGTCGCTCGCCCCACGCACTTTCAACAAGTGTGTAGAAGCGGCGCTATCTCCCCTCAGAGAGAGGGGCGTGCGTATTTTGGCGTATCTGGACGACTGGGCTCTGGTGGCCAGCTCCAGAGAGCAGGCGGCGGCGCAGCTGTCGCTGCTACTGTCGCTGCTACTGTCGCACATTCAGTCACTAGGATTTTCTGTGAATCCTCAGAAGAGCTCTCTGGTTCCGCGGCAACAGTTTTCGTTCCTCGGACTGGAAATATGTTCAATTACGGGCCGAGCACGGTTGTCAGAGCACAGAGTGACCGCGTTTCACCGCTGCCTCGCTCAGTTTCAATTGGGACGCAGACTCTGTTTTCGCACGGTTTTACAGCCGACCGGCATGATGGCCTCCATGATAGCAGTGGTGCCGCTGGGTCTGCTGAAGATGCGGGCCTTTCAACCCTGGTCTCGCTCTCACCGGTTGTGCCCAGCGCGGCATCTTCAAAGAAAGCTGACGGTGACGCCTTCCTGCTTGCTAGCTCTCCGGCCATGGCGGGAGCCCGGCCTGCTGTGTCAGGGCTCCCCGATAGGCAGGGTGACGTTGCGCAAGGTGGTGTCCACGGATGCTTCCCTGAAGGGCTGGGGGGGTCTGTGCGACGGGGCGACAGTGAGAGGAGTCTGGTCACCGACTCAGTGCAGACTGCACATCAATCTCTTGGAGATGCTAGCGGTTTTCTTAACTCTGCAGCATTTCTGTCAGTACCTGGCCGGCCAGCATGTCCTGGTCAGGACGGACAACACGACAGTGGTGTCCTATATAAACAGGCAGGGCGGCACTCATTCGCTTCCCCTGCTGAGGATGTGTCACTCTCTGTTGCAGTGGTGCAGTGTCAATTTCCTGTCGGTCCGAGCTACCCACTTTCCCGGTTGTCTGAACCTGGGGGTGGATCTTCTCTCCAGGGGGGGTCCTATGGTGAGAGAATGGAGGTTGCACCCACAGGTGGTGGCTCAGATATGGGAAAGGTTCGGCAGGGCGGAGGTGGATCTGTTTGCAACCGCAGCGAACACGCACTGTCCTCGGTTCTTTTCCATAATGGACCGCAATGCTCCTCTGGGGATGGACGCTCTGGCCCACCCGTGGCCGAACGTGCTCCTCTATGCATTTCCTCCAGTGGAGATGATATTGTCAACACTGGAGAGGGTGCGGCAGCAGGGCCTGCTCATGATCTTGGTGGCCCCTCAGTGGCCAGCGAAGTCGTGGTATGCGGAGATAATCAGCTTACTGGCAGCAACGCCATGGCGGCTCCCAGTCTGCGAGGATCTCCTCTCTGAAGCAGGGGGTCAGGTGTTGCATCCGCGCCCGGAACTGTGGCGGCTGCATGCCTACCTGTTGAAAGGTCCATCTTATTAGCGAGAGGTCTGCCCCCTAATGTGGTGGCGACAATTCAGAGTGCTCGGGCCTCGTCCACCAGGGGTCTTTATGCATATAAATGGCGGGCCTTTGAACAGTGTTGTCAGGACCGCAGTGTTCTCCCGTTTCAGTGCTCTATTGCTGACGTTTTGACGTTTCTGCAGGAGCTTCTGGATAAGGGTCTCTCCTTTTCCACCATTAAAGTCTATTTGGCGGCCATATCTGCTTGTCATGTGGGCATTGATGGTGTGTGTGATGCGGATCCTTGTCTGTTGTTGAAATGATGGCACAGCCGAGGGTGCTGATGATGTTGAGATTGTTTATTTCACCCAACGTAATCCCAAAGTGCAGAACAAAACAAGGAGATCAAAAACTATTTACAATATTTACAAAAAGAATAGGAAGGAAAAAGAAAATTCTTACAAAGATCACTGGCTTTCTGTCACCTCCACTGTAACAATGCAAAACCAACGCTTGCAGGCTCCCACTCTCTCTCAGTCAGAGGGAAGTCTGACTCTCACTCTCTCCACAGGCGGAGATGGGCCTCCTTTTAACACCACAGGCCCCTCCCCTCAGGTAATTAACAAGGGAATCACAGTTTTCTCCGACAAAACATAATAAATCCCCATAATAAATTCATGGTAATTTGTTCAGAAATACACAGAAATAAACAGTCGAACCACTGCATCTCAAAATAGGTCAGAAACAAAAATAAATTATTTTCATGCCGAACTTTGCACCTTTCAGTGACGTCATCATGACGTCACTTCCGGGTTTCCCCATCTGACGGCTATAAACAGGAAGTGAACTCGGCGCTCGGTTTGGCTGTGGGAGGACGTGAATGGGACATGAATACTGGTGAAAAAGTTTGCAGGGTGATAGATTATGGCAGGAGGATGATTTGGCAGCGGTCGAGTGTGCACCCACAACTACTGCGGTGAAGAACAATGTCCAACTATGCCGGGAACGGAGCAGACAAACGGAGAAAAGACACAGGTGAGTGTAATGTGCGTTTTAATGAGCTCCAGCGCTGCGCCGCGGCCACCGTCAGAGTGCCCCGTCACATCGTCTCCAGGCGCGCACCCTCTTGCCGTACGGTTTTTACGAGGAGTCCGCCGTCTGAGGCCGGTGATTCGATCTGGTGTTCCTTCGTGGGATCTAACTCTGGTGTTGGAGGGCTTATGTGGGCTGCCGTTTGAACCTTTTGAGTCTGTGGATATGAAATTTCTTTCATACAAAACTGCATTGCTTCTCGCCTTGTGCTCTGCGAAGAGAGTGGGTGACCTGCATGCTTTATCAGTGAGTCCTTCATGCACCCGGTTTTCTGGTGATGGGACTAAGGTTACTTTACGCCCGAATGTGGCGTATTTACCTAAGGTCATCCCTGCAGCCTACAGCGCTATGACCTTTGAACTTTTCAGTTTTTGTCCGCCTCCTTTTGAGTCTGAGGAACAGAGGAGGTTGCATTTATTATGTCCGGTGCGGGCTCTACGCGCCTACATTGACCGTACGCAGGATGTGCGTTCGTGTGACCAGCTGTTTGTTTGCTTTGCTAATCCAGCTAGGGGTAAGGCCCTGTCTAAGCAGCGGCTTTCTCACTGGATTGTGCAGGCTATTTCCTCCGCCTACAGCAGCAGAGGCCTCCCGCTGCCCCGGGGAGTGAGAGCTCATTCTACCAGGGGCCTGGCTACTTCCTGGGCGATGTTTAAGGGAGCGTCGATAACTGATGTTTGTGCTGCAGCTGACTGGTCATCTCCTCATACTTTTATGCGGTTTTATTGGCTGGACGTGACGGCCCCTTCGGTGGCTCAGTCTGTCCTTTCTGCTGGGTCGGCTTCGCACTAGGTTGCAGGCTAGGCTCGGGTTCGGTGGCAGCTCTGCGGGGCGTGTATATATGTCCCATACAATATGTGTTGTACCGAGTGAATCGACTGAAAGGGAACAAAATGTCATGTCTATAACTTCGGTTCCCTGAAGGAGAGGAACGAGGTTGATTGCCCCGCAGTCAGCTGGGCTTCGTGAAGAGCGGCTATCGAACTGAGGGATGTCTGTGATGACGGCCACTTATAAGCGGAGGGCGGGCCATCCACGTCATCACAGATCATCTGCCGTAAAGGCGTGAATAGAGGTGTCTTCAGCAGGCCGTAAGGGGCGTGATATCCCATACAATATGCGTTGTACCTCGTTCCTCTCCTTCAGGGAACCGAAGTTATAGGCATAACATTTCGTTTTCACGGCTGAGCGAACCTGACGCGCAGACATCTAGTCCTTTTTAAACCACCCGAACCACTCATGGACCCGAGTCTTCCCCAGAGCATCATCCTTGTAGGCTTGCTGCAACAAGGTGAGTGTTTCTGCTGCTGTTTTTTCCCAGCAAAAAGCAGAATTTAATGTTTGCACGCTGCTCTGGCTTCCCAGTCAATGTCGCCATTTTGGAAAAAATCGCAGACCGCTGCTGCACTCTGTTACTATAAATAGCACCTGACAGGCATCAGTGTCACTCTCGGAGCTCAGATTTCTCACAGATGTGCACGAGGCTTACCTGCAGCACATCTGACGGCCAGAAGTCGGAACTCATTATTATTATTGTTTTCTGACCAAATTCCGGTTTCTTTTGGGTACCCCCTCGTACACAGACTCTAGATCCAGATACTTTCCTGCAAATCTGCCTGGAGCTCCTGAGCCAACATGATCAGTGTCATTCCCGAGGGTTGACCCCAAAGCAGACTGACCCAAGGGTGGAGTTCTGATGGGGTTTATTTGAAAGTCCAGAGACAGAGCAGACAATGGAGCAGATAATGGAAACATTGTGCTAATTATGATACAAGCATGAAAATTTGCCTGATTGTTCTTCAGGGCTCATTATTCAGATCTCCTCACTTGGTCATCTAAAAATCCAAGATGGCGGCCATTTTTCTTGACGGCCACAACTGGACCTGCCTAAGTGACCTTTTTGTTCAGAAATGCAAATATATATAAAACATGCTAGAACAATTTATTAATAGCTTAACAATGATTTTGTGATCATTGGGATTTAATATGAACTATCTGATGGAAAAAGAACCAAGAACGGCACTGATGAGTGTAACTTTCATTCAAATTTCTCATTTGCAAAGATCAAAGTGCCATGAAATATACCAGACAAGTGTCAACATGAACAGAAACCGTCTCTGTTCCTGTTCCACAGAAGTAACTGAACTTGTAACTCTCCCTGATTAATACTGATAATACTGCATTCAATATCAAGGAAACACTTTGCATGGACCAGAATGGCAAGAAAATATTTTTCTTTATGTCAACAATCATTGTAAATGATTCATTGAAACATTAGTACTTGTCTCAAAATGAATGGAAACTGTGAGTTTAATAACATGCGATCCACAACATCAATTGTGAAGGTAAAACCTCAAACTATACTGGACCTTTGGCATTCACAAATTGGATTTGAAATATGTCTGTTCAAACAAAAATTACAGACTAATTAACATGTAAAAATTCACAACATTCATTGTCAAATAACACTTCTAAATCACAAGTCCCAAATTGGATGTAAACTATGTCTGCTAATGTTAAATTACAGACTACTAAATTTGTAACAATGGACAGCATTGTAAAGGTAACACAGACTTCACCAGAGTAGTCTCAAATTGGAGGGAAACTAAGTCAACAAGAATGATAATGAATCATGCAGCAATTCACAATATTCATCTTCAAGTACTTCAAAAACAAGAACACTGGTTTCAAAATGGACAGTACTGCTGTATGGAAAACAGTAAAAGAAAAGTGCAAACTGATAAGTGTGGAGCAATTCATTCATTATTACATTACTGTTTCTGTATCTGCAAGAAGAATTACAGACTAATAATAGAACTATGTCTATCAATGCAAAACTTACTGACCACTGCAAATCATGTGCAGCAAATCCACAACTGTCCTTGGCCAGGTCATGTTCAGGACCGTCTGTTGGAGGCATTTGGATCATAGAGGAACAGGATTTATGAACCCACCATAGTAAATGAGTTTAATATCTGCTCCTGTTCAGACTGCTGTGCCTGGAAGACCTGACTGGAAACACTCGCCTGTTCTTCCAGGAACACTTGGTCAGTTCCTAGCAGAAGGATGCAGCTGGTGATCATGTGGACCAGCATACCTGCCATGATCCTCCTTTCTGCACGAGGCCCCAATCAGCAGGACTGCTGCTGTCTGTCCTAGGGATGGAATACTGTTCTCTGTGTTGATGGCATGTTCCTTGAGGGCTGCCGGTTTTGGTGGAACTGTGTATTTTTGACCTTTGTTTGGAGGCAATGCAGTCTAGTCTGGTTTCATCCACACCAGTAGCTGTACTTCATCAAGCACAACAAATATCTCCAGCTTTTGCAGGTCAAGATCATTTAATGATGTTGGACACTGACTTAAATTCATAAATGTTTCAGACATTTCATCATTCGTATCCAAAATCTGCCAGTCTGTCTACCCTTTTTCGCAAAAGACAGACACAATGTCTCCCTGAGTGAATGCATGGAAAAATGGTATTCCACTGTTTTTCTCAGGGCTGATAGCTAAAAAAAAAACCTCATGCACTAGACAATCCATTGTACAGTGGCTCCTGCTCCAAAGGCAATCTACATATTCTCAAGACCAAGCACTTGTAAAGTCAGCAGTACAGATGCTTGTGTTAGAGTAACCCTAAACATTATTAATGCAGTAAAACAAGCCAAAATATCACACATATATCACACATAAAACTAGCAAAAACCCAGTTCAATAGACGTGAAAATAGACGCCAAGGTCATTCAAATAGGTCGCAGACATATGTTACAATGAATAAATCAGTTTCGCTTCGCCAAGTTGACAGCCATTTTGAAAAATGGTGACCATCCTGGATTTTGAAATGGCAAATCGAACAGATTTGATCAGTAACCTCTTTAGAACTATCATGCCAAATTTCATGCTTGTATCATAATTTTCAGGATTTGCCACAAATATTCCTCTTATCCACTCTACTAAGAGATACATGAGGCTGCAGGATGTTTGTGAACAGACAAAGAAGAGTAGAAACAAACTAACACCTAGGAGAACCAGAACTAAGTACCTGGGCAGGAGGCAGAGATAATAGGTTTGGATAATTGAAACAGGAGGTGAGCCAGACACAGACAGGTGGAAGTGACGACGCCCACAACAGGGAAACCAGGGAGGGTTCAGTTTAGGAGAAGGAGAAGGGAGACCGAGACTGAGCACATGGCCTGCAGGGTCCTGACACATCAGACTCAGAAAAAATGCCAATAAATCTGATTCTCACACACAATGATATTTAAAGGGGTGGTGCAAACTTCATCAGTTTCACACTCAACTTTGTGCTTCAATGTTTCTTTCTAGTTCAATGAAACACTGAGGAAGAACAAACTCAGTGAACAAGTCAGCCTGAAGTTGATCCAGCAGTCTGATGGAAAGATCTTTCAAAGGAGAGAGAAAAAAGAAGACAGTGAAAATTAAGTTCTTGATTGTTATTATTATTTGCCTTTACCATATAAATGTAAATCACACAGGGACCTGGGGTAACCTGGATTCCCACCCACTGGACAATTTTATTTATTTTGGTTTGTTACAACTGAAAAAACATTAAATAATGTCAAACTGAAAAATGACAACTTTTGCATTTACTGATATATTTATATATTCATTATCTAGTTTTTTTTTTAGTAAAGAACTGAATGAAGATTCATTGTGGAATGTCATATTCAGGTTCATTTGTGTCACGCCCTGTGCCCCTGCGTCCTCGTGGAGGCGCTGGGGTCCTGTTCCGTTTGTCTGCCCTCATGTTCTCCTGTCAAGTCACCTGCCCTCATGTTCTCCCGCCTCGCTATCTCCCTAATGTGCTGCACCTGTCCTGCCCCCCTATTTAAGTCCCGCGCTCCTGGTGTGTCTTGTCGGCTCCTTGATCGTCTGTCTGCGTGTGTCCGTGTCCCTGCCTGCACCTCAGCGTTGTTACAGCCTTTTTGAGTTTCCTGAGTTCCTGTGTTCCTGAGTTTTGGAAATAAAGACCCTTTCAACTCTGCCTGCTGCCTGCGCCTGGGTCCTTCCACCCCGCACCCGTGACAATTTGACAGTGTTGATGTTTTCATAAATTGTACTGTGTGTGGTGGTGATACAGGGTTCTGGTTTGGTTTTGTTTGTTTATTTTTCGCATTTCTGAAAAACAGAGATCGGTTAAATTATCCTCTATCTGCTGAATTTATATTCAGACCTTGATATTTTTCTGAGTATTTTCCTTCGGAATTTTTGAGTTTGAAGCAGGAGGTATCAGAAAAGTGACTTGTGGCATCACCCAGGAGGACTGTACCGACAGGCAGCGATCCCGCTGGGTACTGGACGCCCTGGGCGAGCAGAGCAAAAAGTCTGGGCCCCTACCCACTCCGGCAGAGAACCGTGACTGTACCCGGGAGAACTGGTCCCAACAGGTGGCTACCCAACCCTGGCCAGAGCCCCTGAGGGGCCAGGGTATCACAACCCCCCTCCTCTCCCCACAGTGGCCCCCCCAGCCCCACGCCACCATCGCCAGGCAGCCGCAACAACCAGTGGCCCCCCACCCCCACCAGACCGAACACAATAGAAAAGAGATATCAGTTTGAGAATTCTGCAGGAGAAGTAATACATCATCAGCATAAAGGCTCATTTTGTGTTCAATATTGTTGGCCTGGATCTCTCTCATGTCTTTATTTTGGTCTTATAGCAGCTGCCAGAGGTTCAATAAAGACTGCAAACAGTGAGAGAGTGAGTGAACAGCCCTGTCTGGTGGCTCTCTGCAGACAGAAGCTTGGATAAGTCTGCTCATTGGTCTTTACACATGCAGCTGGGCTGTTATAAGATTTTTATTCAATTTATGAAAGACAGGCCAAACCTAAATCTGGTTAATGTTACAAATAAGAATTTCCAGTTTACTTGATCAAATGCTTTTTCTGCATCTTAAGAGATAATTGTGGATTCAAGAATATGTATTGTATGTATTGTATCTATTATTTTAAATAATCTTCACGTTAGTGGAATAATGTCTGCCTTTAAAAAATCTCATTTAATCAGGATGTATTGTAGGAGGGGTTATCTTTTGTATTCCACTGTCAAGCGCTTTGCTGATGATTTTGAAATCTACATTTATTAATTAAATATGATGGTAACTGGATGGAAGAGTGGGATCTTTACCTGGTTTTAATAGTGTGGTAATGGTATTTTTGTTTATTTTCTATTTCTGTCCCTATTTTATGAAAAGTGTGTGCCAACATGGTCCACAATTCTTAATAGAATCCCCCTGGATAAGCTCACCGAAACTCTGTCAAACTGGCAATAACCTGCAGTAACCTGTGTAACACTTGAATGGGAGGAAGGGGGAAGCATGTTATGAGACGTAATACATTAAATACATCTTTAAGATGTATTTTTGAAGTAGACAAGTTGGACTATGTGGCACCTTTTTGAAAGAAAATACCAAAGTTCAAAAAGGAAATTTTTTGTGTATTTTTTTTTCCTAATTAAGACACTCTGTTAAGAAATGCTTAATATTATGCGCTAAAAATTGCCTTGAAATACAAAATAACAGAATTTTAAACATAAAATCTAAAATGTGATCAATCGCAATTAACTATGGAAATTCTGAGATTAGTCGCAATTTTTAAAAAATCATCTTTTGACAGCCCTAGTTTATATTAAAAATGTTCTTCTGTCAGTACTTTCTTGTTTGTTAACATTCACAGTTATTAACAACTGATTGAAAATTCCTGAATCTGTCTCTTGTGTTTACTGACATGTGCCATTATTTCATATCCTGCTATTGTTCCCCTGCACAGCAGTTGTGCTTCTGCACTGTCTCTGTGAGGAGTGGCCTCTGGTGTCAGGCACTTGGGTTGAAACAGCACCCTCTGTTGGGCAGATGGAGACCTTCTCCAGGAGTGAACAATGAGAGCTGCATGCAGGTCAGGAAGAGCTGTGCAGGACAGTTTGGTTTGTGGTTTGTTTGATTTCATCTCATTGTGAATCTAATTGCTGCACCCAGAATTCTGATGGTATTGTTTTTTTTTTTAAGTGATCAAGGTTAGGGGGATGCTTTTTAATCCATGCTGAATAGGTAAGCTGCTGCTTTAATTAGTGGGTCAACCTGGAGGAACTTCAACTCTTTCACATCCCCTAAGTCTGTTGCTAATGTTTATGCACCTAACTTTGACAACTGTAACTTAACTAATTCTTTTTTTGCTAGCATCCCTCAGATTGATTGTCTTTGTCGTCAGCTGATTACGGGGGAATTCATTACGGTCTGACCCAGGATGAATGGATCTTCATCCAATTTCACTCCTCTTTCAAAAATGGCTGCAGCTATTAATACTTTTTTTGCGCAGTATAGAATGGTTGATCCGTGGCATCTTTATTAAAGGTGGGGCTTTTACTTTCCTACACCACAGTCCACCACACATTTTCTAAAATTGATTACTTTATTTCATATGCTAGGATTTTAAACCTTTCTAGCCCACCTGTTTATATATACTTATATCTGATCCCGTCCTCCAGGGGGTCCACGGCTCGCTGCCACGTCGACAACAACCCTGAAGCCATGCTGCCAGACACCGCTACGGTCCTCCATCCTGCTGGGTCCTAACCTTGTCACTCTGCCTTGGCACCAGAGACAGATCACGCCGCTGCGGCCCTGGATTGCTCCGCCGCAGTCTTGGAGTTGGATCATTCCCTGTCAGTCCCAGAGCAGCAGCAAACTCCTTCGACCTCCGCGGCTCGCCAGAGGATGATTAAGGAGGGCACTCTGGGAGCCACTAGCGCCCTGGAGAGAGCCAGGACCACCGCCCCAGCGATGAGGCTGCTGCCAGCTGCACTGCTGCACCAGCAGAGCGCTCACCGGCCCTGGACACTCACATCGCTGCCCCGCCCCTGCCTCGTCCCCTCTTTTGTCCCACATCAGTTCTTGTTGGGGACAGTAGCATCAGGAATATTTGCTTTTTTAGTGCCATAACGTGGTGTATTCCTGGTGCTACTGTCCCCACCATCCCCCACAGACTCCCGGAGCTCTTGCAGTCCGTCCTCTCCACTGTCTGCCAGGTGACCGTCCACGTCAGCACTAATGATATAGCCCGGTGGCAGTCGGAGGTTACGAAACAGGATTTTAAAGATCTTTTTAACCAGTTGGAGAGCTCTGGGAGGTCAGTTTTTATCAGTGGACCTTTACCGACCTTCTCAAGGGGGGGCTGAGTGCTTCTCCAGACCGCTCAGCCTGAACACCTGGCTCCAGCACTCCTGCACAGCTCCCCACTTTTATTTCATCAAGGCCGTGGGAACTTGGGGTGCGAACGGTGCTGCAGCACTCCCTTGCGAAGGTAGCAAGAACTTACAGAATTGAAAACTTCCTCGCCTACTTTTTTTTTAAGAAATGATAATTAATTTGCAATCCCCCATTAATGAAATTTGATGACAGCTTGAAAATAAATGAAATTTAATCAAATTAATCTGCATTCTGCATTTTCGCAAAGGGTGATGTTGCGCGCTCACACTAGCAGCTCTTGCAGTGATGGGAATTTTGGCTCTTTTGAAAGAGTGGGCCTTTTTTGCTCAAGTCCCAGAGAACAGCCGACACTTTTGACTCCCGGACTTCTCTTCATTGTTACCTTAAGTTTGTAAAAATTGATAGCTTATGCTTAGTGGTTTTATGAAAATCACCATAATTGCCCATTTTTGTACATTAATTCTGCAATAAAATCAGTCTTATTGTCAATTTCTGAATCACTACAAAGAATCAGATCTGAGAGCCGTTTCTTTTTTTTTAGCATGACACATTAGTCGTGGGAACTGCCTGCGTCTGTTTGAAAGTTTAGGTGAAACTTGATGCAACTTGAAGCCTTGATGAAAACATTTATTAGTGCCACCCCAGAGCCAAAAGCAAATTTGGAGTGTTATGACTGTAGGCTGCAGCACAAGGTAAGAACACTGCTTGATTAAAGATCACTGTGATCATGCAAATGTGATAGTGATAGTGATCATGCATATATGACCTCTGACCCCTGAGAAGACCAGAAGTAGGCCAGAGAGGCCATCAGGGCCCAAATAACCGGCGCCACCCTGTAGCCCAGATCCGAGCCACTCCTCCAGGCAGATACCCACGTGCCGGTCCAGAAGAGGGCAGAGGAAAGCCCCGGCCGGGACCCCTGGCGGCCCCAGGGCCCGGGCCCCGGGGAGCCAAGACCGGCAGGAGCTGGCCCCCTCCTGGGCACCGGATGCCCTGGGCGGGCAGAGTCAAGAACCCAGGGCCCAAGAGCCAACCTCCCCCCCAACTCAGGCGGAGGGTCATAACCATACCCAGGAGAACCAACCTACCCGACTATCCGCCCCAGGCCAGTACCCCCCCAGCGCCGAAGCCATGTACCCTGAGATCCAGGCTATCACTCACCCCCACCTTCATGTAAATTCATTCTATTTTATTACGTACTTCTAAATTATTTTACTTAGGGGGGGGGTCCATCACACCGGGAGTTGGTTCCAGTCCTCTGCGGGGGTTACTGTGCTCAGGTCCTCTGGTCCAGGCTGACCCCGGGGGCTCCACACCTTGGTGTGCGGGTTTTCTTGGTCTGGCAGGGTTGGGTGCTGGAGCCCTTGCAGTTATGACCTTTGACTTCTCCCGGCGTAGGCAGCCCTACTGGTGGTGTTTCTCATGATGCTCAGTGCCATGCCATGTCTACTCTGTTCTGTGACCCAAACTGGGAGTGTCTCTGTTTGTATGTGTGTGTGTTCGTGTACACCTGTTTGTCTGTGTGTGTGTGTGTGTGTGTGTGTCTGTGTGTCTGTGTGTGCATACTGATCAATGGTGCAGGTTTTTGCTCTTTTTTGTTTTTATGACTGATTTTACTGTTCAGCACTGTGTTGTTTTTTCATGAAAATGAGAGGTGCTTTTACAAATAAAGATTGATTGATTGATTGATTGATTAGTATAGAAGCCAAATCAATTCAGTCGTATTTGTACAGCCCAAACCAGCAACAAAGCCAATTCAAAGTGGTTTACAAGAACAAACACATGTTAAAAAAGAGGCCAGATATCCTACTTTGTTCAGGACAGATGTGCTTTTCCATTATTTACAGGTCCTGCAAATTGAGATTGTGTCCCCCTGACGGTTTAGAAAAGCTATTTGTATTACGAAAAGAAATAGGGCCTTTTCTGTCCAGGCCCCTCTGCTCCGGAACTCCCTGCCTGAGGGTCTTAGACAAGCTGACTCAGTGTTCTCTTTTAAATCGCTTCTTAAAAGTCTTGTTTTTTTTTTTATCACCAAGCCTTTCTTGACTAATGTCTGTTGTTTTGTTTTTATTTTCCTTCTTTCCATATTGTATTTGCTCTTCTTGTTAAACACTTTAGAACTGTGTTTTGAAAAGTGCTATACAAATAAATGTATTATTGTAATTGACAGTCAGGCTTCAGTTTTGGAAATGTACGTTTTGTAATCTGACAAATAGATTGTATTTTTTAAGGAAAACCATCAAGTTGATGGGAAATCTGCATGAATTAGCTTCTTTAAATCCTGCTGAGACATCAGCTCTTTAACCCTGGCTGCTTAGAGTTGGGTCAGTAGCCCTGAGGTGTGCATGCAAGGCTTGGCTTAAATTAAGTGGTGTGCACAAATCCCACTTTGGTCTTTT
This sequence comes from Salarias fasciatus, assembly GCF_902148845.1. Lineage (NCBI taxonomy): Eukaryota > Metazoa > Chordata > Actinopteri > Blenniiformes > Blenniidae > Salarias > Salarias fasciatus. The sequence goes on from NC_043758.1 coordinate 24,583,521, forward strand.
GTGAAGATTTGCATCAACTCAGTCTGATCTTTTCATACACTGACCCCATCTTTGGTTTGGAAGCAGATGTCATGGTTCCAATTGGCTTCCCTCTAAGCTCTAGTAAAATCACCCGCGTAATAGTCAAATTGTTGCAGATCCAAGAAAAAAACATTATTTAATTACCAGAGGAGGTACAGGCTCGTCGTCACACATTTTCATATCACTATAAATTAAAGTCAGGTCTCCTCAGCAGGCATCAGGCAGACACCTTTCAAGAAGTTTATCATGGATGGGAATGCAGTCAGGTTTTTGATTGTATTTGGTAAGTTCTTTAATTTTCTTGCAAAATGTCAATAGTGATTGCGCAAACAATTGAAAATGCAATGGATGAAGTAAACTGCTCTTATCATTTTGATTTGTGATTAAATTACCTTTGATTAAAGAGTTTAAATCAAACTTGATGTTGTGAATTAGCGGTCTGACCAACGTGATCAGGCAGTGACGCAATGTTCTCTATTTTGTAAAAGTAAATGGGCAGTCCCATTGATTTTTTTTTTTTTTAAATGAGAATAAGTGAGGTGGAGAGGTGTTTTGCTTTTTCCCTCCTCGACATGCACAGTACCTGTAGACTCGCGACGTTATACCCCCATCGTCGAGCCTCTCTGGACTTGGACACCCTGGACCAGCGGTACACCACAGTGTAACAGATCTGGGGAGTGTACAAACTGCCCTGCATTTGCCACTAACTGGCCAGATGTGCCACCCGTTGACCTTTCAGTAGACTCGTCTGAGTGCCACAACTGAGTCGACCATCAATGACATAACCTGTCAAGCGCCCTCCTCAGTTTTAGTCAGCCTGCTGCCACTGACTTCACCGTATCCCTGGCACAGGTCCCTAACCGGGTAGTAGTGTCAGCCGGAGCCAGCTGAGCCCGGTACTCATGTTGGGCAGGGTCATCACTCCCTGAAGTGGCCAAGGGCCACCCATTACACACTGTTAATACCGAAAGATGAATACATAAACAAAATAACCCACAAAAAGAAAAACAGAAAATAAGATTGCTGTATTGCACAAGAACACAGATATTTAGTCTGTCACTATTCATCGAGAGGGACTCAGTAGAGAAGGTTTCTGATGTGTGCTGCTCAGGGGTCCACATTATGGATGACCTGACTTGGAGTGCACACACAGTAGCGAAGAGTGAAGAAGGCACAGCAGAGAGAAGAAGGTCCTCAGGAACAACGACCTGCGCCAAAGACTGCTGGTGGCCTTCAGAAAGGCACAAAATATAGTCACAGACTCCTCCCTTGATTTTCAACCTTCAGACTGACAAGAGCACTGAAAATAAAAACAGACTCAGAAACAATTCCTTTGCTCAGGCCATTTTTGCACTAAACTCTGGTCGTCAATAAGGAACTCCAGTGCAGATAGCCTCCATTGGATGATGACGTTTAATTTTTTTTTTTACATGTTGACTGTTCTATTTTGTTCTATTTATTATGCACTATACGATCTGACTTCAGTTTCATTGTTTTGATATAATGACAATAAAGACATTCTCATTCTGAAATTTTTCTAGTTTAACATGTGAAAACATCTTTGCGATGCCATTAATTTGAAAGGGGGATCAACCGCCACCTCTGTCATTTACGTTTCCTGTGGCTAATACTGCAGCTGCTACACATGAGCTAGTCATGTTAATGTACACCATGAAATGGTCAATTCCTCGATGAAAAGTTGCTGACATATCTGTGACATGCACATAAGGTCTCTTGTGGAATGTTCAGCTTCTGATCTTTCGCGTTGTAGTCAGCAGTCCTCACTGCCCAGCAGTGTGTTTTTATCTGCTGGATATCTGCTCAAATGGTGTTCAAACATCTCCATGATACACTGCCCAAAGAGCAAGCGCTCCCATGGCCAGAGTCCCGGCCGGTCGCCCCCGCCCAACTGGGCTCGGTGCCACCGTGTGGGCACCACTCGTCTGTGTATTTAATGTTTTCGTAGTATTGTTTGGTTTATCACTGTAAATAGAGCACCGTAGTACTTCACAACTATTCAAGAGTAAGAGGGCTTGGAGCTGCCACCCATTTTTCTCCTGTTTTTCAGTTAGTTTAGATCAGGAGTTGTCAGTGCTGAGAGTCCTCGAATGACTTTGATTGATTGGATTTCAGACCCTGCATTTTTGACCTCGTACACTGGGGTCGTAACACCACTGGTAGTCCACCACGGAGTGCTTTCAACAACTCGCTGTTGCTCAAGTTACAGCCATCAAGTGTTTGCTGTCTCAAAATTTAAATGAAAAAGGTTTTTTCGACAACTGTCCAGTCTTTCTGCTTTTGTTTGATTTCGCTGCTTCCTTTTTACTGCACACATTGTTTTGTCACTATGAGGGAACATGTGTGCAGAACGAATAATGCGCCCGTACAATTTGCTCCGCTGTCAGACGAGGTTCACATGAGGCACAAGCGGATTATCGATCAGTATAGATTACTTCATGCAATTGGATCTGAAATATAATCTGCTCCAAATGAAATGGCTCCACTCAGGTGTTTATATGATGTAAAAGTTTAAAGTGCCTACTGTGTGTCCTCATCATTCAGAGAAGATAACAGCTCTCCTCCAGCAGAGTGAAGACGTTGGTGCACCTCAGCAGTGGCCTGAATGTAAAGAAGGAATACTTATTTTTGTATGGATATATCGCAGTATTAATGGTTCAAATATGTTCAGTTCTCAAATAATAAAATTTCAGTGGAATATAGTGAATCTTCTGAACATGAGATACATGTTTTGATGCTGCACTTTTGTTGCTTTAAAGTAAATTAAGTTATTTCAGGATTTTTATTGCTGTTTTTGGCTTTCCATTAAACATCTAAACTTTTAAATGTTAGATAGTTGAAATCTCACATTTGAGAGCATCTTTCAATGTGAAATTACATGCTCCACTCAAGCTGAAGGATTCAGAATAAACCTTTTTGTGCTTTAAATTACTGATTTTGTGTGCAAACTACAATTTTACAAATGGTGTGATGAATTGCAATTAACTACAATCACATCTGCTATTAGTTTTTAAAAAACAAATTGATACCATTACTTCAAATCTGGTCAATTTTTTAACCTACTGTATTGCATGTCTAAGAATTGTACTTTGAATGCAGTTATTTTGTATTGTTAATCAAACAGAACAGAACATATCGCAGAGCAAAGTGTGGTGCTAGTTTGGTGCAGCAAAGACAAATCTGCAGGTAATTCCAATGATACTTGATTTTACAGTGCATCTGTCAAACAATCAGAGATGAATTACACGCTTTTATGACCAGCATGTTGGTTATCTTCTGAAATCACAATTCACTCTTTATCTTAATGAAGATACAGAAAGTGCATCTCAAAAATACAGATAATCACAAAGACTTCAAAATGTGCAATCATTATTACAGACTCATTGCATGTTAATTAAGAGTTTCTGTCTCAGGTGTTCCTTGCCTGTGGAACCTGGGATTAGTTCCAGCACCACTGAATTGGATGAAATGGAACAAAAGTCCCCCCTGACCTGCCACCTTAAAGTGGTGGGGGAGTTTGAGTGCCAGCGTGATCCCAGGAGCTATGTTGTCCGGGGCTTTATGCCCCGAGTAGGGTCTCCCATGGCAAACAGGTCCTGGGTGATGGGACAGACTAACGGCAGGTCAAATGGTGAAATGAGCTTCCTCAGTAGGGTGGTTGGGCGCTCCCTTACAGATAGGGGGAGGAGCTCAGTCACCAGGGAGGGGTTCAGAGTAGAGCCACTACTCCTCCACATCAAGAGGAGCCAGCGGAGGCGGCTCGGACACTTCTTTAGGATACGTACTGGATGCTTCCGGGCATTCTGGGAGGAGACCCCGGGGAAGACCTGGGACACGCTGGAGAGACTATGCCTCTCGGCTGTCCTGGGAACGCCTTGGGATCCTCCCGGAACAGCTGGAGAAAGAGTCTGGGGACAGGGAAGTCAAGGCATCTCTGCTTCGACTGCGGTCCTGGATAAGCGGTGGAAGATGGATGGATGGATGGATGGATGGAACAAAAGTTGTAAACCTTTGACTTGGGGGAAAAATATATTGCATAATATTTGAAAAAGCCGTCTTGAGTTTAAGTAGATTTCTGCTGAGGTACGACAAGGGGAATCACAGTAGTTGACTCTACATATTGAGTGATTTACAGTAGCATAAAGTAGTGTTTCAGCCAGTGCAGCTCATCTGAAAGGTCCCACCTCAGAATTTGTAGAAACCTCAGCTCTCTGTCAATCATAACACATCAAAATCTGATGATAAAACATGACAAATCCCAATAGCAGCGTCGAGCTTGGTTCCAAGGCAGCTAATGAAACTACAGCAGCCACAACAAAGGGATGGGGCTGCGATGCATTTAAGGACATGGTACATTTGAGGTTATTAGTTTTCTGGGTAAGGTTGTAAATTAAACAATTGACTCCAGGCACATTGGAGATTGACCTTTTAATTATCAAGAAAAAAAATCATTTTTGACATGCTGCCCCTGACTGCACGCCACTGGTGATTCAGTTGTGTGTAGAAAATGGACCATTGGATCAACAATTTTCAGACTTTCTAGTTTTGACAGTATTCATCGTCAGGAAAAACAAAAAGCAAAAGGGAACTTTGACTAAACACTACTTTCATGATAGTGAATGATTCATGAATAAATATAGGTTTGATACACTTCTCATTTCATGTAACTTACCACCATTTCTATTGCTGCAGGGTTGTGCATCCTCCACTCATGCTGTTATCAAGTTCCCGTCATCATCAGAGATGCAAAGACCTGGAAAGAAGCCCAGAGTTACTGCAGGGAGAATTACAACGATCTGATCACAATAAACAGCAAGGAGGAAGCAGCCGTGCTGGGTGATAATTTGAAAAATAGTGCAGAGGAGTTCTGGATAGGTCTGTATGGCAATTTTTACAATTTTCGTTGGTCAATGGTTCCAGAAGGGTTTGATGATGAAGGAGAACTGGAGTACAGCAACTGGCAGCCTACCCAACCCAACGGCAATAATGAAAACATAATGTGTGCTAACATGGCACCATTTGGACAGTGGGCTGACTACGTATGTTCAGTTCCATTACCATTCGCCTGCTATGATGGTAAGAGAACATATAATCTTAAAACATCACTTTCAAATCATTGTAAATAATAACACCCCTCTTTTTGCATTTGTTTATCACTGTGCAACGACACCATTTCCATATCTCTCACAACCCCCCTGAGAACACAATTGGCTCCATCATTGGATCACGGGACTCTTGTTTTGAGTTTACATGTTCTCCCTGTGTGGTTGGGTTTTTTTCTAGTTAATGACTCTGAACTGCCAGTAGAAGTGAACCTTCAGGTTTGAATGGATTTTTTTCATAATTTGCGTCTTTTCCCTTCAAGATTCCTCAGAGAACAGATACATCTTTGTGCCTGAAGAAAAGCCCTGGCTCGAGGCACTGACGTACTGCAGAAAGCACCACACTGACCTCGTCAGTATCAGGAATGAGTCTGAGAATGAAGAAATTGCAAGCATTTTACTGTCAAACTCCTGGATTGGCCTGTACAGATTGTCATGGAAGTGGTCAGATGGACAGTCCAGGCACATTCATTCATTCAACAACTGGGACCAACCGGACAGAGTCAAAGATTACTGTGCCACTACAACCCACAGCAGATGGACTGAAAGGCCTTGCAGCCGCCAGTACTCTTTCATCTGCAGTGGTGAGTATTAACATGTAATTGAGAACTGAAAACTGAAAAAACTGCTTGTGTCTGTCACGCTTACAAGTTCTCTCTTCATGTAGAAACAATGATGAAACAGGTGACAATCAAGCTGGTCCTGACTAAATCAGACTCCTCCATGAACCTGGAAGAGATACAGGATGCTGTCTTGCAGCAGGTAAAGCTGTTTGGGCAACCAAGTTTTTGAATATGAATATTGAATGACTTTTTGTAGCAAAATGCAGGATTCTTTCCTCATTTTTTTCCCCTGCATGGCCTTACTTCACATGGTTCGCCTTGGCTCCGGTCTTTTTCCATTATACATAGAACCAGTTTGGCGCTGGTAGAGTCGTCATAGCACCACGACATGAAACTTGAGTTTTTATACGATGGACAGAAACTGTTTCCCCACCAGTGTATGAATAGACGTAATGAAATCATGAACGCATTTGTTATGAACAGTCACAAAAATGTTTAAGGCCAATATGTACGATTTCTACGTACGATTTACGCCTCCCCGAGACAGACGAAGACACAGAGCTGGGGAATGGGCCACACATGCTGGCCATATGCCTCCTGCTTCTTTTCAGCACCAAGGAGAGTTTGGTTTAATGGTGCGTTTACACCGGATGCGTCGCAAGCGTCGTGAGCGGTGCTTTTCTATGCAAATTCTATCTGGATGAGCATCGTGGAGCGGCGGAGGGCGGGGCGGCGCTTCTGGAGCGTCAGGAGCGTCGACTTTCGAGTGTTTCGAGCGTCGATGCCCACGACGCGCGTCCCCGGCGTCAGGAGCGTTGCTTTTTGAGAGTTCAGAAAACCGAACTTTCAACGCGCTGCCGCTGGGCGTGAACCAATCAGAGACGATCCCTCCGGTGCTACGTCACTACGTTTCACGTCAGGACCAGGAGTCCGGAAAAGAAAGACACAATGGAAGACAAGTTGATTGTGGCTGTGTGCGCTCGTCCTGAGCTTTATGACATGTCGTCAGACCACTACAGATACAAGAATAGAAAGGATAGGGTTAGCTAGCTAACAAATAAAGCTCTAATGCGATCCGCCATAGCTGGGAACAGAAATCACAGCCTCCTGCGCACCAATAAACTGACGTGCGTCAAGAGCGTCGCGAGCGTCGTGAGTTTTGTGACTACCTGGTGTCAAGCGTTGTGCTTGAAGCGTCACAAGCGTCAGCTTCGAGGCGTCCCAAGCGTTGACAACGCCACGCAACGCGTCCGGTGTGAACGCACCATTAGGAAGCATTCTGGCTTATCTTCTTCCTGAGAAAGGCAGTTGGCCACGCTGGGGACCAGGAAAGGCCCAAAGGTTCTCAATCGGGTTCAAGGGCCCTTTCATCCTCATTATCTATTCATGTTTGAATGCTCCCTTGAACTCATATCCAGATCTTTCAGGCGAACCCTGGACCCCAGGTTTAGATTTGGAGTATCGGACTAACAGCTGGAGTGAGAGGACGTCATGTGGAGCACAATGCATTTGAATAGCAGAATAAACAAAACCAACAGCGCAAGTCAGAAGAAGCAGATGTGCAAAGAAAAAGTTAGAAATTGTTTCGTGGGCAAACATGGAGAGGAAGGGAAGAACAGGTGCTATGACAATGTCAAAATCGTCACTTACCTAATAATTGTGCAAACAGTATAAATAGCTAAACCAGCTCCAACAGAAGCTTCCTGGTACACTGTCCCAGTGCAGTCCCGCCGTCACAGCTCTGCTACTGACATCACACTCTGGCCAGTCAGTGGACGGCTATCTGCCAACGTCACAATCTCGGCCCCACTTGGCCCTCTTGGAACCTCAGCCAAGTGGGGACCAGCAGGAACCATGAAAGTACCTGCTATGAGGTACTAAAATGTAATGGAAACACCCAGGGCTGAACAGTGCAGACTGGGGCCATGCGGGGACTAGTGGAAAATAGAGATGCGCGGATTGCGGTTGCACCCGTGGAGCCCACGGATAACCGCGGATCGGGCAGATAACGTGTCAAAAAATTAAGATTTTGGTAACGCTTCCTTTTACAGTACGGTAATTACCATGTATTAACGTGGTAATTGCAAGGTAAGTACCATGTAATAAGGAGAAGTTACTGTAAAATTACCATGTAATTACAGGGTAACTATGTTGCTAATTACCTAGTACTTTTAGAGTAATTACCAAGCCAATGCCAGGCAAATACCAAGTAACTACCTGGTAGTAAGTATTAATTACTGGGTAATTATAATGTATATAGCAACTATGTCGGTAATTGCCAAGTACTTACTAAGTAATTGCTAAGTAATTACCATGTAATCATTGGGAAATGTAGACTTTTTACTAGGTATTACTTGGTACTGCTAGGTGTGTTCGCTATGTATTTCCCTATTAGTCAAGTGTTTTTTACTACTTACCTGGTAACTTCCCAGTAACTACAACATTTACCTGGTAATTACGGTTGAACTGTAGACTACTGCTAAAGGAAGTGAGGCCTGTTTCCACACTATTACCTGGTAACTACTTATTCGTTACCCAGGAACTGCAAAAATACCTACCTCGAAATTACATAGTTATTAAAGTGGATTTGTACTGTAAAAGGAAGTGAGGTCTGTTTCCATGTTATTACATGGTAATTGCTTATTTGTTACCTAGTAAATAGAAAAATATTTACCTGGAAATTACATAGTTATTAAAGTGGATTTGTACTGTAAAAGGAAGTGAGGTCTGTTTCCATGTTATTACATGGTAATTGCTTATTTGTTACCTAGTAAATAGAAAAATATTTACCTGGAAATTACATAGTTATTAAAGTGGATTTGTACTGTAAAAGGAAGTGAGGTCTGTTTCCATGTTATTACCTGGTAATTACTCAGTATTTAGCCTGTTACTCAGAAACTTTCACATTACCCCACACACTTGCACCAAAAATGCAGCAAACCCCATCAGTGTCTGTGATACAGTCTCTGAACAGCACACTGTATCTGTCAGGAGATCAGAGTTTCCATCAAAACCACCATCACCAGCCATCACATTACATGAAGATGAACGCATCATTATTACACTTCCTCACTCCAAACACCTCACTGTGACAGACATGCAAAAACAAGAGAGCCACCAAAGATAAACATTTTAATCAAATGGAGTTCAACTTCTTATAAAACAATTTACAAAACAGTGCACATTTTTAGCAGTCAGGCACCTTTTTTTTAAGAAACAGAACAGATTTCTTTTGCAAAAAACAAAATACAAAAAACATTGATAAACAATCACTATAAATCAACATTAATAATTAATAATTAATAATAAGTACACTGCTCCAGTCTTGTGAATTCACATCATGTGTTTTCTGCAGACCCGTCTGGTCTACAGGAACCCTTGATCTCCATCATCTCGAATACCAAGGGCCGTCGTCGCCAGGTGTTGTCACGTCGTCCACGTCCAGACTTGTACCTCCCTCGGCGTGATGGAAACGAGGACAGCACAACAGTTCCTTCTTAATGCTCAGGGTTTATTCACTGTAACACCCAAACCCCAAACGTGAGAGCTGAAAACATACAAATATACATATTAATAAACAGAATCTTACACAACAAACAAATATACACATTACACAAAACACAAATATCTTTAAACCTTCAAATATACACATGAAACCGACATTACAACCGAAATATCCACCCAAGCCTGGACATGAGACCACAGCCACCCAGCACCAGCTGCAGAGCTCCACACTACCACCGCTATAATGATCAATAAAACACCAAGAAAAACGAAAATATACACACCTCACTGACTGCTTCACATTGTAAAGGAGGTAAGCCGTTTGTTTTTGCTCTTTTCACGGAGTTTTTTTGTTCTTATTTTCTCTCTCCGCGTTTCTCTGTGCATCACTTAACGTGGTCCTACCCGGAACGTTCCGCCGTAAACACGCTTTCTCTCATTAGAGTAGGAACCGAAATTTAATTAAATATAAATATCAAGTGTCTGCAGACGTTCTGCCATAAATAAGCTTTCTCTCAGTCGAGGTAGAACCGAAATTTAATTAAATATAAATATCACCGAGTGGCGGAACTAACCCTCTGCAGACGTTCTGGGTAGGACCACATTAAGTGGTGCACACAAACGTGGAGAGAGAGAAAACGCTCCAAAAAGTATGTAAAAAGAGCAAAAACAAACGGCTTACAATGTGATGCAGTCAGTGAGGTGTGTATATTTCCTTTTTCTTGGTGTTTCATTGATCATTCTAGCGGTGGTAGTGTGGAGCTCTGCAGCTGGTGCTGGTCTGGCTGTGGTCTCATGTCCAGGCTTGGGTGGATATTTCGGTTGTAATGTCGGTTTCATGTGTATATTTGAACGTTTAAAGATATTTGTGTTTTGTGCAATGTGTATATTTGTTTATTGTGTAAGTTTCTGCTTATTAATATGTATATTTGTATGTTTTCAGCTCTCACGTTTGGGGTTTGGGTGTTACAGTGAATAAACCCTGAGCATTAAGAAGGAACAGTAGTGCTGTCCTCGTTTCCATCACGCTGAGGGAGGTACAAGTCTGGACGTGGACAACGTGACAACACCTGGCGACGACGGCCCTTGGTATTCGAGATGATGGAGATCAAGGGTTCCTGTAGACCAGACGGGTCTGCAGAAAACACATGATGTGAATTCACAAGACTGGAGCAGTGTACTTATTATTAATTATTATTAATGTTGATTTATAGTGATTGTTTATCAATGTTTTTTGTATTTTGTTTTTTGCAAAAGAAATCTGTTCTGTTTCTTAAAAAAAGGTGCCTGACTGCTAAAAATGTGCACTGTTTTGTAAATTGTTTTATAAGAAGTTGAACTCCATTTGATTAAAATGTTTATCTTTGGTGGCTCTCTTGTTTTTGCATGTCTGTCACAGTGAGGTGTTTGGAGTGAGGAAGTGTAATAATGATGCGTTCATCTTCATGTAATGTGATGGCTGGTGATGGTGGTTTTGATGGAAACTCTGATCTCCTGACAGATACAGTGTGCTGTTCAGAGACTGTATCACAGACACTGATGGGGTTTGCTGCATTTTTGGTGCAAGTGTGTGGGGTAATGTGAAAGTTTCCGAGTAACAGGCTAAATACTGAGTAATTACCAGGTAATAACATGGAAACAGACCTCACTTCCTTTTACAGTACAAATCCACTTTAATAACTATGTAATTTCCAGGTAAATATTTTTCTATTTACTAGGTAACAAATAAGCAATTACCATGTAATAACATGGAAACAGACCTCACTTCCTTTTACAGTACAAATCCACTTTAATAACTATGTAATTTCCAGGTAAATATTTTTCTATTTACTAGGTAACAAATAAGCAATTACCATGTAATAACATGGAAACAGACCTCACTTCCTTTTACAGTACAAATCCACTTTAATAACTATGCAATTTCGAGGTAGGTATTTTTGCAGTTCCTGGGTAACGAATAAGTAGTTACCAGGTAATAGTGTGGAAACAGGCCTCACTTCCTTTAGCAGTAGTCTACAGTTCAACCGTAATTACCAGGTAAATGTTGTAGTTACTGGGAAGTTACCAGGTAAGTAGTAAAAAACACTTGACTAATAGGGAAATACATAGCGAACACACCTAGCAGTACCAAGTAATACCTAGTAAAAAGTCTACATTTCCCAATGATTACATGGTAATTACTTAGCAATTACTTAGTAAGTACTTGGCAATTACCGACATAGTTGCTATATACATTATAATTACCCAGTAATTAATACTTACTACCAGGTAGTTACTTGGTATTTGCCTGGCATTGGCTTGGTAATTACTCTACAAGTACTAGGTAATTAGCAACATAGTTACCCTGTAATTACATGGTAATTTTACAGTAACTTCTCCTTATTACATGGTACTTACCTTGCAATTACCACGTTAATACATGGTAATTACCGTACTGTAAAAGGAAGCGTTACCAAGATTTTAATTACATTCGGGCAGGTTGCGGTTGAAGCACTCAAATGATAAAAAAAGCAACTTCAATACACCTAAACACTGTTCTGCTGATGCCGGGCTGGTTTGGTTTTGAAAATTGATAAAAAAAAATCGTTCGTGCGGGCGGATAGCGGACAGATGGAGAGTTTAAGAAGTGGTTGCGGATGGAAAAATGAGCCATCCACGCATCTCTTGTGGAAAAGTGCTATTAGGTAGAGAGAAGAGACCAGATAGGATAGATTAACTGAAACATGATGAAACATGAGCTGATGCAGACACAGACAACAGGTGGAAATGACAACATGCACAGGAGAGAAACCATTGAGGGATAAGGACGAGGGAAGGAGATGGGAGACCCAGAGTGGGCACAAGACCCACAGGGTCCTGACAGATCACACTCAGCACAAATTAAATCTGATTCTCATAGACATTGCTATTTAAAGGTAAACTCCACACTCAACTTTGTGCTTCAATGTTTCTTTGTAGTTCAATGAGACACTGAAGAAGAACAATATCAGTGAACAGGTCAACCTGAAGTGGATCCAGCAGTCTGATGGAAAGATCTTTCAAAGGACAGAGAAAAAAGAAGAAAATGAAAAACAAGTTCTCAACTGTGTTGAGGATGTGCCTACATCTTAGGAGGGAATCACACAAGAACCTGAGGCAACCTGGATTTCCACCTATTATTTGGGAAGACAATTTTAGAGATTTAGATTTTGGTTTGTTCCAACTGAAAAAAAAAAACAAATGTTCTCGAACTAAAAAATGACATTTTTCACATATACTACTTATTTATACATTTATCATATTGTTATGGTTTTAGTGAATAGAATAACAAAGTTTCAGTGCGGTGTGTCGAATTCAGGTTCACTTGAGAGTGTTCATGTTTTTGTACATTTTGCTATTGGTGGTGGTGATCAAGGGTTCTGGTTTGGCTAAAGCCATATAGAGATGATGTTAATTCTGCACATAACATTTGATTAGCATCGTAAAGGTATTTAGAATAATATATTGTTTTGTTAAGAGGTATGTGATTATATTTTGTATTGTTTTATATGTTTAATATTTATGTTTCAATTGTTAAATTAAGCTCCTTTTAACATCCTGCATTTAGTATCGGTGACGCGCACCGTTTTGTTATTGAGAGTGCACATGCTCAGTGTCTGTGAAACATGGAGCAGGACAAGGAGCAACAGTCTTCTTGTCAAAGACAATGTTTCTTTGTAGTTCAATGAGACACTGAAGAACAACATCAGTGAACAAGTAAGCCTGAAGTAGATCCAGTGGTCCTCCCTGCTGTCGCTATTAGCCTGCCCACAAGTCCCAATCATATCCAGGGGACAAGCTACACGCACACACACACGCACACACACGCACACGCACCCGCCCGCACGCACGCACGCACGCACGCACGCACACACACACACACACACACACACACACACACACACACACACACACACACACACACACACACACACACATCCTCTCTTTAATCTTATTTGATTATGTTTCTGTTTCGTTGAGGCGTTCCCTTTTATCTATATTGTAGCGGCTGTGGGGGAGCCGCTGGGGGTCGCTGCCGTATGTGACTGTGCCTTTAGAGCCGCAAGGCATTATGGGAAGGGGGTTGTTTGGGCTATTTCGTGGGCCGTGGTGTGTGTTTTATTGTGTTTATTCATGTTCCTTTTAATTATAGTTCCATTTGGTGTTGTGATTCATGTGCTGTTGCCACTTTTTCTGTTCCTTCAGTTTAGTTTCATTTGTGTCCTGAAGGAGCGGGAGCGAGAGGGGTAGCCAGGGGAGTGGCCTGGCCTGTGGGCCAGTGGGGTGGGTTGTTCTGAGTGCTTGGTGACTTGTTACAATAAAAGCCTTGTGTTCACCTGAAAAATCTCTCATCATTTTGCTGCTCGCTGCCGCTCCGAAGTCACAATATCTATATTTTATTTTATTTGTTTTCGTTTTCCCTTCACTTGAACAGTAGTGATAAGTTCAAATATAAATATCTGCTTTCTGTTCTTTGCTCCAATTCAATGGAGCCATTGTTAACTAGCGGTTAGTTAGGTATCGGTTCTGGTTCTGTCAGTCTCTGTGTTAGTTATCGGTTCTGGTTTTATCATAATATTATTATATTAATATATATTAATAATATAATATTACTCTGTATTGTGAATTTATAAATACTGTATGTCATATTACCCCCCTCACCTGTTCCCCCCCCCCCCCCCCCCCCGGCTCTCTCTCTCTCTCTCTCTCTCACTCTCTCAGCATTTCTGTCTGGTCATGTCCAGCAGCCACGCCAGATGCCAGTCTTCAATAAAGGCAACAGCAGGGGGAGACTCAATCTCTTCCTGCTGCTAAGACTAAAATCTGTTTGCACAGTCAAGACTTCAGTCATACAATATTGCACACCGATGTTTAATATCTCAAAAACAGAGATAGATCATGCTATCCTCAAAGTGCTGACTTAATATTCCTGTAGTGATAGTTGTAGTAGTAGTTGTAGTAGTTGTTTTGTCCAAAGTCTCAAAATTTCCTGGGGCCTTTGCCATGAAGCTGGACTTAGCATGCCCGAGATATCACTCTGTTTTTCTGGGTTGACTTACCCCAAGACGCGCCATCCTTGACATGCAATACTATGAAGCAGGTTTTCAACTTGGTAATTGAAGCCCCGATTCAGTGTGCTTACAAGTAACAGGGAACAGGGCCGGAATTTTCAGCGCTTCACCAATTACAAACATGGAGAAATCCCAAAGAGTAATGTATTTTACTGAGGAGGAGCAGACTGTCATTCTGTACAAATATGATGAATTTCCAATCATCATACAGGCCAAAGCCAACACTGTTGCTGCAGCAAAAACCAGGAAAGAAAAAGGTCCTAATAGAAACACTGAGAGAGCAATAATATTCTTTCAGGTGAGATGGCCGCAAATTACACCACAGCGAGTTGTTCAAACAGCTCTGTGATAGACGAACAACGAGCAGCGCTGGCGGCTGCTACTGGACGGAGCTGTTTGATAAAATTGCCATATGACTTTATCAAACTTCATTAACATCATAAAAATAAAATACTTGGGGCGAGGGCAGGGTACACCCTGGACAGTTTGCCAGTCTCGCAGGGAGTAACTGTAACACAAAGAAGAAACTTCTGCTTGAGGCTTCTAGTAAGGATTGGATTTATGTTGTCTGTCATGGTCCTCTCTCCTCCTCCTTTGCTTGTGCTTCGCTCCTCCTCCATCTCTCTCTCTCCTCTCACTCTGTCCTGTCAATCTTTCCATTAACCTATCACATCTCGTCTCTGCCTTCCCCTCTGTGTAATTAGGTGCGTTCGACATGAGAAAGCCAGAGGCAGACCTTTAAGACTGTTGAGCCGCCCCGCCCAGATTTGGCCCGGCGTCACTGATACGTAGGACCTACGTAGGACATCGAAAACTCGCGAGACCCAAACGAGATCGGTCACAGAGGTAGCCGCGTAAGCTGCTCGAGAGCAACTCACCGCGGCTACCTGGCCCACCTCTCTGTTTCATACAGGCAGGGGATTGGACCCGAGCCCACTCGTCATCAGTTTGATGACAACACGCTTTATTTGCATAAATAAACATCCATTCCCGGCTCCAGCCCAGTGTGTGTGTGTGTGTGTGTGTGTGTGTGTGTGTGTGTGTGTGTGTGTGTGGGGGGGGGGAGGGGCGACGCATAGGTGGCAAAAAAGTAACGGAGCAACACAAAAACAGCATCCACAGATCAGAGGCGCTGTTCTACCATGTCCAACAATGTATGATCATTAACCACATTGCTAAAAAGCACAAATAGTAAAAAAACAAATGATAAAATAACCAGCTCTCACCTTCAGCAGAGCTGAGGACATAATAGACTGAAAACTTAATTTTTTTTTTTTTTTGAAATACTATATTTTGTCACACCCCCTACCTCGGGATCCAGCTAGTGGCAGGCCTTGCTTTTGTTTCTCCCCTCCTTCCTTTCCTTTTCTGTAGGTGGGCGTGTGCTTCTGGTGAGTGAGGTGTGGACTGATGCAGGGAAGCTGCTGATTACTTGAGTGCTTCCACCTGCAACTGGGCCTGGTCTTCACCAAACAATTCATCACCCTATAAAGCTCCCTCAGACCACAGTGCAGCGTTGGACCGTAATACCACCACAGTCAGTTCTTACTGGGTTGCTCTGCTGCATTCTGATGCACTCTGCTGTGCTCCGCTTCACTCCACTTAAATCAGCTTGTCTTCTGCAACCTGCAGGAACCACTCGCCTTGGATGACGTCTCTGAGCCTCCTCTGCTTCGCTCCGACTCCGCTGGAAAGGTTCTCCGGACCTCACCCCTCTGGGCTGCTGCGCCAGGACTTCCACACAATCTCCCCTCTGGCTGAGCATCCACGAACCCTCTTCCTTTACGCTTCATCCGCAGTAGCTCTTTCCCTCACTGGATTGCCGGGGTGGGTCTTTGGGTTTAGTTTTTAGCTCCTTGGTTCCTTAGTCCCGGTTTGGTTATGACTGATTAGGTTACGGCTCAGTCCTTGTTCTGTTCACGGCTTGTCAGAAGGCTTGGAGTCCTGTTCTGTTCTTGTGAAGCGCCGCCGTGATTTTCAGGAGTAGCGGGATTAGTTTGGGTTCGGTATTGATTCCTCTGTAAATAAAATAATTGTTCGAAGAACTATTGATCTGCTGAGTCTCTGTCCGCGCTTGAGTCTGTGAGTTTGAACGTGACAGTACGGTCCAACCATGATGAACTCAGCGGGCAATGGGACTGCCGGAGATCAGGTCGCCGGTTCACCAACTGTTGAACAGGCCATTGTTGGTCATGATGCAGTGCTAGTGCGTCATGATGAGTTGTTGCGCTCTTTAGCTGATAGTAACAATACTCTTGTTGGCCAGGTTGCTCACCTTACACAGAAAGTTTCTGAGTTATCCACACTTATTTCCGCTTCTGCTGCTGCCCCGTCGACTTCTACCCCTGCACCTCCTCCTGCAGCTTCCTTTATTAGTCCACCCCAGCTCCTCCGAGAGCCCTCTGTACCTGCACCAGAGCGTTATGCTGGAGAATTAGGTTCATGTCAGGCATTTCTTACACAAGTATCTTTGATTTTTGAACTGCAACCCTTGTCTTATGCTTCTGATAGGGCTAAGATAGCATACTTAGTGGGTTTACTGAAGGGCCCAGCGAGGGATTGGGGAGCTGCTGCTTGGAAGAAGCAAGATGGGGTATATGCTTCTTATGCGGCCTTTGTTGAGGAAATGAAGAGGGTGTTTGATCATCCTGTCCGCCGCAGAGAGGCTGGGAACCGTCTCACGACCTTGAAGCAAGGAGTCAGGAGTGCGACGGAATATGCCGTGGAGTTCCGCACCCTCGCTACAACAAGTGGATTTAATGATGTTTCACTCCAGAATGCCTTCTATAATGGTCTGAATGAGGGATTAAAGGATGAACTGGCGACACGGGATGAAGCTGCCAGTCTGGATGCCCTCATCACAATGACCATTCAGCTGGATAATCGTCTCCGTGAACGACGGCGGGAACGGAGTCAACGTTCCAGTCCATTTGTGCCCCGCCTCTCTAGGGCAGTTCCAGTGAACTCCACTCCTGCCCAACCTCCTGGATCTGAACCCGAGGCGATGCAGATTGGTCGTGCACAGCTTTCACCTCGGGAGAGAGAACAACGCAGAAGGGATGGCGTGTGTCTCTGCTGTGGGGAGCCAGGCCATTACATCGCAACCTGCCCCACACGGTCAGTAAAAGCATCGGCTCCCCGTTAACCGGAGGTATTCGGGTGAGCCGAACCGTGACTGCCTCCCCTTTACGTCTCCTGCTGACCGCCTCCCTCTGTTGGCAAACTCAATCAGTTGCTGTCAGTGTGTTAATTGATTCTGGGGCTGAAGAGAATTTTTTGGATAGTAAATTAGCCGAGAAGCTCCAGATCCCCACTGAATTCCTGGATTCCCCTGTTGAAGCCCGAGCCTTGAACGGACTGCCCCTGGCCCAAGTGCAAGCCCGTTCTGTCCCTGTAAATCTGGTCTTGGCAGGCAATCATCATGAAAGACTCAGGTTTCACATTCTGGAACATTCTAACCCCCCTGTTCTTGGATATCCCTGGTTAAAGCAGCACAACCCCCAGATTGACTGGGACAGGGACGAAGTCACTTCATGGAGCCCGCGTTGCCATGCCCGATGTCTTCGATCTGCCTTGACCCCTCCAACCTCAGCTCCCCATCCGCCTCCTGTTCCACCCGACCTGTCCAAGGTTCCTCCGGAATACCATGACCTGGCACCTGTCTTCAGTAAGGACAAGGCCCTGTCTCTCCCACCTCACCGTCCCTACGACTGTGCCATAGACCTCCTCCCTGGGGCAACCCTTCCCAAGAGCCACCTGTACAACTTAACAAGACCAGAACGATCTGCCATGGAGGATTACATCCGTGACTCCCTAACTGCTGGAATAATCAGGCCGTCATCCTCTCCCGTTGGTGCCGGGTTCTTCTTTGTGGACAAGAAGGATGGGAGCCTCCGCCCCTGCATAGGCTTTCGGGGTCTGAATGATATCACGGTCAAGAACACCTACCCTCTGCCTCTGATCAACTCAGCTTTCACCTCCTTGCATGGTGCCACTATCTTCACCAAGTTGGACCTCAGAAATGCTTACCACCTAATCCGAATTCGGCAGGGCGATGAGTGGAAGACGGCTTTCAACATATTTGACATATTTTGACTGAGGGGGCGAGGCAGTCTGCCCCCCTTGACACCTGGTCTGCACTTGCAGCAGCATGCACACGTCACATGACAGAAGTCGAAACGTAACTTAAAATTATTTTTTTTTTTACATTGTATTTATTTCAGTTAACTGAGTATGAATTAACACAATGTGACACACGAAAGAAATTATGAGTTCTTTTGTTTTCAATAAGAAAAAATAAATTACCCTCTGACAGCCAGGGGGGGCAAGGAGGCACAGGCGGGGGGGCATTGCCCCCCTAATTGACACCCCGGACACCCCCCACTGTGGGAGTCATGAGAAACACGAACATGGAGAACATAGCTTTGTCCGAGTTGGAGGCAGACTTATAACTCCGCCCCACGGCTGCGCCGTCTGCTTCGTCTAGCTCCGTCTACCTCTGGCTTTGCCATCGTGAACGCACCTTTTAACAAGCCTCTGTCAGTCTCTCTGTGCCAGATGATTGGTTCCTGTTCCATGTGCAAATCCAGTTCTTCCTTGTCTCCTCCTCTGTGCTTTGACCTTTTGCTCCAACTCTGATTGTGCACAATCCCAATGGATTCCTCTGTTTGGTCACCAATAAAGACTTTCAAAGACTTTGTTTTCACCTCGATCTGCTATTGGGTCTCCATCTGACTGACACAATCAGCTGGCCAGAAATGGACCCAGCAGACCCTGACCTGGTGGGGAATGCATTAGCCATTCAGGGACACCATCGAGCTGGGAAGGAGGATTGGCTGCAATTTGATGACAGCTTGAAAAGAAATTAAATTTAATAAAATTAATCTGCATTTTGCATTTTTGCAAAGGGTGATGTTGCGCGCTCACACTAGCAGCTCTTGCAGTGATGGGAAGTTTGGCTTTTTTCCAAGAGTGGGCCTTTTTTGCTCAACTCCCAGAGAACAGCCGACTCTTTTAACTCCCGGACTACTCTTCATTGTTACCTTAAGTTTGTAAAAATTGATAGTTTATGCTCAGTGGTTTTATGAAAATCACCATAATTGTCCATTTTTGTACATTAATTCTGCCATAAAATCAGTCTTATTGCCAATTTCTGAATCACTACAAAGAATCAGATCTGAGAGCCGTTTTTTTTTTTTTAGCATGACACATTAGTCGTGGGAACTGCCTGCGTCTGTTTGAAAGTTTAGGTGAAACTTGATGCAACTTGAAGCCTTGATGAAAACATTTATTAGTGCCACCCCAGAGCCAAAAGCAAATTTGGAGTGTTATGACTGTAGGCTGCAGCACAAGGTAAGAACACTGCTTGATTAAAGATCACTGTGATCATGCAAATGTGATAGTGATCATGCATATATGACCTCTGACCCCTGAGAAGACCAGAAGTAGGCCAGAGAGGCCATCAGGGCCCAAATAACCGGCGCCACCCTGGAGCCCAGATCCGAGCCACTCCCCCAGGCAGATACCCACGTGCCGGTCCAAAAGAGGGCAGAGGAAAGCCCCGGCCGGGACCCCCGGCAGCCCCAGGGCCCGGGCCAAGGGGAGCCAAGACCGGCAGGAGCTGGCCCCCTCCTGGGCACCGGATGCCCTGGGCGGGCAGAGTCAAGAACCCAGGGCCCAAGAGCCCACCCCCCCCCCACCCCCCAACTCAGGCAGAGGGTCATAACCATACCCAGGAGAACCAACCTACACAGGCGACTATCCGCCCCAGGACAGTACCCCCCCAGCGCCTAAGCCATGTACCCCGAGATCCAGGCTATCACTCACCCCCACCTTCATGTAAATTCATTCTATTTTATTACATACTTCTAAATTATTTTACTTAGGGGGGGGGTCCATCACACTGGGAGTTGGTTCCAGTCCTCTGCGGGGGTTACTGTGCTCAGATCCTCTGGTCTAGGCTGACCTCGGGGGCTCCACACCTTGGTGTGCAGGTTCCCTTGGTCTGGAAGGGTTGGGTGCTGGAGCCCTTGCAGTTATGACCTTTGACTTCTCCCGGCGTAGGCGGCCCTACTGGTGGTGTTTCTCATGATGCTCAGTGCCATGCCATGTCTACTCTGTTCTGTGACCCAAACTGGGAGTGTCTCTGTTTGTATGTGTGTGTGTTCGTGTACACCTGTTTGTCTGTGTGTGTGTGTCTGTGTGTGTGTGTGTGTGTGTGTCTGTGTGTCTGTGTGTGCATACTGATCAATGGTGCAGGTTTTTGCTCTTTTTTGTTTTTATGACTGATTTTACTGTTCAGCACTGTGTTGTTTTTTCATGAAAATGAGAGGTGCTTTTACAAATAAAGATTGATTGATTGATTGATTAGTATAGAAGCCAAATCAATTCAGTCGTATTTGTATAGCCTATACCAGCAACAAAGCTAATTCAAAGTGGTTTACAAGAACAAACACATGTTAAAAAAGAGGCCAGATATCCTACTTTGTTCAGGACAGATGTGCTTTTCCATTATTTACAGGTCCTGCAAATTGAGATTGTGTCCCCCTGACGGTTTAGAAAAGCTATTTGTATTACGAAAAGAAATAGGGCCTTTTCTGTCCAGGCCCCTCTGCTCCGGAACTCCCTGCCTGAGGGTCTTAGACAAGCTGACTCAGTGTTCTCTTTTAAATCACTTCTTAAAAGTCTTTTTTTTTTTATCACCAAGCCTTTCTTGACCAATGTCTGTTGTTTTGTTTTTATTTTCCTTCTTTCCATATTGTATTTGCTCTTCTTGTTAAACACTTTAGAACTGTGTTTTGAAAAGTGCTATACAAATAAATGTATTATTGTAATTGACAGTCAGGTTTCAGTTTTGGAAATGTACGTTTTGTAATCTGACAAATAGATTGTATTTTTTAAGGAAAACCATCAAGTTGATGGGAAATCTGCATGAATTAGCTTCTTTAAATCCTGCTGAGACATCAGCTCTTTGACCCTGACTGCTTAGAGTTGGGTCAGTAGCCCTGAGGTGTGCATGCAAGGCTTGGCTTAAATTAAGTGGTGTGCACAAATCCCACTTTGGTCTTTTGTGAAGATTTGCATCAACTCAGACTGATCTTTTCATACACTGACCCCATCTTTGGTTTGGAAGCAGATGTCACGGTTTCAATTGGCTTCCCTCTAAGCTCTAGTAAAATCACCCGCGTAATAGTCAAATTGTTGCAGATCCAAGAAAAAAACATTATTTAATTACCAGAGGAGGTACAGGCTCGTCGTCACACATTTTCATATCACTATAAATTAAAGTCAGGTCTCCTCAGCAGGCATTAGGCAGACACCTTTCAAGAAGTTTGTCATGGATGGGAATGCAGTCAGGTTTTGATTGTATTTGGTAAGTTCTTTAATTTTCTTGCAAAGTTTCAATCGTGATTGCGCAAACAATTGAAAATGCTATGAATGGAGTAAACTGCTCTTATCATTTTGATTTGTGATTAAATTACCTTTGATTAAAGAGTTTAAATCAAACTTGATGTTGTGAATTAGCGGTCTGACCAACGTGATCAGGTAGTGATGCAATGTTCTCCATTTTGTAAAAGTAAATTGGCAGTCCCATTGATTTTTTTTTTTTAATGAGAATAAGTGAGGTGGAGAGGTGTTTTGCTTTTTCCCTCCTCGACATGCACAGTACCTGTAGACTCGCGACGTCGTGCCCCCATTGTCGAGCCTCTCTGGACTTGGACACCCTGGACCAGCGGTACACCGAAGTGTAACAGATCTGGGGAGTGTACAAACTGCCCTGCATTTGCCACTAACTGGCCAGATGTGCCACCCGTTGACCTTTCAGTAGACTCATCTGAGTGCCACAACTGAGTCGACCATCAATGACATAACCTGTCAAGCGCCCTCCTCAGTTTTAGTCAGCCTGCTGCCACTGACTTCACCGTATCCCTGGCACGGGTCCCTAACCGGGTAGTAGTGTCAGCCGGAGTCAGCTGAGCCCGGTACTCATGTTGGGCAGGGTCATCACTCCCTGAAGTGGCCAAGGGCCACCCATTACACACTGTTAATACCTAAAGATGAATACATAAACGAAATAACCCACAACAAGTGGGTTTAAAATAGAAAATAAGATTGCTGTATTGCACAAGAAAACAGATATTTAGTCTGTCACTATTCATCGAGAGGGACTCATTAGAGAAGGTTTCTGATGTGTGCTGCTCAGGGGTGAACGTTATGGACGACCTGACTTGGAGTGCAAACACAGTAGCGAAGTGTGAAGAAGGCACAGCAGAGAGAAGCCAAAGACTGCTGGTGGCCTTCAGAAAGGCACAAAATAGAGTCACAGACTCCTCTCTTGATTTTCAGACTGACATTATAGAGCACTGAAAATAAAAACAGACTCAGAAACAATTCTTTTGCTCAGGCCATTTTTGCACTAAACTCTGGTCGTCAATAAGGAACTCTCGTGCAGATGGCCTCCATTGGATGATGACTTTTAATGTTTTGTTACATGTTGACACATGTGAAACATGTGAAAACATCTTAGCGATGCCATTAATTTGAAAGGGGGGATCAACCGCCACCTCTGTCATTTACGTTTCCTGTGGCTAATACTACAGCTGCTCCACATGAGCTAGTCATGTTAATGCACACCATGAAATGGTCAATTCCTCGATGAAAAGTTGCTGACATATCTGTGACATGCACATAAGGTCTCTTGTGGAATGTTCAGGTTCTGATCTTTCGCGTTGTAGTCAGCAGTCCTCACTGCCTAGCAGTGTGTTTTTATCTGCTGGATATCTGTTCAAATGGTGTTCAAACATCTCCATGATACACTGCCCAAAGAGCAAGCGCTCCCATGGCCAGAGTCCCGGCCGGTCGCCCCTGCCCAACTGGGCTCGGTGCCACCGTGTGGGCACCACTCGTCTGTGTATTTAATGTTTTCGTAGTATTGTTTGGTTTATCACTGTAAATAGAGCACCGTAGTACTTCACAACTATTCAAGAGTAAGAGGGCTTGGAGCTGCCACCCATTTTTCTCCTGTTTTTCAGTTAGTTTAGATCAGGAGTTGTCAGTGCTGAGAGCCCTTGAATGATTTTGATTCATTGGATTTTAGACCCTGCATTTTTGACCTCGTACACTGGGGTCGTAACACCACTGGCAGTCCACCACGGAGCGCTTTCAACAACTCGTTGTTGCGCAAGTTACAGCCACCTCAAGATTTTCAATGAAAAAGGTTTTTTCAACCACCGTCCAGTCCTTCTGCTTTTGTGTGATTTCGCTGCTTCCTTTTTACTGCACACATTGTTTTGTCACTACGAGGGAACACACGTGCAGAACGAATAATGCGCCCGTACAATTAAGTGGTGCACACATAAACGTGAAGAGAGAAAAAACGCTCCAAAAAGTATGTAAAAAGAGCAAAAACAAACGGCTTACAATGTGAGGCAGCCAGTGAGGTGTGTATATTTCCTTTTGCTTGGTGTTTTATTGATCATTATAGTGGTGGTAGTCTGGTGGCTCTGCAGCTGGTGCTGGTCTGGCTGTGGTCTCATGTTCAGGCTTGGGTGAATGTTTCGGTTGTAATGTCGGTTTCATGTGTATGTTTGAAGGTTTAAAGATATCTGTGTTTTGTGCAATGTGTATATTTGTTTATTGTGTAAGTTTCTGTTTATTAATATGTATATTTGTATGTTTTCAGCTCTCACGTTTGGGGTTTGGGTGTTACAGTGAATAAACCCTGAGCAAGAAGGAACAGTTGTGCTGTCCTCGTCTTCATCACGCCGAGGGAGGTACAAGTCTGGACGTGGACGACGTGGCAACACCTGGCGACGGCGGTCCTGGGTATTCGGGATGATGGAGAGCAAGGGTTCCTGTAGACGGGTCTGCAGAAAACACATGATGTGAATTCACAAGACTGGAGCAGCTTACTTATTAATGTTGATTTATAGTGATTGTTTATCACTGTTATTTGTAACAGTGATATTTTTTGCTAAAGAAATCTGTTCTGTTTCTTAAAAAAAAAAAAAAGGTGCCTGACTGCTAAAAATGTGCACTGTTTTGTAAATTGTTTTATAAGAACTTGAACTCCATTTGATTAAAATGTTTGTCTTTGGCAGCTCTCTTTTTTTTTGCATGTCTGTCACAGTGAGGTGTTTGGAGTGAGGAAGTGTCATAATAATGCGTTCATCTTAATGTAATGTGATGGCTGGTGATGGTGGTTTTGATGGAAACTCTGATCTGACAGATACAGTGTGCTGTTCAGAGACTGTATCACAGACACTGATGGGGTTTGCTGCATTTTTGGTGCAAGTGTGTGGGGTAATGTGAAAGTTTCCGAGTAACAGGCTAAATACTGAGTAATTACCAGGTAATACCATGGAAACAGACCTCACTTCCTTTTACAGTACAAATCCACTTTAATAACTATATAATTTCGAGGTAGGTGTTTTTGCAATTCCTGGGTAACGAATAAGTAGTTACCAGGTAATAGTGTGGAAACAGGCCTCACTTCCTTTTGCAGTAGTCTACAGTTCAACCGTAATTACCAGGTAAATGTTGTAGTTACTGGGAAATACTAAGAAGTTATCAGGTAAGTAGTAAAAAACACTTGACTACTAGGGAAATACATAGCGTACACACCTAGCAGTACCTAGTACTATCTAGTAAAAAGTCTACATTTCCCATTGATTACATGGTAATTACTTAGCAATTACTTAGTAAGTACTTGGCAATTAATGACATAGTTGCTATATACATTATAATTGCCCAGTAATTAATACTTACTACCAGGTAGTTTTTTGGTATTTGCCTGGAATTGGCTTGGTAATTACTCTAAAAGTACTTGGTAATTAGCAACACAGTTACCCTGTAATTACATGGTAATTTTACAGTAACTTCTCCTTATTACATGGTACTTACCTTGCAATTACCATGTTAAAACATGGTAATTACTGTACTGTAAAAGGAAGCGTTACCGATGGTTTTAATGAGACAGATGTTGCAACTGAGGCTTTACTGTTCATGGTATTTATCATGTTCAAACTTAGTATGAATCAAAATAAAATACAATATCCACAACAACCAGCAAGTGTAACGGTGACGTCGACACCTGTTTGGGAAGGTCAGTTGTCGACGTGTGGAGATGAGCAACTAGTGAGTATCAAAATGGCGCGTGTGTTGTCTTCTCATTTCAGAGGGCCCCATTCCTGCCTTTGCCTTGGGCCCCAAATTTGTTAAATCCACCACTGATTCAGAATAAACCTTTTTGTGCTTTAAATTACTGATTTTGTGTGCAAACTACAATTTTACAAATGGTGTGATGAATTGCAATTAACTACAATCACATCTGCTATTAGTTTTTAAAAAACAAATCGGTACCATTACTTCAAATCTGGTCAATTTTTTTAACCTACTGTATTGCATGTCTAAGAATTGTACTTTGAATGCAGTTATTTTGTATTGTTAATCAAACAGAACAGAACATATCGCAGAGCAAAGTGTGGTGCTAGTTTGGTGCAGCAAAGACAAATCTGCAGGTAATTCCAATGATACTTGATTTTACAGTGCATCTGTCAAACAATCAGAGATGAATTACACGCTTTTATGACCAGCATGTCGGTTATCTTCTGAAATCACAATTCACTCTTTATCTTAATGAAGATACAGAAAGTGCATCTCAAAAATACAGATAATCACAAAGACTTCAAAATGTGCAGTCATTATTACAGACTCATTGCATGTTAATTAAGAGTCTCTGTCTCAGGTGTTCCTTGCCTGTGGAACCTGGGATTAGTTCCAGCACCACTGAATTGGATGAAATGGAACAAAAGTCCCCCCTGACCTGCCACCTTAAAGTGGTGGGGGAGTTTGAGTGCCAGCGTGATCCCAGGAGCTATGTTGTCCGGGGCTTTATGCCCCGAGTAGGTTCTCCCATGGCAAACAGGTCCTGGGTGATGGGACAGACTAACGGCAGGTCAAATGGTGAAATGAGCTTCCTCTGTAGGGTGGTTGGGCGCTCCCTTACAGATAGAGTGAGGAGCTCAGTCACCAGGGAGGAGCTCAGAGTAGAGCCACTACTCCTCCACATCAAGAGGAGCCAGCGGAGGTGGCTCGGACACTTCTTTAGGATACGTACTGGATGCTTCCGGGCATTCTGGGAGGAGACCCCGGGAAAGACCTGGGACACGCTGGAGAGACTATGCCTCTCGGCTGTCCTGGGAACGCCTTGGGATTCTCCCGGAAGAGCTGGAGGAAGACTCTGGGGACAGGGAAGTTTGGGCATCTCTGCTTCGACTGCGGTCCTGGATAAGCAGTGGAAGATGGATGGATGGATGGATGGATGGATGGATGGATGGATGGATGGAACAAAAGTTGTAAATGAAGGTGAATGGATAGTTGAGACCTTTGACTTGGGGAGAAAATATATTGCATATTTTTTTTAAAAAAACCTTCTAGAGTTTAAGTAGATTTCTACTGAGGTACTACAAGGGGAATCACAGTTGTTGACTCTACATATTGAGTGATTTACAGTAGCATAAAGTAGTGTTTCAGCCAGTGCAGCTCATCTGAAAGGTCCCACCTCAGAATTTGTAGAAACCTCAGCTCTCTGTCAATCATAACACATCAAAATCTGATGATAAAACGTGACAAATCCCAATAGCAGCGTCGAACTCGGTTCCAAGGCAGCTAATGAAACTACAGCAGCCACAACAAAGGGACGGGCCTACGATGCATTTAAGGACATGGTACATTTGAGGTTATTACTTTTCTGGGTAAGGTTGTAAATTAAACAATTGACTCCAGGCACATTGGAGATTGACCTTTTAATTATCAAGAAAAAAAATCATTTTTGACATGCTGCCCCTGACTGCACGCCACTGGTGATTCAGATGTGTGTAGAAAATGGACCATTGGATCAACAATTTTCAGACTTTCTAGTTTTGACAGTATTCATCGTCAGGAAAAACAAAAGCCAAAAGGGAACTTTGACTAAACACTACTTTCATGATAGTGAATAATTCATGAATAAATATAGGTTTGATACATTTCTCATTTCTTGTAACTTACCACCATTTCTATTGCTGCAGGGTTGTGCATCCTCCACTCGTGCTGTTATCAAGTTCCCGTCATCATTAGAGATGCAAAGACCTGGAAAGAAGCCCAGAGTTACTGCAGGGAGAATTACAACGATCTGATCACAATAAACAGCAAGGAGGAAGCAGCCGTGCTGGGTGATATTTTGAAAAATAGTGCAGAGGAGTTCTGGATAGGTCTGTATGGCAATTTTTACAATTTTCGTTGGTCAGTGGTTCCAGAAGGGTTTGATGATGAAGGAGAACTGGAGTACAGCAACTGGGAGCCTGGCCAACCCAACGGCAATAAGGAAAACATAATGTGTGCTAACATAGCGCCGTTTGGACAGTGGGCTGACTACGTATGTTCACTTCCGTTATCATTTGCCTGCTATGATGGTAAGAGAACATATAATCTTAAAACATCACTTTCAAGTCATTGTAAATAATAACACCCCTCTTTTTGCATTTGTTTATCACTGTGCAACGACACCATTTCCATATCTCTCACAACCCCCCTGAGAACACAACTGGCTCTATCATTGGATCAGGGGACTCTTGTTTTTGAGTTTGCATGTTCTCCCCGTGTGGTTGGGTTTTTTTTCTAGTTAATGACTCTGAACTGCAGTAGAAGTGAACCTTCAGGTTTGAATGGATTTTTTCATAATTTGCATCTTTTCCCTTCAAGATTCCTCAGAGAACAGATACATCTTTGTGCCTGAAAAAAAGCCCTGGCTCGAGGCACTGACGTACTGCAGAAAGCACCACACTGACCTCGTCAGTATCAGGAATGAGTCTGAGAATGAAGAAATCGCAAGCATTTTACTGTCAAACTCCTGGATTGGCCTGTACAGATTGTCATGGAAGTGGTCAGACGGACAGTCCAGGCACATTCATTCATTCAACAACTGGGACCAACCGGACAGTGTCAAAGATTACTGTGCCACTACAACCCACAGCAGATGGACTGAAAGGCCTTGCAGCCGCCAGTACTCTTTCATCTGCAGTGGTGAGTAATAAGATACAATTGAGAACTGGAAACTCAAAAACTGCTTGTGTCTGTCACACTTACAAGTTCTCTCTTACTGTAGAAACAATGATGAAAGAGGTGACAATCAAGCTGGTCCTGACTAAATCAGACTCCTCCATGAACCTGGAAGAGAAACAGGATGCTGTCTTGCAGCAGGTAAAACTGTTTGGGCAACCAAGTTTTGTGAACATGACTATTTAATGACTTTTTGTAGCAAAACGCAATATTCTCTCCTCGTTTTTTGTCCCTGCATGGCCTTACTTCACATGGTTCGTCTTGGCTCCGGTCTTTTTCCAATATACATAGAACCAGTCTGGCGCTGGTGGAGTCGTCATCGCACCACGACATGAAACTCGAGTTTTTATGCGATGGACAGAAACTGTTTCCCCACCAGTGTATGAATAGATGTAATGAAATCATGAACGCATTTGTTATGAACAGTCACAAAAATGTTTAAGGCCAATATGTACGATTTGTGCCTCCCCCGACCATTCACTCTCACAACTTTCATACTAGGCAATGTGGGTGAAGTGTCTTTCCCAAGGACACAACGACAGTTTACATCTGCGGCAGCAGGGATCGAACCACCAACCTTCCGGTTATAAAACAACCTGCTCTACCCAACTGAGCTACTGTCACCCCAGTGTGAAGTTAGATTGTGCATAAACAAATAACACTGCAAATAAATGAAGGAAAACAATGTGCACCTTGCAGTCCACCGGAGTCCACACAACTAAGTCACAAAACTTTGCAGCTGTCACAAAGATTTGAGTCTGTCTGGCTGTAGTGTTTCTGTGTCTTCTTCAAGACAAAATGCCGTCACTGAAGTCCAGACTGAAGTTTGTGACCTGACAAACCCGTAGCGCTGTGCTGTTGCGATGTTTTCTTCTTTTTTTTCCAGCGAAGCTTTGATGGACATTTCACTTCCAGGCAGCCTTTTCCGCAACAGGAACGGTAAGTGAGCCCAACCGGGTTCTGAACTAGGTCCAGCTTGTCTCCGTACGGTCCGTCGCCTTTCTGTTTCGGTCCATTTTTCCTCGCGTTTGCTTCTGTCGGGTCATGTTTGGTCGTCTGACACCTGCTCTCCGGGCCATTCGGCATCACTGTTGGCTCACATATCCGAGGTCCGCCGCTGCTTCCAGGTTGGGAATGAGACAGACGTCATCCCTTCATTCTTTCTTTACTGGAGCGATCGTGGGAATGACTGTGGCAGTTAATGACACAGCACGACTGCACCATGTTTGTATTTGTAGAAACTCGCCAAACAAAATTAAAAGAGCAACACGAGCCTGTAGCTGGCGTAAACAGACATTACCGCACAAAGCCGGCATTGCCCACAATGCATTTTGGTTTTTTCCACTGCTGACGTCAGCCTTTCGAGCCCTATACTAAAACCTAACATTTGCAACCAGTTCATTAGAAATCTCAGTTCTGAATATTTTCCAATAATGACTCTTGTTTACCTACACAACAAAACACCCACCGATCACACAGTACTTTTTGGTAAATCAGTTACCCCAAGAGTTAAAGCTCTTCCTGAACCATATACTGAACTAACACCATTCTTTAATTCTTCGATTTGAATTTGTACAGAGTTGAACAGAGCTTAATTTGTGTTTCCAATCCATTCCAAAGCCGAACCCCTCTGACAGACACACACACATGCTTTTTCTAGTTGTTCGTGCCCCCTGTACTTTAAAGTTCATAGATCTTCTTAAATCATACTCTCTTTCTCTAATTATAAATAAATGTTGAATTTGTTCCAGTAGCAAGGATTTACTGGCTTGCAGTCTTACTAGCAGTCTGTAAGTAAATGCAAGTGTCCTTATCTGGTGTTGTTGTCCAAAAACCCTTATAAGCTGGACAAACATGGCAATAACAATCTCTTTTAATCTGATTGTGATTCTAAATGAATACGGGGTAAAACGTCTTCCATAGCATATATGGATAGCATATATATAGACTTGATCGGTGTAGTTGGCTTCATTCACATCACCTTGAGTTTAAAGCTTAATGTTACACTTGATGTTTGTGAGCTTTCTCTCTCCCAATCATCTCTTTGTGCAACATGGCTGCTCAGAATTGCGTCAGCAGCTCTGAGGTGTGGTTTAATTTAGGTGTGCACAAATCCCACTTTGACCTTCTGTGAAGATTTGCATCAGTTAAGACCGAACTTTTCATACACTGACCCCATCTTTGGTTTGTAAGCAGAAGTCATGATTCCAATTGGGTTAAAACTAAGCTCTAGTAAAATCACCTGTGTGATATTCAAATTGTTGGACATCCTAGAAAAATAAACAATTTCTTTACTAGAGGAGTTGAAGGCTCGTCATCACACATTTTCATAATATTCTAAGTTAAAGTCCGGTCTCCTCAGCAGGCATTAGGCAGACACAATTCCAGAATGGATGGGAATGCAGTCAGGTGTTTGGTTGCATTTGGTAAGTCCTTTTTATTATTGAAAAATTTTAAATGATTGAGCAAACAATCAAAAAAAATGCTGTGAATGGAGAAAAAGGCTCTTATTATTTTGAGTTTAAATGACCTTTGATTAAAGAGCTTGAATCAAACCTGGTGTCCCGAGAATCACCGAATTGCAGTAGCAAATCTTTTTATAAACCAGATAGCGACGGGCAACCTTAAATTAGCTCTTATATTGCAGAGAACCAAAATGTAGAGTGGGACACATGACACACCTTGCCGCATGTCGCCCTGCACTCCCCCCCCCCCCCCCCCCCCCCCCCCCACACACACACACACACACACACACACACTCATTGGATGCTAAATAAGAGGTACAATTCATTTCTCAATATTTGCTGTCGTTGACATTTACCATCTTAGGTGTTCTTCGCCTGTGCGCAGTGGAAAACTGGGATTAGTTCCAGAACCCTGAATTGGAATGAAATGGAACAAAAATTGTAAATGAAGGTGACTGGATAGTAGAGGTCTCTGACTTGGGGGGAAATATATATAACATAGACATTTCAAAAGCCTTGCTGAGTTTAAGTAAACTTCTACTTCGGTACTATAAATGTTATCAGGGGAATCATAGTTGTTGACGCTACCTGTTGGGTGATATCAAGCGTTCTGATTTTCTAGTTTCAGAGTGTGACAATTTTCATCTTCAGAAAAAATGAAAGGCAAAATTGAACTTTGACTTAATGCTGCCTCGCTGACTGTGTATGATTCCTGAAAAGATGGAGATACAACACACTGTTCAATTCTTGTAACTTACCACCATTTTATGGCTGCAGGGTTGTGCATCCTCCACTCGTGCTGTTATCAAGTTCCCGTCATCATCAGAGATGCAAAGACCTGGAAAGAAGCCCAGAGTTACTGCAGGGAGAATACAACGATCTGATCACAATAAACAGCAAGGAGGAAGCAGCCGTGCTGGGTGATATTTTGAGAAACAGTGCAGAGGAGTTCTGGATAGGTCTGTATAGCAATTTTTACAACTTTCGTTGGTCAATGATTCAAGAGGGGCTTGATGATGAAGGACAGCTGGAGTACAGCAACTGGCAGCCGACCCAACCCAACGGTGATACTGAAAACATAATGTGTGGAACATGGTACCGGATGGACAGTGGTCTGACATTGTATGTTCACGTCTGTTACCATTCGTCTGCTATGATGGTAAGAGACATACAATCATAAAACATCACTTTTTTAGTCATAGGAAATGATAACACCCCTCTTTTTGCATTTGTTTATCGTGGTGCAGCTAAATCCGTTTCAGTATCTCCCACAAACCTCCCTGAGAGCATAATTGTCTCCATCATTAGATTAGCTTTCTATGATCACCTTTCTGTATGGAGTTTGCATGTTCTCCCTGTGTGGTTGTTTTTTTTTTTTTTTTTTTTTTTTTTACTAGATATGCTAGACTTTCTCCTACAGACAAAGACGTGCATGTTAAGTTAGGTTCAGATGAGGTCAGTTAGTGACTCTGAACTGCCAGTAGGTGTGAAACTTCAGCTTTGAATGGAATGTATGCATTTTTTTCTGATTTGTTTTCTTTATCCTTCAAGATTCCTCAGAGAACAGATACATCTTTTTTCCCGAAAAAAAGCCCTGGCTGGAGGCACAGGCGTACTGCAGAAAGCACCACACTGATCTCGTCAGTATCAGGAATGAGTCTGTGAATAACAA
Source organism: Salarias fasciatus (assembly GCF_902148845.1). NCBI lineage: Eukaryota > Metazoa > Chordata > Actinopteri > Blenniiformes > Blenniidae > Salarias > Salarias fasciatus. Next base: position 24,616,056 of record NC_043758.1, read on the forward strand.
AGTTCAAAGCGTAATACAGGCAACCTCATGGGTTGGCCTGTACAGATTGTCATGGATGTGGTCAGACGGACAGGCCAGGCACATTCATTCATTCAACAACTGGGACCAACCGGAGAAGGTCAAAGGTCACTGTGCCACTACAACCCACAGCAGATGGACTGAAAGGCTTTGCAGCCGCAAATACTCTTTCATCTGCAGTGGTGAGTAATAAGATGCAATTGAGAACTGAAAACTGAAAAACTGCTTCTTGTGTCTGTCCCACTTATAAAATCTCTCTTACTGTAGAAACAATGATGAAGCAGGTGACAATCAAGCTGGTCCTGACTAAATCAGACTCCTCCATGAACCTGGAAGAGATACGGATACTATCTTGCAGCAGGTAAAGCTGTTCGCAACACAGTTTTTGAAAATCAATATTTAAAGACTTTTTGTATTAAAAAGCATGATTCTTCCCTGTCAGAATCGAGGGTGGACCCAAAAGAATCCGGAATTTGACTGTGGCTTTCATTTCTGACATTTCAAAATAAAACATCACTGTCGCCTTCAAAATAGTCTCCATCTGCATTAATGCAGCGCTCCAGCCGTGTCGCCACTTCACAATTGCGTCGTCAGAACCCGCGCGTAATTGTGCCATTTTTTGCCGGCTGCGATTTTTCTGTCACCTCCTCCACATCTGCAAACCGCTGTCCCTTCAGCTCTTTCTTCAACCTGTGGAACAAGAAAAAAGTCACTCGAGGCTACATCTGGCGAATTAGGCGGATTGGAGAGGAGATTCATCTCATTCTTCTCCAGAAACTGCGTGCCGCGCAGCGCCGTGGTCCGCTGGCGCACTGTGGTGGTGGATCACCGGGCTCCACTCCGCCACTGACGCGGGCCGCTTCCTCCTCACATCCTCACGGAGCCGTCTGGGACTTCCATGTAGCAGTCCTGATTTACAGTCTGACCTGGAGGGACAAACTCGCTGTGGACGATACCCTGGACAGCGAAAAAGCAGCTCAGCATTGTTTTCACGGCTGAGCGGAACCTGACGCGCGGGACATCTGGCCCTTTTTAAACCACCCCGAACCACTCATGGAACCAAGTCTTCCGCAGAGCATCATCCTTGTAGCTTGCTGCACAGGTGAGTGTTTCTGCTGCTGTTTTTTTTTCCCAGCAAAAAGCAGAATTTAATGTTTGTGCGCTGCTCTGGCTTCCCAGTCAATGTCGCCATTTGGAAAAAAAAAAATCGCAGACCGCTGCTGCACTCTGTTACTATAAATAGCGCCTGACAGGCGTCAGTGTCACTCTCGGAGCCAGATTTCTCACAGATGTGCACGAGGCTTACCTGCAGCACATCTGACGCCAGAAGTCGGAACGCAATGTATTATCATTGTTTTCTGACCAAATTCCGGTTTCTTTTGGTACTCCCTCGTACACAGACTCGAGATCCAGATACTTTCCTGCAAATCTGCCTGGAGCTACTGAGCCAACATGATCAGTGTCCATTCCCGAGGGTTGACCCCAAGCAGACTGCCCAAGGGTGGAGTTCTGATGGGGTTTATTTGAAAGTCCAGAGGACAGAGCAGACAATGGAGGCGATAATGGAAACATTGTGCTAATTATGATACAAGCATGAAATTTGCCTGATTGTTCTTCAGGCTCATTATTCAGATCTCCTCACTTGGCCATCTAAAAATCCAAGATGGCGGCCATTTTTCTTGCGCCACAACTGGACCCTGCCTAAGTGACCTTTTTGTTCAGAAATGCAATATATATAAAACATGCTAGAACAATTTATTAATAGCTTAACAATGATTTGTGATCATTGGGATTTAATATGAACTATCTGATGGAAAAGAACCAAGAACGGCACTGATGAGTGTAACTTTCGCTCAAATTTCTCATTTGCAAAGATCAAAGTATCATGAAATATACCATACAAGTTCACATGAACAGAAACTGTCTCTGTTCCTGTTCCACAGAAGTAACTGAACTTGTAACTCTCCCTGATTAATACTGACAATACTGCTTCAATATCAAGGAAACACTTTGCATGGACCAGAATGGCAAGAAAAACATTTTCTTTATGTCAACAATCATTATAAATGATTCATTGAAACATTAGTACTTGTCTCAAAATGAATGGAAACTGTGAGTTTAATAACATGCGATCCACACTCAATTGTGAAGGTAAACCTCAAACTATACTGGCCTTTGGCATTCACAAATTGGATTGAAATATGTCTGTTCAAACAAAAATTACAGACTAATTAACATGTAAAAATTCACAACATTCATTGTCAATAACACTTCTAATCACAAGTCCCAAATTGGATGTAAACTATGTCTGGTTAATGTTAATTACAGACAACTAAATTTGTAGACAATGGACGCATTGTAAAGGTAACACAGACTTCACCAGACTAGTCTCAAATTGGAGGGAAACTAAGTCAACAAGAATGATAATGAATCACGCAGCAATTCACAATATTCATCTTCAAGTACTTCAAAAACAAGAACACTGGTTTCAAAATGGACAGTACTGCTGTATGGAAAACAGTAAAAGAAAAGTGCAAACTGATAAGTGTGGAGCAATTCATTCATTATTACATTACTGTTTCTGTATCTGCAAGAAGAATTACAGACTAATAATAGAACTATGTCTATCAATGCAAAACTTACTGACCACTGCAAATCATGTGCAGCAAATCCACAACTGTCCTTGGCCAGGTCATGTTCAGGACCGTCTGTTGGAGGCATTTGGATCATAGAGGAACAGGATTTATGAACCCACCATAGTAAATGAGTTTAATATCTGCTCCTGTTCAGACTGCTGTGCCTGGAAGACCTGACTGGAACACTCGCCTGTTCTTCCAGGAACACTTGGTCAGTTCCTAGCAGAAGGATGCAGCTGGTGATCATGTGGACCAGCATACCTGCCATGATCCTCCTTTCTGCACGGGCCCCAATCAGCAGGACTGCTGCTGTCTGTCCTAGGGATGGAATACTGTTCTCTGTGTTGATGGCATGTTCCTGAGGGCTGCCGGTTTTGGTGGAACGTGTATTTTTGACCTTTGTTTGGAGGCAATGCAGTCTAGTCTGGTTTCATCCACACCAGTAGCTGTACTTCCATCAAACAACAAATATCTCCAGCTTTTGCAGGTCAAGATCATTTAATGATGTTGGACACTGACTTAAATTCATAAATGTTTCAGACATTTCATCATACGTATCCAAAATCTGCCAGTCTGTCTACCCTTTTTCGCAAAAGACAGACACAATGTCTCCCCGAGTGAATGCATGGAAAAATGGTATTCCACTGTTTTTCTAGGGCTGATAGCTAAAAAAAAACCTCATGCACGAGACAATCCATTGTACAGTGGCTCCTGCTCCAAAGGCAATCTACATATTCTCAAGACCAAGCACTTGTAAAGTCAGCAGTACAGATGCTTGTGTTAGAGTAACCCTAAACATTATTAATGCAGTAAAACAAGCCAAAATATCACACAATATCACACATAAAACTAGCAAAAACCCAGTTCAATAGACGTGAAAATAGACGCCAAGGTCATTCAAATAGGTCGCAGACATATGTTACAATGAATAAATCAGTTTCGCTTCGCCAAGTTGACAGCCATTTTGAAAAATGGTGACCATCCTGGATTTTGAAATGGCAAATCGAACAGATTTGATCAGTAACCTCTTTAGAACTATCATGCCAAATTTCATGCTTGTATCATAATTTTCAGGATTTGCCACAAATATTCCTCTTATCCACTCTACTAAGAGATACATGAGGCTGCAGGATGTTTGTGAACAGACAAAGAAGAGTAGAAACAAACTAACACCTAGGAGAACCAGAACTAAGTACCTGGGCAGGAGGCAGAGATAATAGGTTTGGATAATTGAAACAGGAGGTGAGCCAGACACAGACAGGTGGAAGTGACGACGCCCACAACAGGGAAACCAGGGAGGGTTCAGTTTAGGAGAAGGAGAAGGGAGACCGAGACTGAGCACATGGCCTGCAGGGTCCTGACACATCAGACTCAGAAAAATGCCAATAAATCTGATTCTCACACACAATGATATTTAAAGGGGTGGTGCAAACTTCATCAGTTTCACACTCAACTTTGTGCTTCAATGTTTCTTTCTAGTTCAATGAAACACTGAGGAAGAACAAACTCAGTGAACAAGTCAGCCTGAAGTTGATCCAGCAGTCTGATGGAAAGATCTTTCAAAGGAGAGAGAAAAAAGAAGACAGTGAAAATTAAGTTCTTGATTGTTATTATTATTTGCCTTTACCATATAAATGTAAATCACACAGGGACCTGGGGTAACCTGGATTCCCACCCACTGGACAATTTTTTTATTTTGGTTTGTTACAACTGAAAAAACATTAAATAATGTCAAACTGAAAAATGACAACTTTTGCATTTACTGATATATTTATATTCATTATCTAGTTTTTTTTTAGTAAAGAACTGAATGAAGATTCATTGTGGAATGTCATATTCAGGTTCATTTGTGTCACGCCCTGTGCCCCTGCGTCCTCGTGGAGGCGCTGGGGTCCTGTTCCGTTTGTCTGCCCTCTGTTCTCCTGTCAAGTCACCTGCCCTCATGTTCTCCCGCCTCGCTATCTCCCTAATGTGCTGCACCTGTCCTGCCCCCCTATTTAAGTCCCGCGCTCCTGGTGTGTCTTGTCGGCTCCTTGATCGTCTGTCTGCGTGTGTCCGTGTCCCTGCCTGCACCTCAGCGTTGTTACAGCCTTTTTGAGTTTCCTGAGTTCCTGTGTTCCTGAGTTTTGGAAATAAAGACCCTTTCAACTCTGCCTGCTGCCTGCGCCTGGGTCCTTCCACCCCGCACCCGTGACAATTTGACAGTGTTGATGTTTTCATAAATTGTACTGTGTGTGGTGGTGATACAGGGTTCTGGTTTGGTTTTGTTTGTTTATTTTTCGCATTTCTGAAAAACAGAGATCGGTTAAATTATCCTCTATCTGCTGAATTTATATTCAGACCTTGATATTTTTCTGAGTATTTTCCTTCGGAATTTTTGAGTTTGAAGCAGGAGGTATCAGAAAAGTGACTTGTGGCATCACCCAGGAGGACTGTACCGACAGGCAGCGATCCCGCTGGGTACTGGACGCCCTGGGCGAGCAGAGCAAAAGTCTGGGCCCCTACCCACTCCGGCAGAGAACCGTGACTGTACCCGGGAGAACTGGTCCCAACAGTGGCTACCCAACCCTGGCCAGAGCCCCTGAGGGGCCAGGGTATCACAACCCCCCTCCTCTCCCCACAGTGGCCCCCCCAGCCCCACGCCACCATCGCCAGGCAGCCGCAACAACCAGTGGCCCCCCACCCCCACCAGACCGAACACAATAGAAAAGAGATATCAGTTTGAGAATTCTGCAGGAGAAGTAATACATCATCAGCATAAAGGCTCATTTTGTTCAATATTGTTGGCCTGGATCTCTCTCATGTCTTTATTTTGGTCTTATAGCAGCTGCCAGAGGTTCAATAAAGACTGCAAACAGTGAGAGAGTGAGTGAACAGCCCTGTCTGGTGGCTCTCTGCAGACAGAAGCTTGGATAAGTCTGCTCATTGGTCTTTACACATGCAGCTGGGCTGTTATAAGATTTTATTCAATTTATGAAAGACAGGCCAAACCTAAATCTGGTTAATGTTACAAATAAGAATTTCCAGTTTACTTGATCAAATGCTTTTTCTGCATCTTAAGAGATAATTGTGGATTCAAGAATATGTATTGTATGTATTGTATCTATTATTTAAATAATCTTCACGTTAGTGGAATAATGTCTGCCTTTAAAAAATCTCATTTAATCAGGATGTATTGTAGGAGGGGTTATCTTTTGTATTCCACTGTCAAGCGCTTTGCTGATGATTTTGAAATCTACATTTATTAATTATATGATGGTAACTGGATGGAAGAGTGGGATCTTTACCTGGTTTTAATAGTGTGGTAATGGTATTTTTGTTTATTTTCTATTTCTGTCCCTATTTTATGAAAAGTGTGCCAACATGGTCCACAATTCTTAATAGAATCCCCCTGGATAAGCTCACCGAAACTCTGTCAAACTGGCAATAACCTGCAGTAACCTGTGTAACACTTGAATGGGAGGAAGGGGGAAGCATGTTATGAGACGTAATACATTAAATACATCTTTAAGATGTATTTTTGAAGTAGACAAGTTGGACTATGTGGCACCTTTTTGAAAGAAAATACCAAAGTTCAAAAAGGAAATTTTTTGTGTATTTTTTTTTCCTAATTAAGACACTCTGTTAAGAAATGCTTAATATTATGCGCTAAAAATTGCCTTGAAATACAAAATAACAGAATTTTAAACATAAAATCTAAAATGTGATCAATCGCAATTAACTATGGAAATTCTGAGATTAGTCGCAATTTTTAAAAAATCATCTTTTGACAGCCCTAGTTTATATTAAAAATGTTCTTCTGTCAGTACTTTCTTGTTTGTTAACATTCACAGTTATTAACAACTGATTGAAAATTCCTGAATCTGTCTCTTGTGTTTACTGACATGTGCCATTATTTCATATCCTGCTATTGTTCCCCTGCACAGCAGTTGTGCTTCTGCACTGTCTCTGTGAGGAGTGGCCTCTGGTGTCAGGCACTTGGGTTGAAACAGCACCCTCTGTTGGGCAGATGGAGACCTTCTCCAGGAGTGAACAATGAGAGCTGCATGCAGGTCAGGAAGAGCTGTGCAGGACAGTTTGGTTTGTGGTTTGTTTGATTTCATCTCATTGTGAATCTAATTGCTGCACCCAGAATTCTGATGGTATTGTTTTTTTTTTAAGTGATCAAGGTTAGGGGGATGCTTTTTAATCCATGCTGAATAGGTAAGCTGCTGCTTTAATTAGTGGGTCAACCTGGAGGAACTTCAACTCTTTCACATCCCCTAAGTCTGTTGCTAATGTTTATGCACCTAACTTTGACAACTGTAACTTAACTAATTCTTTTTTTGCTAGCATCCCTCAGATTGATTGTCTTTGTCGTCAGCTGATTACGGGGGAATTCATTACGGTCTGACCCAGGATGAATGGATCTTCATCCAATTTCACTCCTCTTTCAAAAATGGCTGCAGCTATTAATACTTTTTTTCGCAGTATAGAATGGTTGATCCGTGGCATCTTTATTAAAGGTGGGGCTTTTACTTTCCTACACCACAGTCCACCACACATTTTCTAAAATTGATTACTTTATTTCATATGCTAGGATTTTAAACCTTTCTAGCCCACCTGTTTATATACTTATATCTGATCCCGTCCTCCAGGGGGTCCACGGCTCGCTGCCACGTCGACAACAACCCTGAAGCCATGCTGCCAGACACCGCTACGGTCCTCCATCCTGCTGGGTCCTAACCTTGTCACTCTGCCTTGGCACCAGAGACAGATCACGCCGCTGCGGCCCTGGATTGCTCCGCCGCAGTCTTGGAGTTGGATCATTCCCTGTCAGTCCCAGAGCAGCAGCAAACTCCTTCGACCTCCGCGGCTCGCCAGAGGATGATTAGGAGGGCACTCTGGGAGCCACTAGCGCCCTGGAGAGAGCCAGGACCACCGCCCCAGCGATGAGGCTGCTGCCAGCTGCACTGCTGCACCAGCAGAGCGCTCACCGGCCCTGGACACTCACATCGCTGCCCGCCCCCCTGCCTCGTCCCCTCTTTGTCCCCATCAGTTCTTGTTGGGGACAGTAGCATCAGGAATTTGCTTTTTTAGTGCCATAACGTGGTGTATTCCTGGTGCTACTGTCCCCACGATCCCCCACAGACTCCCGGAGCTCTTGCAGTCCGTCCTCTCCACTGTCTGCCAGGTGACCGTCCACGTCAGCACTAATGATATGGCCCGGTGGCAGTCGGAGTTACGAAACAGGATTTTAAAGATCTTTTTAACCAGTTGGAGAGCTCTGGGAGGTCAGTTTTTATCAGTGGACCTTTACCGACCTTCTCAAGGGGGGCTGAGTGCTTCTCCAGACCGCTCAGCCTGAACACCTGGCTCCAGCACTCCTGCACAGCTCCCCACTTTTATTTCATCAAGGCCGTGGGAACGGGGGTGCGAACGGTGCTGCAGCACTCCCTTGCGAAGGTAGCAAGAACTTACAGAATTGAAAACTTCCTCGCCTACTTTTTTTTAATAAATGATAATTAATTTGCAATCCCCCATTAATGAAATTTGATGACAGCTTGAAAATAAATGAAATTTAATCAAATTAATCTGCATTCTGCATTTTCGCAAAGGGTGATGTTGCGCGCTCACACTAGCAGCTCTTGCAGTGATGGGAATTTGGCTCTTTTGAAAGAGTGGGCCTTTTTTGCTCAAGTCCCAGAGAACAGCCGACACTTTTGACTCCCGGACTACTCTTCATTGTTACCTTAAGTTTGTAAAAATTGATAGCTTATGCTTAGTGTTTTATGAAAATCACCATAATTGCCCATTTTTGTACATTAATTCTGCCATAAAATCAGTCTTATTGTCAATTTCTGAATCACTACAAAGAATCAGATCGAGAGCCGTTTCTTTTTTTTAGCATGACACATTAGTAGTGGGAACTGCCTGGTCTGTTTGAAAGTTTAGGTGAAACTTGATGCAACTTGAAGCCTTGATGAAAACATTTAAGTGCCACCCCAGAGCCAAAAGCAAATTTGGAGTGTTATGACTGTAGGCTGCAGCACAAGGTAAGAACCTGCTTGATTAAAGATCACTTGATCATGAAAATGTGATAGTGATAGTGATCATGCATATATGACCTCTGACCCCTGAGAAGACCAGAAGTAGGCCAGAGAGTGCCATCAGGGCCCAAATAACCGGCGGCCACCCTGGAGCCCCGATCCGAGCCACTCCCCCCAGGCAGATACCCACGTGCCGGTCCAGAAGAGGGCAGAGAAAGCCCCGGCCGGGACCCCTGCGGCGCCCAGGGCCCGGACCCCGGGGAGCCAAGACCGGCAGGAGCTGACTCCTCCCGGGCACCGCGATGCCCTGGGCGGGCAAATCAAGAGCCCAGGGCCCAAGAGCCAACCCCCCCCCCCCCCCCCCCCCCCCCGCCCCCACTCAGGCGGAGGGGTCATAACCATACCCTGCACAGGCGGCTATCTGCCCCAGGCCAGTACCCCTCCAGTGCCTAAGCCATGTACCCTGAGATCCAGCCAACACACCCCCCTACCTGCCCCCCTACCACCCCTCCATCCCCCCATCCCCCCCGAAACTTTATCCTCCCGCTCCCCGCATCCTACCCCCCCCACACACACACACACACACACACACACACAGTCAGGGGGAGGATTTAAATCCACTTATTTCAGGATAAGCGAGACCCAACGCAAACTCGACCGTTTCGGTAGGCATTTTCACACAATAGGGTGTAGTAAGACAGGGGAGGAACAGACAACTTCAATTGGAACCTCATAATGAGCTACTGCAACACATACTATAAGAAACCTATTCACAAGTGAAAAAAGCCTAATCTGTCCCCCTTTAGTAAAGTTTAGAAAGACTGGTTTTTAACCAAGTCAATGACTTTTTAATGACAAATACTTCTTAGAAGGACATCAGTCTGTTTTAGGAGTGAACCACAGTTCGAGACAGCCCTTTTAAAGATTTTAAATGACATCAAGTGGAATTTAGATTAAAAAAATTCACAGTGTTGGTTCTACTGGACCTGAGTGCCGCTTTGGATACAGTAGACCATCACATTTTAATAGACTGATGACTCAGGGCAAATAGAAAAACTTTTCAACTGTATTTCAGATATCAATTCATGCATGGCAGTGAATTCCTACAGCTCAACCAGGACAAAACTGAGGATTTAATTATTGGCCCCGAATGCCAGAGAGAGAAACCTTTTAACAAAACTCCTAGATTTTAAGTCAGCACAATCAGTGAAAAACCATGGGCGTGATTTTGACTCCGAGCTAAATTTTATTCCACACCTTAAAAATATAACTAAGAATGAATTTCATCATCTTAAGAATATAGCCAGAGTCCGCCCATTTCTCTCTCAGGCCAGTGCAGAGTTGCTAATGCATGCTTTTATCTCCTGACGGTTAGATTATTGTAATGCCTTGCTCTCTGGTCTTCCGAAAAGAACATCTCAAACCCACAATTATTACAAAATTCAGCTGCACGTGTGCTGACAAGGACCAGGGGGCGGGCCCAATTATATACCGGTTTTACAGTCGATGCATTGACTCCCTGTCCCGCTTCAGGATTGATTTTAAAGTTCAATTGTTAGTCTTTAAATGTGTTAACGATAGGGATGGGATTAGATTTCGCAGATTGAAATGCCGCGAGATCTCGCGAGATCGAATGCCGCGAGATTGAGTACGTTTATATGCAGGGCAATACTCTTTATTAACTGGAATATTGACGGAATAATACATTACATGGCGCACAGCCATATAAACACGTGCAACACCTGAATATGCTCATATTCATATTTAAAAACCCGGTCGAAAGGGACATGGAAATACAGTATCTGCGCATGTTCTATCCGCAAGAATCTTGGTCTTTTGAGTACACAAACTACTTGTGATACAGTTTAATTGCTACGACGTAAAGAAAATGTGCGGAAACAATTGTTCAGTTCTTCTCTTTTATTGAAAAATGGCGCATCGCATCAATGAACATTTTACCACGTCTTGCCGGCTCACACTCTTTTTCTAACACATGCAGAGAGAGCCTGCAGTGGCTGCGGCACCCTTCTTCCTCTGTGGTGTCTGTGTAAAATAAGGTTGAACATGCAAACAACACACCAAGTGGCAGGAAGTGCAAATGCAGTCATGGCGTCGTCTGTGCGCCGCGGTTTGAATGGGAATAGGCGAACTAGGCGGCCTCCTAGGGCGCAGTGTACAGGGGAGGGCGCCGTGGCCGTACAAGGGGCGCCCCGACGCTCCGTGTTCCGCGTGAGCACTGCTCTGCGCCACTCCGACGCTGCATGTGAGTACCGCACCGCTTCCCACAGCTCAGCCCCCCCCCCGCCCCCCCCCCCCCCCCCCCCCCCCCCCGTGTGATACCTAATCAGGCTTTAACTAACCTTTTATAGTCCTATTATTCATGTAAATTCATTCTATTTATTACGTACTTCTAAATGATTTTACTTTTTTACTTTATACTCTATGTTACTTATTTTATATGAACTTTGTATCATATCCGCTTAAGTTTTTTGCTGTCTTGTTCCAGTATTCCTGGGGGGGGGGTCCATCACACCGGGAGTTGGTTCCTGTCCTCTGCGGGGGTTACTGTGCTCAGGTCCTCTGGTCCAGACTGACCTCGGGGCTCCACGCCTTGGGTGCGGGTTCCCTTGGTCCTGGAGCCCAAGCAACAGAGGCGGATCTGGGATTCTAGGAGATCAGGGGCTTAGCCCGGAGGGTGCAGATGCCGATTTATTTTTCCGGCATTTTTTGTGCCACGCACACTAAACTATCTTTATTTTATTTTATTTATTTTTTTACATCAACTTACCACCGATTCAAAGCTGAGAAAGGCACGAAGAAACACTTAAAATCAGACCCTTTAATGACGCAAATGTCTTACCACCAGCAGCCTCAAGAACATTGTTTTATGCCTCATGTCAACAGAAAGAAAAAAATATAAAATACAAAAGTATTCAGACTGATCATAAACTAAGACATAAAATACCTTATGCGCTTACTGGCAGGCTCCCTGTGATCTGGCTGGCACCTCTGCTATCCTTTACTGCTCTGTCTTCAATCTGTCCTCAATCCTGTCTTCAATCCTCCTGTCTCTTCTCTCTTGCTTTCTCTGCACATTTTTTATATTTCTTGTTCTTTCCCCATCATTTTCTCTGTCACTCCTTCCTCTCTTCTGTCTCTTTTACTCTTTAATACAATATTCAGAGCTGTTCTCATGTCTTGTCATGCCTTTTTTGAATGTTAAATGTCATCTCCTGTCTTTTCCTCTCACTCACACATGAACTAAAATAAATAAAAAATTTAGAAATAAAACCTATGAAACCACTGATATATTGAGCTTAAAGCTCGGGTCCGGAGTTTTGAAAGAGAGTTTTTTTTTTAATCCAAAGTCTCAGGTTCCCCCTCCCTCTGCTTTCATGAGCGACCACGCCACGCCCCCTTAATTGTGCACGCTATTATCTGTCGGGTGAAAATGAGAGCTTCCGAGTCCTACAGCATCCTCCATGTTTAGCTGTTTACGGTCGATGTTCAGCAGACCATGGATATATCCGAGGTAAGTGCGGCGGCTGCTGCGAAGCTAACAGCCAGGTTTACACTTGCACCGACTTTTTGCCACGACAAGCGTGCCAATCTGGAGTCACGAACCGGCAGAGCTCCCGCACTGTTTCACGACGAGTTCACGCACAGTTCAGGACCAGTTCACGGACAGTTGGCGCACAGTTCACGGACAGTTCACGAATGCGCCCGTCAGTTTCGCGAACTGACACAACGCATTCACGGCAAATTCACGCATAGTTTGCGCATAGTTTACGAGCTTCCCGCACCGGCACGACGTGGTTGCACACCGCATCATATACGAGTAAAATGGGGGCTTCCCCAACCCCGGGTCATTTTTGGATTTGCTGTGGAACAGACAACATGCTGAATGCCAGAGACCTCCATCATTGCAGAGAAGAGAAGATCCTGTACCTGCAGCTGCTCTGTGTTGAAGAGCAGCAGAAAAGGCCCCGAGCTGAAGGGGGCCCCGACGGACGGCTGACATCAGTCAGTTTTCAGTGACAAATTAAAGGCGCTACACTTGATGCTGCAACGACAGTGGGTCGAAAATTCCTTCCCGCATGGGGCCCTTTTCCGGGTACTCGCCGGTGGCCACGACTGGCACCGCATTCTACCGTATTGTCCCGACGCGTTCACAAGGAATTCACGGACAGTCGGCGCATAGTTCACGGCCGGTTCGCGATATTTTGTCGTGACCAAAATTTTCAACATTTCAAAATTCTCGTGGCACGCAGTCCCGACGGTTTACGCACACTTCACACCACTTTACGAGTGGTTTGCGAGCGTTTGCGACTCGATTCGTGGCAATGCGTGCCACAGAATCGTGCAAGTGGAAACCTGGCTTAACACTCACCTCTGCCTGGGCCAGCGGCTGTGCTCTCTGCTGCGACGCTGTGCGCACACTTTGATTGACAGCACGAGAATGCGGAAGCTCGAAATCTATTGGCTGATGCTGACCGGCGCTTTTTCGGATAACACGGGGGTCTATGAGACGAAGGCGGAGCTCATAAATAAATTTTTATATTGCTTTATGCTAATATTATATTGTAGTATCGAACCAGACTGACATATTTAAGCTCTGTTGAAAATGATACATACGTTGGAAACGAACGGAAACTCCGGACACGAGCTTTAAATGTTTGAAATGTTTCTTGGTGAGATTAGAAAATTCTCCCTCTCTAAATAAATGAATAATAATAAATGAACTGTTTTAAACTCCCTTGGATTAGCTGAAAAATACATCATTATTGACTGTTGATTGAACCACCCAAAAGTGTACATATTAGCTAAAATTAGCACAAGCTGAAACATCTGCAGTAGTAATATACAGTATAATGATACAAAAACATCCTATACAATGGCAAAGCACTGACAGGGAGCACTTTTCTGCACAATGAATACTTTAATCATTTTGCTAGTAATACTTTTCATTCAGATTTCATAAGGGGTTTTTAGTCTTATCCTGGAATGTAACATTGATCTTGCTGTCTTTCATTTTCAGTGCGGTTGTGTGCTGTGTTGTTGTGTTGTTGTTGGTATTAACTGATAATACTGATAGCCAGCGAGCAAAAATCAGTCAGAGTTTCACAAACACGGGAACATCAATCTGTGTAGCAGCTTCTTCTGCTGCTGCTGCTGCTGCTGGTGGTGGCGACGTCCGCTTTTGAAAAGCTTCTGACTTAATGCTTACTTGAGTGACCTCTGGTTGGCAGTAGAATCAAGGAGCAGCGACTAGCGCGCATAGACGTGAAGGCTTCTTCTTTTGGACAGGCGGCAGACTGCTGGCTGCTCTCCAGCGCATGCTGCCACTCTCTGGTGAATTCCAGTACTGCACATTATACTCAGACCAGCTCGGATCCGCGATCCGGGCTCTTGACAAAACATCTGGGGCTTGAGCCCAAGTAGCCACCACCTAGATCCGCCTATGCCAAGCAGTTATGACCTTTGACTTCTCCCGTGTAGGCGGCCCCACTGGTGGTGTTTCTCATGATGCTCAGTGCCATGCCATGTCTACTCTGTTCTGTGACCCAAACTGGGAGTGTCTCTGTTTGTATGTGTGTGTGTGTGTTCGTATACACCTGGGTGTCGGTGTCTGTGTGTGTGTGTGTGTGGTGTGGGTGTGTGTGGTGGTGTGTGTGTGTGTGCATACTGATCGATGGTGTGGTTTTTTTGCTCTTTTTTGTTTTATGACTGATTTTACTGTTCAGCACTGTGTTGTTTTTTTATGAAAATGAGAGGTGCTTTTACAACATAAAGATTGATTGATTGATTGATTGATTGATTGATGATTGATTAGTATAGAAGCCAAAATCAATTCAGTCGTATTTGTATGCATATACCAGCAACAAAGCCAATTCAAAGTGGTTTACAAGAACAAACACATGTTAAAAAGAGGCCAGATGTCCTACTTTGTTCAGGACAGATGTGCTTTTTCCATTGTTTACAGGTCCTGCAAATAATTGAGATTGTGTCCCCCTGACGGTTTAGAAAAGCTATTTGTATTACGAAAAGAAATAGGGCCTTTTCCGTCCAGGCCCCTCTGCTCCGGAACTCCCTGCTGAGGGTCTTAGACAAGCTGACTCAGGTTCTCTTTTAAATCGCTTCTTAAAAGTCTTTTTTTTTATCACCATAGCCTTTCTTGACAAACATCTGTGTTTTGTTTTTACTTTCCTTCTTTCATATCGTATTTGCTCTTCTTGTTAAACACTTTAGAAACTGTGTTTTGAAACGTGCTATACAAATAAAGTATTATTGTAATTGACAGTCAGGTTTCAGTTTTGGAAATGTACGTTTTGTAATCTGACAAATAGATTGTATTTTTTAAGGAAAACCATCAAGTTGATGGGAAATCTGCATGAATAGCTTCTTTAAATCCTGCTGAGACATCAGCTCTTTGACCCTGCTGCTCAGAGTTTGGGTCAGTAGCCCTGAGGTGTGCATGCAAGGCTTGGCTTAAATTAAGTGGTGTGCACAAATCCCACTTTGGTCTTTGTGAAGATTTGCAATCAACTCAGTCTGATGCTTTTCATACACTGACCCCATCTTTGGGTTGGAAGCAGATGTCATGGTTCCAATTGGCTTCCCTCTAAGCTCTAGTAAAATCACCCGCGTAGTAGTCAAATTGTTGCAGATCCAAGAAAAAAAAACATTATTTAATTACCAGAGGAGGTACAGGCTCGTCGTCACAACGTTTTCATATCACTATAAATTAAAAGTCAGGTCTCCTCAGCAGGCATCAGGCAGACACCTTTCAAGAAGTTTATCATGTGATGGGAATGCAGTCAGGTTTTGATTGTATTGGTAAGTTCTTTCATTTCTTGCAAACTTTCAATAGTGATTGAGCAAACAATTGAAAAATGCTATGAATGGAGTAAAACTGCTCGCATCATTTTGATTTCAACATGTGTTGAATTACCTTAGACTGGGCAGTCCCATTGATTTTTTTTGTTTTTTAATGGAAGTGAGTTGGAGAGGTGTTTTGTTTTTTCCCCTCTCGACTTGCACAGTACCTGTAGACCTCGCGACGTCGTGCCCCCATCGTCGAGCCTCTCTCGACTTGGACACCCTGGACCAGCGGTACACCGAAGTGTAACAGATCTGGGGAGTGTACAAACTGCCCTGCATTTGCCACTACCTGGCCAGATGTGCCACCCGTTGACCTTTCATAGACTCATCTGCGTGCCACAACTGAGTCGACCATCCAGTGGCGTGTTTTACCTAGCACTGGCCCTCATGCCTAATTCTTATATGATGCCCCCAATGCCAGAATTTTACATTTTTCAGACACAAAAAAAAAAACACTCTCAGATGAGGGTAAAAAAAAAAACCTCCCATAAAAGTCAAATATCGTCACTCATTAGAAATGCTCTTGTGAGAAAAAAAGAAGAAAAAAAGAAAGAGGATGACATTACACTCAGCTTCCTAACACAATCGGTGACAGCGCACAGAACAACAGATTAAAAGCTCTTGATCATTTAAATACACAACAGCTCTGCCTGTCTCTGCTTACCTTAGAGCTGCTGCTGGCGGTGATCAGCATCTCTTCCTCATCTTCTTGTACCCCCGCAGCCCCCTCGGCCGCGTTGAAACTGTTAGCGTCTTTCTTGTAAGGAAAACCAGTTATTTTGGGGAGCTTTGCTGTTTTTCTTGTTTGGCTTCACCTATTTTTCGCTTCTGATAGCCACTTTGTCTGTCTCCTGCTTCTCCATTGTTTTCTTTATAGTGTGACCTGTGACCTGTCCTTTCTTCCTGTATCCTTGCCCACTTCAGGGCACACCGGAGGTACCTGCTCCCACCGCCCCTCCCATAAAATTTAACCTTGCCGGCAAGCTGAATTCTCGCGATATTTGTTCTCACCACACCACGAGAATCCATCTTGTACCGCTCCAGCCTTATGTGTTCGGGATCAGACTTTTTCGGCCGGACCAATCACGCTCGGAGTTTTTTCGGTCAGACCAATCACAGCGTCGTTTCGGCCGGGACACGAAGCTTTGACGGAAGCAGGAAGTGACGGACTACTAATAATATTAGCATGGCTAGCGAAAACATGGATATCCTGACAGCGATTAAATCGCTGTTTGGATGAATCCTCTATTGCTCTTTGAAAAAACGATCAGCAAGAGTTTTTTCTTTGCAGTGATGGCTGAAACCAAACATGGTTCGTCAGGTGCACAGTGTCCTTGCCATCCATGAACGCAAAAGAGTTCTACGGCAGTCCCTTTCCCGAACGGATTTGCCGAGTGAAGATCCCAGATTGACATATGAAGCAATTCGTTCTGCACATGTGAATATGGCTTTTGCCAGGTTACATAAAATTAGCACAGGATAATTGATCACAGAAAATTTGAAATATTATGTTTTGACATAAAATCAACCTTGGTTAACCAGTACATTAAGGTCCCGTTCCACTTCTTTTTCCTCCCTCTTTTCTTTTTTCTCTTTTTTTTCGTGACCTGGGAGTGCCCCTCGACGTCATGTGCCCCCATGCCATGTGCCCCATGCACGCAGTGACGCTTCTGCGACTGTTGCTCCTCTGGGGTGCAGAGGGCAAACATGATGGTGTGAATGACCCGCTTTGTCTCAATCTGTGGTGAGAAAGAGATCGCACACACGATGAAGCTGGGTTTACTTCACCACGAGGAATTAGTTCTTCCAACAACATACATCAGCAACAACAATGATCCAGATAATATTCTAAATGGCCTTAAAAGTCCAAAAGTCCATGAGGCCATAGCTTTTAAAGCTATATGAAACCTCAACAAATTACATTACAATTCCACAAAATCAGACATCATGAACTTCTACATTTTCTTTTAAACCACAATCATTTAATCATCAACAATGAATTATTCTTTTAAACACAGATTTTATCTATAATGATTTTAAATTGTGCACAAAATATAGTCACAGACTCCCTTGATTTTTCTACCTTCAGACTGACATTATAGAGCACTGAAAATAAAAACAGACTCAGAAACAATTCCTTTGCTCAGGCCATTTTTGCACTAAACTCTGGTCGTCAATAAGGAACTCTAGTGCAGATGGCCTCATGACTTTTAATGTTTTTTTTTTACATGTTGACTGTTCTATTTTGTTCTATTTATGATGCACTATACGATCTCACTTCAGTTTCATTGTTTTGATATAATGACAATAAAGACATTCTCATTCTGAAATTTTTTCGTTTAACATGTGAAAACATCTTAGCGATGCCATTAATTTGAAAGGGGGATCAACCGCCACCTCTGTCATTTACATTTCCTGTGGGAATACTGCAGCTGCTACACATGAGCTAGTCATGTTAATGTACATCATGAAATGGTCAATTCCTCGATGAAAAGTTACTGACATATCTGTGACATGCACATAAGGTCTCTTGTGGAATGTTCAGGTTCTGATCTTTCGCGTTGTAGTCAGCAGTCCTCACTGCCTAGCAGTGTGTTTTTATCTGCTGGATATCTGTTCAAATGGTGTTCAAACATCTCCATGATACACTGCCCAAAGAGCAAGCGCTCCCATGGCCAGAGTCCCGGCCGGTCGCCCCGCCCAACTGGGCTCGGTGCCACCGTGTGGGCACCACTCGTCTGTGTATTTAATGTTTTCGTAGTATTGTTTGGTTTATCACTGTAAATAGAGCACCGTAGTACTTCACAACTATTCAAGAGTAAGAGGGCTTGGAGCTGCCACCCATTTTTCTCCTGTTTTTCAGTTAGTTTAGATCAGGAGTTGTCAGTGCTGAGAGTCCTCGAATGATTTTGATTCATTGGATTTTAGACCCTGCATTTTGACCTCGTACACTGGGGTCGTAACACCACTGGTAGTCCACCACGGAGTGCTTTCAGCAACTCGTTGTTGCTCAAGTTACAGCCACCTCAAGATTTTAAATGAAAAAGGTTTTTCGACCACCGTCCAGTCCTTCTGCTTTTGTTTGATTTCGCTGCTTCCTTTTTACTGCACACATTGTTTTGTCACTATGAGGGAACACATGTGCAGAACGAATAATGCGCCCGTACAATTTGCTCCGCTGTCAAGGTTCACATGAGGCACAAGCGGATTATCGATCAGTATAGATTACTTTGCAATTGGATCTGAAAATAATCTGCTCCAAATGAAATGGCTCCACTCAGGTGTTTATATGATGTAAAAGTTTAAAGTGCCTACTGTGTGTCCTCATCATTCAGAGAAGATAACAGCTCTCCTCCAGCAGAGTGAAGACGTTGGTCACCTCAGCAGTGGCCTGAATGTAAAGAAGGAATACTTATTTTTGTCTGGATATATCGCAATATTAATGGTTCAAATATGTTCAGTTCTCAAATAATAAAATTTCAGTGGAATATAGTGAATCTTCTGAACATGAGATACATGTTTTGATGCTGCACTTTTGTTGCTTTAAAGTAAATTAAGTTATTTCAGGATTTTTATTGCTGTTTTTGGCTTCCATTAAACATCTAAACTTTTAAATGTTAGATAGTTGAAATCCACATTTGAGAGCATCTTTCAATGTGAAATTACATGCTCCACTCAAGCTGAAGGATTCAGAATAAACCTTTTTGTGCTTTAAATTACTGATTTTGTGTGCAAACTACAATTTTACAAATGGTGTGATGAATTGCAATTAACTACAATCACATCTGCTATTAGTTTTTAAAAAACAAATTGATACCATTACTTCAAATCTGGTCAATTTTTTAACCTGTATTGCATGTCTAAGAATTGTACTTTGAATGCAGTTTTTGTATTGTTAATCAAACAGAACAGAACATATCGCAGAGCAAAGTGTGGTACTAGTTTGGTGCAGCAAAGACAAATCTGCAGGTAATTCCAATGATACTTGATTTTACAGTGCATCTGTCAAACAATCAGAGATGAATTACACGCTTTTTGACCAGCATGTCGGTTATCTTCTGAAATCACAATTCACTCTTTATCTTAATGAAGATACAGAAAGTGCATCTCAAAAATACAGATAATCACAAAGACTTCAAAATGTGCAATCATTATTACAGACTCATTGCATGTTAATTAAGAGTTCTGTCTCAGGTGTTCCTTGCCTGTGGAACCTGGGATTAGTTCCAGCACCACTGAATTGGATGATGAAATGGAACAAAAGTCCCCCTGACCTGCCACCTTAAAGTGGTGGGGGAGTTTGAGTGCCAGCGTGATCCCAGGAGCTATGTTGTCCGGGGCTTTTGCCAGAGGTAGGTTCTCCCATGGCAAACAGGTCCTGGGTGATGGGACAGACTAACGGCAGGTCAAATGGTGAAATGAGCTTCCTCTGTAGGGTGGTTGGGTGCTCCCTTACAGATAGGGAGGAGCTCAGTCACCAGGGAGGGGTTAAGAGTCACTACTCCCTCCCATCAAGAGGAGCCAGCGAGGCGGCTCGGACACTTCTTTAGGAATACGTACTGGATGCTTCCGGGCATTCTGGGAGGAGACCCCGGGAAGACCTGGGACACGCTGGAGAGACTAAGCCTCTCGGCTGTCCTGGGACGACTTGGATCCTCCCGGAAGAGCTGGAGGAAGAGTCTGGACAGGGAAGTCAAGGCATCTCTGCTTCGACTGCGGTCCTGGATAAGCGTGGAAGATGGATGGAGTGGATGGAGGGATGGATGGATGGAACAACAGTTGTAAACCTTTGACTTGGGGGAAAATATATTGCATATTTTTTGAAACAACCTTCTCGAGTTTAAGTAGATTATCTACTGAGGTACGACACGGGAATCACAGTTGTTGACCTCTACATATTGAGTGATTTACACGTAGCACTAAAGTAGTGTTTCAAGCCAGTGCAGCTCATCTGAAAGGTCCCACCTCAGAATTTGTAGAAACCTCAGCTCTCTGTCAATCATAACACATCAAATCTGATGATAAAAACGGGACAAAATTCCCATAGCAGCGTCGAAACTGGTTCCAAGGCAGCTAATGAAACTACAGCAGCCACAACAAAGGGACGGGCCTACGATGCATTTAGGACATGGTACATTTGAGGTTATTACTTTTCTGGGTAAGGTTGTAAAATTAAACAAATTGACTCCAGGCACATGGAGATTGACCTTTTAATTATCAAGAAAAAAAAATCATTTTTGACATGCTGCCCTGACTGCACGCCCACTGGTGATTCAGATGTGTGTAGAAAATGGACCATTGGATCAACAATTTTCAGACTTTGTAGTTTTGACAGTATTCATCGTCAGGAAAAACAAAAGGCAAAGGGAACTTGGACTACACACTACTTTCATGATAGGTGAATGATTCATGAATAAATATAGGTTTGATACACTTCTCATTTCATGTAACTTACCACCATTTCTATTGCTGCAGGGTTGTGCATCCTCCCACTCGTGCTGTTATCAAGTTTCCCGTCATCATCAGAGATGCAAAGACCTGGAAAGAAGCCCAGAGTTACTGCAGGAGAATTACAACGATCTGATCACAATGAACAGCAAGGAGGAAGCAGTCCGTGCTGGGTGATATTTTGAAAAATAGTGCAGAGGAGTTCTGGATAGGTCTGTATGGCAATTTTTACAACTTCGTTGGTCAATGGTTCAGAAGGGTTTGATGATGAAGAACAACTGGAGTACCGCAACTGGGAGCCTGGCCAACCCAACGACAATAATGAAACATAATGTGTGCTAACATGATACCGGTTGGACAGTGGGCTGATACGTATGTTCACTTCCGTTACCATTCGTCTGCTATGATGGTAAGAGAACATATAATCTTAAAACATCACTTTCAAGTCATTGTAAATAATAACACCCCTCTTTTTGCATTTGTTTATCACTGGCAACGATACCATTTCCATATCTCTCACAACCTCCTGAGAACACAATTGGCTCCATCATTGGATCACGGGACTCTTGTTTTGAGTTACATGTTCTCCCTGTGTGGTTGGGTTTTTTTCTAGTTAATGACTCGAACTGCCAGTAGAAGTGAACCTTCAGGTTTTGAATGGATATTTTTCATATTTGCATCTTTTCCCTTCAAGATTCCTCAGAGAACAGATACATCTTTGTACCCGAAAAAAAGCCCTGGCTCGAGGCACTGACGTACTGCAGAAAGCACCACACTGACCTCGTCAGTATCAGGAATGAGTCTGTGAATGACGAAGTTCAAAAGCATTTTACTGTCAAACTCCTGGATTGGCCTGTACAGATTGTCATGGAAGTGGTCAGATGGACAGTCCAGGCACATTCATTCATTCAACAACTGGGACCAACCGGACAGTGTCAAAGATTACTGTGCCACTACAACCCACAGCAGATGGACTGAAAGGCCTTGCAGCGCCAGTACTCTTTCATCTGCAGTGGTGAGTATTAACATGTAATTGAGAACTGAAAACTGAAAAAACTGCTTGTGTCTGTCCGCTTACAAGTCTCTCTTCATGTAGAAACAATGACAAAAACAGGTGACAATCAAGCTGGTCCTGACGAAATCAGACTCCTCCATGAACCTGGAAGAGATACAGGATGCTGTCTTGCAGCAGGTAAAGCTGTTTGGGCAACCAAGTTTTGTGAACATGACTTTTTGTAGCAAAACGCAGGATTCTTTCCTCGTTTTTTGTCCCTGCTTGGCCTTACTTCACATGGTTCGCCTTGGCTCCAGTCGTTTTCCATTATACATAGTACCAGCTTGACACTGGTAGAGTCGTCATAGCACCACGACATGAACTCGAGTTTTTATGCGATGGACAGAAACTATTTCCCCACCATTGTATGAACAGACATAATGAAATCATTAACGCATTTTTTATCAACAGTCACACAAATGTTTATTAAGTCCAAAGTATGTACCATACTATTCACGCCTCCCCCGGGACAGACGAAAACACAGAGTTGGGGGAATGGGTCACACATGCTGGCCATATGCCTCCTGCTCCTTTTCAGCACCAAGGAGAGCTTGGTTGAAGGAGGCATTCTGGCTTATCTTCTTCCTGAGAAAGGCAGTTGGCCATGCTGGGGACCAGGAAAGTCCCAAAGGTTCTCAATAGGGTTCAAGGGCCCGGTCATCCTCATTATCTATTCATGTTGAATTCTCCCCTGAACTCACATCCGATCTTTCAGGCGACCCTGGACCCCAGGTTTAGATTGGAGTATCGGACTAACAGCTGGAGTGAGAGGACCTCAGTGGAGCACAATGCATTTGAATAGCAGAATAAACAAACCAACAGCGCGAGTCAGAAGAAGCAGATGAGCAAAGAAAAAGTTAGAAATTGTTTTCGTGGGCAGACATGGAGAGGAAGGGAAGAGCAGGGGCTATGATATTGTCAAAATAGTCACTTACCTAATAATTGTGCAAACAGTATAAATAGCTAAACCAGCTCCAACAGCAGCTTCCTGGTACACTGTCCCAGTGCAGTCCTAGCCGTCACAAGCTCTGCCACTTGGCCCTCTTGGAACCTCAGCCAAGTGGGGACCAGTCCGGGACCATGAAAGTACCTGCTATGAGGTTACTAAAATGTAATGGAAACACCCAGGGCTGAACAGTGCAGAGTAGAGCCATGCAGGGACTAGTGGAAAAGTGCTATTAGGTAGAGGAAGAGACAATATAGGATAGATTAACTGAAACATAATGAAACATGAGCTGATGCAGACACAGCAACAGGTGGGAAATGACAACATGCACAGGAGAGAAACCATTGAGGGATAAGGACGAGGGAAGGAGATGGGAGACCCAGAGTGGGCACAAGACCCACAGGGTCCTGACAGATCACACTCAGCACAAATTAAATCTGATTCTCATAGACATTGCGATTTAAAAGGTAAACTCCACACTCAACTTTGTGTTCAATGTTCTTTGTAGTTCAATGAGACACTGAAGAAGAACAATATCAGTGAACAGGTCAGCCTGAAGTGGATCCAGCAGTCTGATGGAAAGATCTTTCAAAGGACAGAGAAAAAAGAAGAAATGAAAAACAAGTTCTCAACTGTGTTAAGGATGTACCTACATCTTAGAGGGAATCACACAAGAACCAACTGAAAAAAAAACAAATGTTCTTGAACTAAAAAATGTAAATTTTCACATAGACTATTTATTTATACATTTATCATATTGTTATGGTTTTAGTGAATAGAATAACAAAGTTTCAGTGCGGTGTGTCGAATTCAGGTTCACTTGAGAGTGTTCATGTTTTTGTACATTTTTCTATTGGTGGTGGTGATCAAGGGTTCTGGTTTGGCTAAAGTCATATAGAGATTATGTTAATTCTGCACATAACATTTGACTAGCATAATAAAGGTACATTTAGAAAAATATATTGTTTTGTTAAGAGGTATATGATTATATTTTGTATTGTTTTATATGTTTAATATTTATGTTTCAATTTTAAATTAAGCTCCTTTTAACATCCTGCATTTAGTCTCGGTGACGCGCACCGTTTTGTTATTGAGAGTGCGCATGCTCAGTGTCCTGTGAAACATGGAGCAGGACAAGGAGCAACAGTCTTCTTGTCAAAGACAATGTTTCTTTGTAGTTCAATGAGACACTGAAAGAACGACATCAGTGAACAAGTAAGCCTGAAGCAGATCCAGTGGTCCTCCCTGCTGTCGCTATTAGCCTGCCCACAAGTCCCAATCATATCCAGGGGACAAGCTACACGCACACGCACGTGTGCACGTGTGCACACACACACAGACACACACACACACACACACGCGCACGCTCACACACGCGACACACACACACACCACACACACACACACACAGATCCGCGCTTTTATCTTATTTCATTCTATTTCTGTTTAGTTGTGGCATTCCCTTTTATCTATATTGTAGTGGCCGTGGGGGAGCCGCTGGGGGTCGCTGCCATAAGTGACTGTGGCCTTTAGAGCCGCAAGGCATTATGGGAAGGGGGTTGCTTGGGATATTTCGGGGCCGTGGTGTGTGGTTTTATTGTGTTATTCATGTTCCTTTTAGTTATAGTTCCGTTGGGTGTTGTGATTCATGTGCTGTTGCCACTTTTTCTGTTCCTTCAGTTTAGTTTTCATGTGTGTCCTGAAGGACCGGGAGCGAGAGGGTCGCCAGGGGAGTGGCCTGGCCTGCGGGCCGGCGGGGATGGGCGGTTCTGAGTGCTTGGTGACTTGTTTACAATAAAAGCCTTGTGTTCACCTGAAAAATTTCTCATCATGTCCTGCTCGCCGCTGCTCCAAAGCCACCAATATCTATATATTTTATTTTATTTGTTTTCTTTTTCCCTTCACTTGAACAGGAGTGATAAGTTCAATATAAATATCTGCTTTCTGTTCTTTGCTCCAATTCAATGGCGCCATTGTTAACTCGCTATCGGTTAGTTAGCTATCGGTTCTGGTTCTGTCAGTCTCTGTGTTAGTTATCGGTTCGGTTTGATAATAGTATTATTATATATATATATTAATAATATTATTTCTGTATTGTGAATTTATATATACTGTATGTTATATTACCCCCCTCACCTGTTCCCCCCTCTCCTCCTCTCTCTCTCTCTCTCTCTCTCTCTCTCTCTCTCTCTCTCTCCTCCTCTCTCCTCTCTCTCTCTCTCTCTCACCTCTCTGAGCATTTCTGTCTGGTCATGTCCAGCTGCCATGCCAGATGCCAGTCTTCAATAAAGGCACAGCAGGAGGAGACTCATCTCTTCCTGCTGCTAAGACTAAAATCTGTTTGCACAGTCAAGACTTCAGTCATACAATATTGTACACAATGTTTGTTAAAAACGACACTCAGGAACTTTTCACCTTAATAAAACATTTAATATCTTTTGTGATGATACATCGACTTACAACTAGTTGAATGACCCCTCTGTCACGGGCTGAGGGTGTCAGATTGCTTTCACTTGGACTAAGCAACTGTGAGGAGGGTGGTAGGAACCCTGCACACTAAAAAACTCCAAATGTGCGGATTGCTTTACGGCATGCGTCACATCATGATATAACATTGTTTAGCCACCATTAAATTCATTACCTCGTCATTATCCATCCTTCACACAGCCACTCGAAACAAATGAGGCGAGTTCAGTCCGACAGCATGCCACCAGGAGCAGCATTTTACTACGCCACGTGCTAGTCCTCATGGGAACTGTAGTATTCGTTCAGGCAAAACACTACCGCTTTTGTCCACTGGCGCCGCTAAAATCAACGAAAACTGAAAGTTCCTTAGTGTTGCTTTCATATCTCAAAAACAGAGATAGATCATGCTATCCTCAAAGTGCTGACTTAATATTCCTGTAGTGATAGTCGTAGTAGTAGTAGTAGTTGTTGTTGTTTTGTCCAAAGTCTCAAAATTTCCTGGGCCTTTGCCATGAAGCTGGACTCAGCATGCCCTAGATATCACTCTGTTTTCTGGGTTGACTTACCCCAAGACACGCCATCCTTGACATGCAATACTATGAAGCAGGTTTTCAACTTGGTATTGAAGCCCCGATTCAGTGTGCTTACAAGTAACAGGGAACAGGACCGGAATTTTACAGCGCTTCACCAATTACAAACATGGAGAAATCCCAAAGAGTAATGTATTTACTGTGGAGGAGCAGACTGTCATTCTGCGCAAATATGATGCATTTCCAATCATCATACAGGCCAAAGCCAACACTGTTGCTGCAGCAAAAACCAGGAAAGAAAAAGTTCCTAATAGAAAACCTGAGAGAGCAATAAACTTCTTTCAGGTGAGATGGCCGCAAATTACACCACAGCGAGTTGTTCAAACAGCTCTGTGATAGACTACCAGCGAGCAGCGCTGGCGGCTGCTACCGGACGGAGCTGTTTGATAAAATTGCCATGTGACTTTGTCAAAATTCATTAACATCATAAAAATAAAATACTTGGGGCG
Source organism: Salarias fasciatus (assembly GCF_902148845.1). Taxonomy (NCBI): domain Eukaryota; kingdom Metazoa; phylum Chordata; class Actinopteri; order Blenniiformes; family Blenniidae; genus Salarias; species Salarias fasciatus. The sequence continues at coordinate 24,642,574 of NC_043758.1, forward strand.
AGGGCAGGGTACACCCTGGACAGTTTGCCAGTCTGTCGCAGGGAGTAACTGTAACACAAAGAAGAAACTTCTGCTTGAGGCTTCTAGTAAGGATTGGATTTATGTTGTCTGTCATGGTCTTCTCTCCTCCTCCTTTGCTTGTGCTTCGCTCCTCCTCCATCTCTCTCTCTCCTCTCGCTCTGGTCCTGTCAATCTTTCCATTAACCTATCACATCTCATCTCTGCCTTCCCCTCTGTGTATTTAACAAGCCTCTGTCAGTCTCTCTGTGCCAGATGATTGGTTCCTGTTCCATGTGCAAATCCAGTTCTTCCTTGTCTCCTCCTCTGTGCTTTGACCTTTTGCTCCAACCTCTGATTGTGCACAATCCCAGTGGATTCCTCTGTTTGGTGACCAGTAAAGACTTTCAAAGACTTTGTTTTCACCCCGATCTGCTATTGGGTCTCCATCTGACTGACACAATCACTGGCCAGAAATGGACCTAGCAGACCCTGACCTGGTGGGGAATGCATTAGCCATTCAGGGACGCCATCTAGCTGGGACGGAGGATTGGCTGGAGGCAGCCATCCGTGACAGGAACGACATTTCTCGGCAGCACCAGATGGAAATTCATGCTGTCAACGCTAATGTTGAGGAAGCTTCAGGAGCGAAGTGTTGGTGGCTGGAGTCCTCTCTCCCTCCCTCTTCCTTAAGCATGCGTGTGTGTATCCGCTCCAGTCTCAGGTATGCATATGCCCTGAAGTCCAAACACAATCTGAAATCAGCGGCACTCCAGTAGTTAACAACCCTACCAACATGACAGCTGATCAACAAGCACAAGGCATCAAGACAACACCAGATCATCTTCCCTCAGGTCACTCCTCACTTTACATGCACAAAACCATAATGACACAACACCAATGGAGAGAAGTTTTTGACCAGGAGCAACACCAAAGCTTATAACAGCCTAACAGCAGCACCAATGTGATCAAGAGAAACTAAAAAAAAAAAAAAAAAAAAAAGGAATTAAGGAAAACCTAGCAGTCTGTAAGTAAGTGCAAGTGTCCTTGTATAATGTTGTTTTTAGTTAATGCTGTCCAAAAACCCTCATATGCTGGACAAACCTGGCAATAGCAATCCTCAATAATGTGATTGTGATTCTAAATGAATAAGGCGTAAAACATCTTCCATAGTATATATGATTAAGTCCAGTTGGCTTCATTCACATCATTTTGAATTCGAAGCTGAATGTCGCACGTTACTTGATGCTTGTGAGCTTTCTCTCTCCCTCAGGTTATAATCTCTCTGTTCAACATGGCTGCTCAGAGTGGGATCAGCAGCCCTGAGGCGTGGTTTAATTTAAGTGTACACAAATCTCACTTTGACCTTCTGTGAAGATTTGCATCAACTAAGACCGAACTTTTCATACATTGACTCCATCTTTGGTTTGGAAGCAGAAGTCATGATTCCAGTTGGGTTCCAACTAAGCTCTAGTAAAATCACCTGTGTGATATTAAAATTGTTGGACATCCTAGAAAAAAAAGAATATTTCTTACCGGAGGAGTTGGAGGCTCGTCATCACACATTTCATACTACTCTAAGTTAAAGTCCGGTCTCCTCAGCAGGCATTAGGCAGACACATTTCAAGAATGGATGGGAATGCAGTCAGGTGTTTGGCTGCATTTGGTAAGTTCTTTTTGTATTTTCTTTTGTATTGAAAATTTTGAATAATTGAACAAACAAAAAATACTGTGAATACTGTGAATTACAGGTCTGACCAACATGATCGGGCAGTGACACAATGTTTTCTATTTCTAAAAGCAAATAAAAGTACATTTCAACAATGTGTTGAATTAACTTGACATACATGACAAAAGCTGAAAGTGCTCACTTTCACTGGAAATTAGACACACTGTTGATACCTAAACATGGATACATTAATGAAATAACTCACAACTGGGTTAAAAAAACAAACAAAAAAAAAACAGCTGTATTCATTAAAAGAGAAAGACAGAACTTTGTTTTCATAAAATAAAACAGCATATGCAAACATTTTCCAGCTATAATCATTTTAACCTGGATTACATATTCAAAACCTGAAGGAAAACTATTTGCCTCTGGAAATAACTTGTTCAAACTAAAGATACAGTAGACCTCAGAACAGCTAACTGATATCTTTGGAATTTAAACTGATGACTAGACTGTATTTGTGATGAGAAAACTGTATCTTTTGAGAATGAACTTCAAGGACAGAGCAAGCTGATCTTTGCTGTCACAATACTTGCTTAAAAACAGAATGCACCGTATCAGTAGTTACAGTAGAAACTGGGAGCATAAGTAAAGATTTGAAAATAACCACATTGCTCCAATTAGGTATAGCATAAAGATAATGAAAGATTAACTTTTTCAGTATGTAATTTTGCTCTTACTTAAGTGCAAAGTTGACCATTTCTAATCTCATTTGCTCCTTTACCGTTGTTATGGCAATTTATTTAATAAAGGGCTTCCGCCGATGAGTTCGTTTTGGTAACTTTTATTATGCTGTACAGCAGGAGAAGTCACGCAGTCAACAGAGTAACAGAGTGAGTTTTGCCCTCGCAGGGGCGTGCAAGCCTCTAATAACTATCTACTACGTTCACTCCCAGGGGCCTTGACTGCACCCAGCCGTAGGCTGGACACAGGAAGACTCCCACGAGTGCCGCAGCTGCTACGCTAACATTATCAGGAAAGTAAATTCTAGACAAAGCATTCGTGGTTCCTCACACATCTGAGTGTGTGAGCTACGGTTGTTTACAAAAATACCTCTGTGAGCACTACAAGTGAGAAAAAGCATGTATACATGAGAAATTTCCATTACACCGTACAGGCACAATTTCAGTTAATATGTTGAAACTAGTGCTGGTAAAATTATTGGGTAAATTATTTGCGTTGACTATCTTCAACTGGTCCCTCGGCCATCCTGCGGTCCCCCTCCTATGCTATTAATTTCATAGCATGGGAGGAGGACTGCAGGATGGTATTTAATGGTATTAAATGATCGATTCCTCTTTAAAACGTTCCCGGATGGTTCTCTGCAAAAGAGTAAAGTGATATGTAACTCAATTTGTGATGGAGCAGGAATTTTTATTAACTGACACAAGAATGCTACAATACTGTAAACATTTGAAATAAAATAATTTCTTTTCCCTTTTTCACACACAAAAATTGTAAATACGAGTGATATAACAACATAAACAATGTAACAATATCAGCAGTGCAATAAAATTACCCATAGGTATTTATGAAAAATTACGGCGCCCCTAAAGGGACATCAAAAACATTATTTTTTTAAGTGAGTTCTACGTGCTCACGTAAAGCTTTTACGTGCGCACGTAGAACTTTACGTGCTCGCGTAAAGTTGTTTACGTGAGCACGTAGAACTTTTACGTGCTCGCGTAAAGTTGTTTACGTGAGCAGTAGAACTTTTACGCGCTCGCGTAAAGTTGTTTACGTGAGCACTTATAACTTTTAAGGGAGCACGTAAAACTCAGCTCCCGTCCGTACGCTCCCGTCCGCGCAGATTCCTCCGGGGACATCTGCGCACAGCATTGGGTGTACACCGGTCGCACCTATACGCATGCTCCGGAGCGCTACATCAAACAAACCAGTACTGAAGTTAGCATTGAAAAGTGAGTCTGTGAAGCCATCGCTTAGTAGCTTAATTAGTCAATAAAAGACACCCAGGCCAGCCTCTCATTTATTAATCAATCATAAAACGGCACAAGGGTGCACTGCCATATGAAAGATGAGATCGGCATTTGTGCATAGCTCCTTTATATTTTCATGTTATATATAAGTTAGATCTTGGATTTCTGCTATTATTCTTAAGATTCAAAATTATTCTTACTCTTTATTTGCACATTTCAATCGCTTTGTTGCACCCCCATGTGTGCTCTAGCCTCTGTAACTTGAACATTTCTCCGTGGTGAGATAAATAAAGTCTATTCTATCTATTATGATATTTATCAATATGATAATGGTATGGAAAGATGAAATCAGGTCTGACATCATGTGCATACGTTTGAGTCAGTGTGGATTTGCGGTGCAGCACAGAAAAACCTGGCGGAGCGTAATTATAAAGCGAACCTCCAACATGTCGTAAAACACAAGCAGCACATATTCAGTACAGATTCAAAAGTGAATGTATATTAAAAAAAAAAAAAAAAACTAATGCTCTTAAAGAATATCTAATAAAATTTCCTCTTGTGGGATTAATAATGGATTTTTAACTTTCAATAACTGATGGATCCTGCCACGGAGAGCGCAGTTTTAACAGTGTGCACGCGCTGCTGCAGAGCGCATTTCAGACGCTCAGATCCAGCAGGGAAAGGTGCTGTTTAGCTCCGAAATGGTGTTGTGGTATAGTCACTGAATGCATTCCCGGTTTATGTCACCAGAGGGCGTTATTGTCTTGATTGTTCTTGTGTGATGAGTGAAGAAGAGTGTTCTGAATACAGTGAAGTTAAGTCCTACATTGCCGCTCTCTGCCTCGTTCTTTTGTACTTTTACTGCCTCCAACACAACATATTGGCGACGAGGATATGGCCCTGCTTGGTATTTCGCCACCCTCCGGCTTTTTTGCAGAGTCCTGGTAAGCCTGCTGTGCATTTTGAAACATGGATTCGCATGTTCGAAAATTACGTGCTTGCTCTCGCTGATGACATGGAGGACAAGAGGAAACCGCGCCCTGCTCATTCATACAATTGGTGCGGAGGCACAGCGTATTTTTTATACACTACCAGGGTTGGAGATACTTATGATGGAGCTCTGCAAGCTTTGAAGAAGTATTTGTTCCGAAGCTGAACGTTGTGGCGGAGAGGAATAAGTTTCGACGGAGAGCTCAAATCGTGGGTGAGTCGACTGCGCAGTATGTTGCTGCTTTGCGTGAACTCGCTGCTACTTGTGAGTTCGGTGCACTTACAGAAGATATGTTGAGAGATCAGATTGTGGAGAAAACAAACAATGCAAGGATCAGAGAACGTTTACTGCTTGAGGACAATTTAACACTGGAGAAGGCCATTACATTATCTGCGCAGATTGAGCATGCTGTCGCTGAGGCCAAAGCAATAGCTAATGCACAACAGGGGTCGTCAGCAGCTGAGGTCGGCATGGTGCATGGGGGGTCCAAGTTTCGCAGTGGGAAACACAGACATGCACAGAAGCATTCATCATCTGCGTCCCACCCTGCTCCAAAGACAGCTGCTGATGGTAAGACCTGCTTCCGGTGTGGCTCCACACAGCACCTGGCAAACTACACAAATTGCCCAGCAAAATCAGCAATGTGCAGGCACTGTGATAAAAAGGGACACTACGCTAAAGTTTGCAAAAGCAGATTTACGTCACACAAAATAAAAGAGGCTCTAGCCTGTGTGTGGGCAGCAGAGCGTTGGCGCACATATCTGTGGGGAAGACACTTTACTCTGCGCACGGATCACAGCCCGCTTACAACACTCCTGTCCACAAAAGGTTTCGGGAGAGCAGGTATGAGAATAGCGAGGTGGTCTGCTCGTCTCATGTGGTTCAACTATACTATGGAGTACAAACCTGGTCGTGACAATGTTGTAGCGGACTGTCTGTCACGCCTGCCCCTACCTGCTCATGAGCAACTTGAGCTGGGGGAGGACATGATTGCACTTGTGTCTGTTGACCTTACAGCTGTCACCACAGATCAGCTACAGACAGCCTACAGAGACTGTCCTGTGATGCAGCAGGTGACTGAGCACCTGCGTAAGGGATGGCCGCGTACTCCAAAAGGTCTGGACTCTGCCCTGTTACCCTTCTACCACGTACGCACAGAGTTGGCTGAGCTGGATGGCTATCTGGTTCGAGGTACTCACCGTGTTGTCATTCCCCCAGCACTCCAAACACAACTCATGCAACTGGCCCACGATACTCACCAAGGGATAGTGAGGACCAAACAGAGGCTCAGGGAGCTGTACTGGTGGCCGAGTATGGACTCTGATGTTTGAAGCTGCCATTAGTCGTGTGTCACCTGCTCCCAGCATGATAACACTGCCAAGACAAGAGCTGCGGCCCATACAACCAGTGCCCCTTCCCAATGCAGCCTGGGAAAAACTTGCCATGGACATAGTAGGCCCATTCCCCTTGGCTTTCTCCCGACTGCCGGTTTGCTATTACACTTGTGGACTATTACAGCAAATGGCCAGAAGTAGCGTGCACGTCCGATGTGACTTCTGCTACTGTTATAGCTTTCCTGTCTACCGTCGTCAGCCGGAGGGTAACCCCCTTGAGCTTGTCACCGACAACGGCTCCTCCTTCGTCTCTGCGAGTTCGAGGCTTACTTGAATGCTCAGGGACATTAAACACTGCCGCAGCTCCATCTACTACCCTCAGAGTAATGGTGAGGTTGAACGCTGGACAGAGTTTTCAAGGACTGTCTCCAGACTGCGAACATTGAAAGGAAGCCCTGGAATCCTTTGTCTCTGATTTCCTTCTCACTTATCGCGCCACTCCCCATGCAGTGACCCAAATCTCCCCTGCTGAGCTCCTGCATGGTCGCCCCTTCCGTACCAAGCTGAACATTAAAGGGGTCGCGCCGCCTCCTCCCTCTGCTAGGCTTGAGACCATGAGACACACTGTGGCGCTTAAACAAGCCAAAGTGAAGAAATACACTGATGAACGTCGGAGTGCACAGTTCCCTGCGTTTAAGTGTGGATCTTACGTGCGGATTAAGAAGCCTGGCATAACACGAAAAGGATGCTTCAAATTCACCAAGCCTCTGCGAGTCGTGGCTCTTAAAGGCCCTGCCACATATGAACTATCTGACGGCAGAGTGTGGAACGCTGTGCACCTGTCACCTGCATCGCCCCGGGCCCTGACTCTTGCCACGCATGCACGTGCTGTTGTCCAGCAGAAGATGTGTATGTGCCCCCTCCTGCACCCCCACCTGCTCGGGGCGTCTCCTGTTCCCAGGCGGGTTCGCAGGCACATTCAGCCGCCTGCTTGGCTGGAGGACTATGTTGCCTGAATTTTTGATTTTCGGAGGGACAGATGATGTGGTGGATGTGGACTGAGGACATTTGCATGTTCATGATTTTCGTAATGGACTGTTCATTTGTTATACAGAAAAATCAAAGTGATTAAATGTAAAAAAAATCCTCACTCAGTTAAAAGAATAAAATGTTGCTATGTGTTGCTAGATAGGAATGGCTTATATCAGTTGCCTTACAAGTCTTGGTTGTTTTCATTTTAGAAATGTTTATTTTACAAGTCCTGGTTGTTTTTCCATTTTAAAATGTTTATTTTCTGAATACAGGACTGTTATTCTAAAAAGAGGGATATGTGGTATAGTCACTGAATGCATTCCCGGTTTATGTCACCAGAGGGCGTTATTGTCTTGATTGTTCTTGTGTGATGAGTGAAGAAGAGTGTTCTGAATACAGTGAAGTTAAGTCCTACATTGCCGCTCTCTGCCTCGTTCTTTTGTACTTTTACTGCCTCCAACACAACAGGTGTGTGACCTTATTTTGTCCTGTGTAGTTTTAGAAAATAGTGTACTGGCTGATGGAGTTACTTTAGATGCACTGGTGCCATGAGAGGACTTGATGTAGGAACCAGGAGAGGCTCGGACTGGAGGCTGGACGGAGGAGACGGACCTGAAGAACCATGACTGAAATGTAAATATACTATAAGTTTAGCAAATGATTGATCTAATCAGTGATTTTAGTCAGGAAATAACTTAAAGGAGGTAGTAGAAGTAGTTAATGTAGAACTCAACAAGATAAAATAGTGGTTTGACAGCAAACAAATTAGTTTTAAATGTTAAAAAAACTAATTTTATAGTATTTAATGATAGAGAAAATAATATACATATATCAATTAAAATAGATGGGATTCAAAGGGTACATAAAACAAGATTTTTAGGTGTTATTATTGATAAAGACCTTAGCTGAAAGTCACATGTAAATTATATTAGAAATAAAATAGCTAAATCGATTCAAGTATTACATAAAGTAAAAGCAGTTTTAAATCAGTCAGCATACTTAACTGTATAATCACTAATTATTCCATACTTAACTTATTGTGTGGAATTTAGGGGACGACCTGTAAAACTTATACACAACCAATGTTCATTTTGAAAAAAAAAAGGCCCTGAAAATTATAAGTAATAATAGAAATAGAGACCTATCAACCCACTATTCATTAAGTATAATTCTTTAAAATTTGATGATATAGTTGAAATATAAAATACTTAAGATATTATATAAAGCTAATAGGAACATGTTACCAGGAAAAAATTCAAGAAAGATTCAAAAAAGAACTTTGTTATAATCTAAGGGATTGACATTTTTAAAAACCCCAGATTCAGAACAAAAATAATGGAACTCACTGTGACTGTTAAGGGAACCAAACTGTGCAATGCCCTTCAGAAAGAAGTGAAAGAATGCGAACAATCACAGCATTTAAAAGAAATGTAAAGAGGCAGACATGTTATTCTTCTTTCTGCTCTGTTTTCATTCATGTATGTATTACTTTCTTTTTTGTATATTTTTTGTGTCATCTTTTGAATGAAAAAAAAAAAATCTATAAATAAAATAATAAAATGTGATGCCAGTAGCCCAGATATAATATATTAGCTGACGGAAGATTACATACAGACAGTGGACGTTTAGTCAAACATTTTATTCAGACTTCGACAAACTGTCATTAATTTTGTTCAGTGTATTATTGATTATTGGTTCCACAGCCTGGTCACTATTGCGGTCAATGAACGGCAGATTTCTGTTTATCTTTCCAGGATCTCTGCCATGATGACGGCTGCTCTCGGTCCAGCAGCACCGCTCGGTCCCGTGTCCTGCTCAGCACCGGTCCGGTACTGGGTGTGGTGTGTGTTGGGGGGGCGGGGACCTGCCATGGTGCAGCTGCTGTATGAGACATAAATAAACGAAACCAATAAAAATATGAGCTGTGTAAGTGTGTCAGCCTCATTATTTGCTATATCAGGGTTACATGAACGGACCTATTTAAACCTCAGCCCGGTGTCCGTTCGTCCTCGGTGACGCTGCTCATTGCGGCGTGATCTTCCTCCAGACAAAGTGTTTCTGTCCTCCTTTAATTCCAGTTTTTAGTCATCCACTGAGCCCCTCCTTATTTACCTCCACCTCAGACCTGAGAGGATCGATATCCAGAATCCGGAAAAGTTTCTTTTTGCCAAAATGCGGGACTTCTGAACCATGAATATAGCCGTGGCATCCGCTGCCGGTGCAGCTGAACCAAGACCAGCAATCGTGTTTGCTGTAGCGCCTCCGGAGCATGCGTATCGGTGAGACCGGTGTACACCCAACGCTGTGCGCAGATGTCCCCGGAGGGATCCGCGCGGATGGGAGCTTATGGACTGGAGCTGAGTTTTACGTGCTCCCTTAAAAGTTATAAGTGCTCACATAAACAACTTTACGCGAGCGCGTAAAAGTTCTACGTGCTCACGTAAACAACTCTACGCGAGCACGTAAAAGTTCTACGTGCTCACGTAAACAACTTTACGCGAGCACGTAAAAGTTCTACGTGCTCACGTAAACAACTTTACGCGAGCACGTAAAAGCTTTACGTGAGCACGTAGGACTCACTTAAAAAAATAATTTTTTTGATGTCCCTTTAGGGGCTCCGTAAAAAATAAAGACAGCAGTGCAAAATAATTTTGAGTCTTTGCTCTTTTGTCAAAAAAGCTTATGCCCTGAGGTCCCGTTTTTGGCCTTGAATATAGTGAGTAGTTAAATAAAAAAAGAAAAAAAAACCTGAAAATGCACAGCAAATAACACAATAAATACAAAACTTTCAAAACAAACATGCTTGGTCAAGACAACCACAGAGCATCTGGTTCACATACTTTAAACTACACTACACTGAACTGCTGTGAACTGCAGTTGGCTGTCATTCACCATCACCTTCGACTCTTTGCCCACAAAAGCCCTTAACAAATGTTTCCCTGAGTAACCCTTTATTCCCTTTTGGGCGTTGTTTCCAGTATATTAAAGGTTCTGATTGAAGAAGAGTATCATATTTAAGTTGCAGTTACCCAAGATGTTTTTTTGCAACCTTGCTCATTGATGGAATGTTGCTTCATACATCTTCCACCAAAGAAGTGGGTCTCCATTCCGTGCAATTGGCTTTTCTTCTGAGTACGCCGCACTTCAGTGACTCCATCAGTGCCACTTGTGCGATGCTGCAGAGATGCGAGAATTCGGTTGTCAAACTCTGACCATATCCCACCTGTTGCTGCAGGGGGGGATGGAGAAGCCCTTGCAGTGGACTGTGGGGTAGCACCAGGTGTCAGTGCTGACGCAGAGCTGGTGGCAGAGCCGGTGCTTGGTTCAGGCTCTGATACAGTTTGGGCTGAGGTCTGACTCACTGGCTGCATTTCAGTGATGAGTCTTTTTTTCACAGTGTCAACATTTGTCATGTCCCGGAATCCAAAGTTTTTAAATCTTGCATCCAAGTACGTGCTAAAACCAAGATCATAAAATGTTTCAGTCCCTCTAAAACGGCGTTGGCCCTTCCTTCTGTTCAAGCAGTCTTTGAAACATGTAGAACACAGAGTTCCACCTCGTTCCAACAGACTGAATGAGCTTGTGCTCTGGAAACTTCTGTTGCTTTTGGATTTCTCTGAGCTTCTCCATTGCATTTGTGCTGTGAAGGAAAAATGCTACGATAGCACTGCACCTCTGCTGGATGTCTAACAGGTCAGGGACGGCCTTAATTGAGTCTTTCACAACGAGATTATTATGTGCGCAACGTAATGTGCCCACCCTGCTTTGCGCAGCCACCACATTGATTGATTTTCATTTCCATGTTCCATTTGGTCTGGAATTCTTTTTAACTCAATGCAAATATTGTCTACAGTGTGCTTCCCAGAACAGGCGCGGGTTTCAAGCACATATGCTTGCATTTCTCAGTTGTTGTCAATAACATAACATGTCTCAGTTAAATAAGTTTCTGTCGCTCCAGATGTCCACATGTCAGTTGTTACACTGTTGGTAGCATCCAGACATTTCTTCACTTTGAGCAACAGTCTTTATACAGTCAGGGAATGTGCTCTCCTCTGAAAATAGCGACTTGGCACCTTGTGCCGATGATCAAGAGTCTTTAATAAGTTCTTAAAGCCGCCGTGTTCCACCACAGAGAGAGGATGTAGATCCTTTACAATCATTTCAGCAATGCCCCTTGTAATCTCTTTGGCTCTTGGCGAATCAGCTGGGTAAAATAAAACACATGAGGATTATCAAATTTAGCCATATTCATATTTCAGGTTTGAGACAGGCTATTTATCTTTCCATGAGTATATATTTTTGAGTTTAATTAACACAATCAGGATTTATTTCAACTCACTAAATTTATGAGAATAGTTTAATCACTGTTAAAATGACATCTTTGACCACCAATTGCAATTTGAAAATCAACATCAAATTATGCTGGAAATACCAAACTCTTAACTTCACTTCTATAAAACAGCTACCTGGATATTCTGATGAAATGCCTCAGGCAGAGACCTTTGTCTCTGTGTCGGGGGTCTGGTCGATTGGGGGTCTCCCTCCTCCTCCCTCCTTGTAATTTGCAGCTCTTCATGCTCTTTTTGGTGAGCTGTGTTTAAAAGTTTGTGCATATTGGTGTTACTGCAGAAGCAAATTGCCTTCCTGCACACATTACATGCTGCAGTGTCTTTGACTGAAGCTGTGAAATAAGTCGGCACAGCGCTTCTTTTTCTGTCTGCCATCGCTTTTCCTCACTCTCTCTCTCTCTCTCTCTGCTCCGACACCAGCAGTGAAGAGCAGAGGGAGAAGGGGAGAGGCACAGAACGCTGGAGTGAGCTGTTCGCACACGAGGGCCGACAGAGAGGCTGTGCTGACAAACTCTGCCAGAGCAGAAAAACAAGAAAAAAAAAATCAATCTCAACATGCTAGTATTGATGTGATGCCAATACTAACTTTAGTATCGATACTACTGATATTTGGATCTATCCGCCCATGCCGATGGGTCACTGCGACTCCTGCCGTTCTGGAATAGTAACAACATGTACATTTATGGAGAAATAGCAGACAGAGGCTTCAGTTTCTTAAAAGAGAAGCGGAAACAACACATTTTAACATCTTAGGTGTTCCCTGCCTGTGTGCAGTGGAATCTGGGATTAGCTCCAGCACCATTGAACTGGATGAAATGTTCCATAAGGTGTCAATGAAGGTGACTGGGTAGTTGAGACCTTTGACTTGGGGGGAAAATATATTGCACAATACTTGAAAAAGCCTTCTTGAGTTTAAATTTTCTACTGCGGTACTATAAATGCTATAAGGGGAAAAAATGGTAGCTGACACTACCTGTTGGGTCATTTACATCAAGTGTTCCAATTTTCTAGACTCACTGTCTGAGAATATTCATTTTCAGAAAAAATAAAAGGCAAAAATGAACTTTGACTTAATGCCGTAGATAATATACACTGTTCATTTCATGTAACTTACCACCATTTTTATGGCTGCAGGGTTGTGCATCCTCCACTCGTGCTGTTATCAAGTTCCCGTCATCATCAGAGATGCAAAGACCTGGAAAGAAGCCCAGAGTTACTGCAGGGAGAATCACAACGATCTGATCACAATAAACAGCAAGGAGGAAGCAACTGTGCTGGGAGATATTTTGAGAAATAGTGCTGAGGAGTTCTGGATAGGTCTGTATAGCAATTTTTACAACTTTCGTTGGTCAATGGTTCAAGAGGGGCTTGATGATGAAGGACAGCTGGAGTACAGCAACTGGCAGCCGACCCAACCCAACGGTGATACTGAAAACATAATGTGTGGAAACATGGTACCGTCTGGACAGTGGGCTGACTTCTTATGTTCACTTCCGTCACCATTCGTCTGCTATGACGGTAAGAGAACATACAATCACAAAACATCCCTTTCTAGCCATAGGAAATGATAACACCCCTCTTTTTGCATTTGTTTATCATGGTGCAGTAAACTCCGTTTCAGTATCTCCCACAAACCTCCCTGAGAGCATAATTGTCTCCATCATTAGATCAGCTTTCTATGATCACCTTTCTGCATGGAGTTTGCATGTTCTTCCTGTGTGGCTGTTTTGTTTTTTTTTTACTAGATATGCCAGACTTTCTCCTTCAGACAAAGACGTGCATGTTAAGTTAGGTTCAGATGAGGTCAGTTAGTGACTCTGAACTGCCAGTAGGTGTAAAACTTTGGCTTTGAATGGAATGTATGCATTTTTTTCCTGATTTGTTTTTTTTTTCCTTCAAGATTCCTCAGACAACCGATACATCTCTTTTTCCGAAAAAAAGCCCTGGCTGGAGGCACAGATGTACTGCAGAAAGCACCACACTGACCTCGTCAGTATCAGGAATGAGTCTGAGAATGACGAAATTAGAAACATAATAAAGGCAACCTCATGGGTTGGTCTATACAGATTGTCATGGATGTGGTCAGATGGAGAGCCCAGGCATTTTCATTCATTCAACAACTGGGACCAACCGAGCAAGGTCAAAGATCACTGTGCGACTACAACCCACATGAGATGGACTGAAAGGCTTTGCAGCCGCAAATACTCTTTCATCTGCAGTGGTGAGTAAGAAGATGCAATGGAGAACTGAAAACTGAAAAACTGCTTCTTGTGTCTGTCCCACTTATAAAATCTCTCTTACTGTAGAAACAATGATGAAGCAGGTGACAATCAAGCTGGTCCTGACTAAATCAGACTCCTCCATGAATCTGGAAGAGATACAGGATACTATCCTGCAGCAGGTAAAGCTGATTGGCAACACAGTTTTTTGTACATGAATATTTAATGACTTTTTGTAGCAAAAATCAGGATTCTTCCCTCATTTCTGTCAGAATACACAGACTCTAGAAATAGTTTACTGCAAGTCTGTCGGGAGCCCCTGAGCCTGCAAGATGAGTGTCATGCCCAAGGCTTGACCCAAAAGAAGCAGAGTTACCCAAGGGTGGAGCTCTGATGGGGTTTACTGAAAAGTCCAGAGACAGAGCAGAGATATAAACCATCACCTTGGAGAACCAGGTCGAAGTACACCTGGGCAGGAGGCAGAGCCAATAGGTGATGATAATTTAAACACGACGTGAGCCAGATACAGGCAGGTGGAAGTGACGACGCTCTCAATAGAGAAACCAGGGAGGGATATGGGAGAAGGAGAAGGGAGACCGAGACTGAGCACAGGGCCTACAGGGTTCTGACACATCAGACCCAGCAAAAGTGTCAATAAATCTGATTCTCACACACAATTATATTAAAAGGGACATATTATGCTGTTTTTTCAGTCGTGTCATATCGGTCTCAGAAGCTCAAAAACAGTGTTTAAGTTTGTTCGTCCCAAATTCATCCTTTGTTCGGAGTTTCAGCGGTCTAAAAAGTTGCTCTGACGAGCCCTCCGCAGAAAAGTCTGTTTCTGAGCCTGCTTCCAGGTATGCAGATGAACGCATCTGTCCACGCCCACTCTCTCACACACACACACACACACACATGGTGGGGGCACAGTCAGGTGGAGGAATTAAATCTGCTTATTTCAGGGTAGGCAGACCAAAGTCAAACTGGACCGTTTGAGCAGGCATTTTCACAAAATGAGGTGTAGTCAGACAGTGAGGAAACAGACAATTTTCCAATTTTTTTCAAGCGTAATAATGAGGCTACTGCAAGACATACTACCATAAGAAAGTTTTCACAAAGTGAAAAAAGCATAATATGTCTCCTTTAAAGGAGTGGCGCAAACTCCAACAGTTTCACACTCAACTTTGTGTTTCAAAATTTCTTTGTAGTTCAATGAGACACTGAAGAAGAACGGAATCGGTGAACAAATCCGCCTGACGTGGATCCAGCAGTCTGATGGAAAGAGCTTTCAAAGGAAAGAGAAAAAAGAAGATAATGAAAAATAAGTTCTTGATTGCTATTATTATGTGCATTTACCATGTAAGTGTAAATCACAAAGGGACCTCGCGTAACCTGGATTCCCACCCAATGGACAGTTTTATTGATTTTGGTTTGTTACAACTGAAAAAAAATACAATAATTAATTGTCAAGCTGAAAAATGAAAACTTTTACATTTACGTATGCATTTATCTATTTATTGTATAGTTATAATTTTAGTGAAGAGCTGAGCGAAGTTTCAGTGCAGTGTGTCAAATTCAGGTTCATTTGACAGTGTTGTTGCTTTCATACATTGTACTGTGTGTGGTGGTGATACAGGGTTCTGATTAGGTTTGGTTTGATTGTTTATTTTTTTGCATTTCTGAAAAACAGAGATAGGTCATATTATCCTCTATCTGCTGAATTTATCTTCAGACCTTGCTATTTTTTATTTCGTGTATCCTGCGCCACCATCGCCACGAAGCCCCGACAACCAGTGACCCCCTCACCCCCACCACCACCACCAGACCGAACACAATAGAAAAGAGATATCAGTTTGAGAATTCTGCAGGAGAAGTAATACATCATCAGCATAAAGGCTCATTTTGTGTTCTATATTGTTGGCCTGGATCTCTCTCATGTCTTTATTTTGTCTTATAGCAGCTGCCAGAGGTTCAATAAAGACTGCAAACAGTGAGGGAGAGAGTGGACAGTCCTGTCTGGTTCCTACACACAGAAGCTTGGAGAATTCTGCTCATTGGTCTTTACACATGCAGCTGGGTTGTTCGAGAAGCTTTTTATCCAATCTATGAAAGACGGCCCAAACCCTTATGTGGTTATTGTTATAAATAAGAACTTCCAGTTTACTCGATCAAATACTTTTATGCATCTTAAGAGATAATGTGGATTCAAGAATATGTATTGTTGAATTATCAATTATTTTATGTAATCTACACATGTTAGTGGAATACTGTCTACCTTTAATGAATTCCATTTATTCAGGATGTATAATAGGAATAAGACGGCAGCTGGATGGAAGTGTGCAAACTTTTCCTGGCTTTAATAGTATGGTAATGGTATTTTTGTTTATTTTTTGTTTCCATTACTATTTTATGAAAAGTGGGTGCCGACATGGTCCAGAAATCTTTATAGAATTCCTCTGGATAACCTCTGTATAAGCTCACCAAAACTCTGCCAAACTGGCAGTAACATGCAACATCTGCAGCAATCTGCAGCAATCTGCAGTAACCTGCGTGACACTCGAAGAGGAGGAAGGGGAAGCATTTTATGAGATGTAATGTATTAAATGTGCCTTTAAGATGTATTTTTGACAAGTTGATCTACATGGCACTTTTTTGAAAGAAAATACAAACATTCAAAAAGGAAATTCTTTGTTTGTGTAATTTATTTCCAATTAAGACACTCTGGTAAGAAATGCTTAACATTACAGGCTTAAAATTGCCTTAAAATGCAAAATTACGGAATTTTGAACGTAAATTATTCTAGCGTCAAGCAGCGACTTCAGGCAGGAGAAATGACCCCTGCTGAATGAATCTTGCCTGCTCACGATCCAACCATCAATAAATCTAAAATGACAAAAATAACCACCCCAAACAGGCCCAGAACGGCCCATAACAGTTCTCCCAGCTTGCCCCGGGGCATGTGGAGCACAACAGAGACCCGAGGGTCGCTTCATGCAGGTATTTGACTGATGAGCCTGTCATGAAGTAGGCTCATTGTCTAATAGCAGAAAGAGCGCTTCCCGTTTTTGTCACTATCTTTTCAATGTGACTAGTCCAGCTCAGATTTTCATCTATGGTTAAGCTAAAGAGAACAACCTTATGCACCTGCTCCAGGGGTATATTTTTTAAGGTGAGCGAAAAAAAAGTTTCTATTCTTTGATGGCTTCCTGGAGTCTAGAGTCATGCACTTCGTTTTACTAACGTTTAATGCTAGTTTTTTAGACTCCACCTATTAAAATACCTTGTCTAAATCACTTTGAAGCATATTATTAAAGATGTGAAGGTTGTCCGTACCGTAAAATATAGCTGAATCGTCAGCATACATAGCTACAGAGGATCTTTTTAAGATATAAGGAAGATCATTTGTAAAAATTGAAAAAACACAGAGGACTGAGGCAGCTACCCTGTGGAACTCCACAGTCTAGCCTCAGGACTGCAGAAAAGCTAAAATATACTGACTGTGATCTATTTGTTAGATAGCAATTAAACCACTTCAGGGAACAGCCAGAAAAGCCAAACAGTTAGTGCAACAACAAGTTGTGATCTATCATATCAAAGGCTGCGCTGAAATCTACCACACCAACGTAATTTTTGCATCAAGCTTACAAAGCCAGTCATCTGTCATATGTACAAGTGCAGTGGAGGTAAAATGGCTGTCTTTAAAGGCATGCAGAGAATCAGAGGTGAGATTAAAATTCATAAAATATTGTGAAATTTGTGCAAATATAAGCTTTTCCATTATCTTGCTCAGTGCAGGCAACATAATAAAAGGTCTGCTATTAGTGCCACTAAGAGGCAGCTTATTATCCTTACGTAGGGGGAGGACTTCTGCCAATTTCCAAGTATTATGGAAGAGACAGTCGTTTAAACTCAATTTAAATATATGACAAACAGGCTTGACAATATATTCTGCCATTATTGAGATAATTTTTCCATCAAAATAGATTTTTCCATCTAAATAGTCCAGCTCAAATTGTTTGCTACTTTTTACAGATTTCAACAGTTTTTCCACTTCATGCAGATCTATTTGATAGAAAGAAAATGTACAATTTTTGCCTTTCATTATTACATTTTTGATCACTTCAGTAAAATTGCTGCCACTGAGATCCCTGGATGTGTTTAGACTCTTAAGCCTGTTTGTTTTACTTTATTGCTAAAGAAGTTATTCAAATAATTTGCTATCTCAGTTGGTTTAGTTATGTACTTTCCTTCAGTTTCAATAATAGCAGAGTCATGGTTTTTAGATCAGCAAGTTATTAAAGGGATACTTCAGCATTTTGGCAAATTGGCCCATTTAGCACAATTTCTTAGTCATTTCGGACAGCATACTTACTTTTTTGTGAGGGCGAGCTGTTGTTTATTCAGAGGTGAGTCAGGGAAGGTTTTCGGGACGGACACAATGGAAGTGAATGGTATTTTTGGTTCCCCTTATCAAACTCATCAAAACACAATCCAACAGCCCCAAAACACTTTGGTGGACACGTTATAATCCGCACATTCACTACGCTGCGGAACACCAACAAATAATATTGTAGCTTTACGACACTGAAGCAAATACTGGGAACTACTTTTTCTTTTGAAATCACTACGCCCAGACGCCATGTTTAGTAAGTAGTTCCGTCTTAGCAATCTTCGCATAAACAACTCAATCTCGTAATTTTGCATTAATATTTCACAGCGTAGTGAAATTCCAGAAAATTCAATGAAGGACAAGAGAATCAACCATGCAATGGAAGTATGCAATAAGGTGGTGAGTGCCTGCAGCTACAGCTGGAAGCGTAAGCGAGAGCTTGCAACACTACAAAAGGATCTCCACCTACCTGAACTCAAGCTGAAAATGGAGAGCCAAACAAGATGGGGATCCCATATAGCCATGGTCAAAAGGGTTCTTGAAACGCAAAGAGGCCATCACACCAGTTCTCCGCCGGTGCAGTGACCGGCGCAAGAACATTGGCCCCAACCTTCTGCCATGGCAAGACGTCATGGTTGTTGAAGTGATGGACAAATGTCTGACACCACTGGCAGAATTTACAGATGCCCTGTCAGGAGAGCGGTATGTTAGTGTCTCCTCTGTAAAGCCTGTCCTCAACCTCTTTGAAAGGATGTTGAAAGTGGAGGAAGACGACCCTTCACTCGCACGTGATATCACAACATCCATCCTGCAGTACCTTCAGGAGAAGTACCGCAGTCCAAAAACACAGAAACTGCTCGACATCGCTACAAGTCTGGACCGAAGGTACAAACTGGACTATGTCAGCGATGAAGATACCAAAGCCACCATCAAGGCCAGCCTGAAGGATGAGATCATTAGCATCATCACTATGGTAATTATGTATTATAAATGGTTTAAAATGACTGGGAAATTTCATTTAGTTTATCTGAAGCTTAGTGTTAGATTGGTCTATTTAACAGCTAAGGCATGTAACTGCTGAGAGTATAATACTTAACATACGAGGGGGGACCCAAAAGTTTCCGGACTAATTCTATTAATAAAAAAATACAACGACGTTCCAACTTTGGCCGCTAGGTGTTGCTACAGGATAACCTCATGCACAACTGTGCCAGGTTTGGTCTTTCCTAGTGAAGCGGTTAGCTGACAGTCATTGTGTATGTTGACAGAGTTACATCCCGCTCTTCGATTTTTCAAGATGGCGGATACCCACTGATATGCGCTCTGTCAAAACATTTTATTGAGAAAAACAGCGGCAGAAACACTCACCATGTTGCAGACATTCTTTAAAGGGCAACTCCGTTTTTTTGACACCTGTACCTTATTTCTAGGTATGTGCATGCTCATATACTCACTCAGACAAACATCGTGCAGCTCAGAGTCCTCCAGAAATTATTTAGATCCAACCGATTTAGCCGCACTTAGCGGGGACCACGGCAATGGAGCTTTAGCAGGGGACATAATCTCTGCAAAATCTCTCATTTCAGCTATATTTCTTCATCCAGCGCAGCGGTTTCTAAATAGAAATCAAGTCTATTTTTCTGCGCGGACTTGAGCGGGCTGTGCGCGGCATCCCGTTGAAACCAATGGCATAAACACACATCTCGTGTCAGCTAGGCTTTCTATGCATGTATTGAGCTCATATCTGCCCACAAACTGGTCTACACAAGAGGCTTTTGCCAGTGTTCTGCTCCGTCTATTTTTCCGCGCGGCTTGGAGCGGGGTCCCATTAAAAACAATGAAGACAGGTCCTAGTTGTCATATATGCAGATATGTTTCGTTAGAATTTACTATTCGGCGCAGTTGAGAGGAGCGCGCGTGTCTAGATACATATATCTCGAGATCTATATCTATTAGTCTATGCTGGAGCTATGGAAGCCGCATTGTGTTGTGTGTTTTTGACTGCTGATGCTGATGCACGTTTTTGGATGCCTGCTCTTGGGAATAAACATCCTTTCGCTCCTGAAACGCCTCTGAAATTACTTCAAACATATTACACTAGTAGCCCATTGCCGCGGACAACCCGCTCACGCAGAATGTGCTGGTGAGAAAGGGACGCCTGAACACGCCGCTCCAGCGCCCGCGTGGTCTACGCGTCCGCCCCGCACCCGCGCAGTGACCGCGTATGTGTGATTGAGGCCTAAAACTTAGTAGGGCGGCTGGGAAAGGGCTTTATTTTTATTGTGTGCTGTGGAATTTTTTGCCTTTGCTTTTTTTTTTCTGTGTTTTTTTTAATCATGAATAAGCTCTTCCCAGTCACCTTGATTGGAACCCCTGTCAATGTGAGACTCTGGCCAATCCCGTGTGTTCAATCAGCACACGGGCTGCGGCAAATTGACAAGGCGCATAAAAGGATGTGCACAAAAAAAGGAAGCTTTGTTTGTGCACTAATAATGATCCAGTTATCTTAAATCTTATCTTCCCTCTTTATATTCATCTGCACTAGTAGCTGATTGCAGTATTTAAAGGTGGGGTATTATGTGTTTTTTAGCCCTTAAGTATCAATGTACAGCACACTCAAGCAACAGCTTCTCCCAAAGTTGGATGGTGAAAGCTGCATGTGTCAAAAACAACTTAAATCAAATTTGCCTCTGCATCAGGCTGCCTCAAACAACTGGAAATGAGTCCCTGTCTCTTTAAGAATCTCCTCATGTGTAGCAGTCCCCAGAAGAAAGATGACGGAGATTTGGGTGGAAGATGTTCTTTACTGTACATGTACTATCGTCAATGTACACCGCCATGTCCAGCAAGGTTGAGTTGAAACCACCGTGAAAACTACAAGTGTATAAACAAACAAAAACAATACATTTGAATCACATAAATAAAACTACAGATTAAATTGCATTGTCACACAAACACAGACCTCGCTCCGCTTTCCCAGGGCTGCAAAATATTCTTCTTCAACCAAAGTCCATGGCTGCAGGCTCCATTGCTGCTTGTAGCTCTCAAAGGTATGTACAAAAGGAAACCTAAACAACAGTCCACTTCTGCTCATGTGAAGAACAATCAGTTGTGTGTGAACGCCCTCCAGAGGACAAAAAGTAAAACAACAGCTCTAAACAAAAGGAACTAATATGATCAAATAACATCCGCTGACAAGATGTGCAGACTACATCAGAGCTGGGGCGGAGCTGTGCATTATAGGCGGAGCTGTGCAGCACCGAGCGTTTCAGCGCTCATCATGGCTGCCAGGGGGAGATTCAGGGATTGCTCAAATATGTGTGAATGGTTCAGGAAACAACTCCATGCGTCGTTTTTAATGGGGAAATGATACTATGGCATTATACAAAGCTCAAAAAAGTGGATTTTGCACAATACCTTCCTTTAAGTTTTGACTCTACTGTATTTCATGCCAAGCAAACACTTTGTGTGAAAGACAAGTTTACATTTATTTTTTGCTATAGCAAAGCTGCAAGCTGTTGGTTAGCACTGAGTGTGACTCTGTGTTACTGTTAGTCTGTTTAGAAAGACTAAAACAAATACATTTTCCATGGAAAAATGAAACTCGTGTGAGAATCATAGATCTAGATTCTTATGGAGTAAAATCGAGATACACATTTTAGCAAGAATCGCCCAGTCCTAATCGCCCCCAGCTCTACATCAACGACAAGTGTGTGGAAAGGTTCCACACATTCAGGTTCCTGGGAGTTCAGATCTCTGATGACCTCTCCTGGACAACCAACATCACAGCAGTCATCACGAAGGCCCAGCAGCGTCTACACTTCCTACAAGTCCTCAGGAGGACCAACCTCAACAGGGAGCTGCTGCTGGCCTTCTACTTCTTGTCCATTGAGACCCTGCTGACCTACTGTACCATCTCCAAATGGTACAGAAACTGCACCGAGGTGGACAGAGGGAGGCTTCAGAGGACAGTCAAGGCAGCACAGCAGATCATCGGCTGCCCTCCCCCCTCCCTGATGGAGATCTACTCCACCCGGTGCCCAGCTGAGCCATCGCCACCCTGTACTCGGATACACAACGATTCAGGTCACTAGCATAATGCAAATGTGCAATGCTGATATCTCTGCCACTGCGGTTGCTGCTACTTTTTTTACATACTGATTTATACTTTATAACTTATTACCTTTTGCACTGAAAGGAGAAGCTCTCCAATTTTGTTGTACATCTGTATAATGACAATAAAGATTATTCTAATTCTGATTGTGATATAATAGCCACTATCTTTTTTTTCTTTTTTTCTGATTTATTATTCTTTATATTGCTTTATAGTAAACTCTCGCTATAACTCGGTTCGGGTCACCTTTTGCAGCTTCACTGTTTCACAGATTTTTTTTTTTTTTTTGTGCAGTTTTTTTTTTTTAAGTTTTTTTTTAACAGTGCATTCTGTTCTGCATCCTGATTGGCTAAGGGACTGACCAATGTCAACAGTCTCCGCCTAGTCTCTGTACAGATTACCAAAATTAGGTTTGCAAACGTTCTTCACCAGCACCCAAAAGGAAGAGAAATATGCTAACTGTTGCAGAAAAAGTTAAACTTCTGGCCGTGCTGAAGGAAGGTAGAACTATGTGCCTGTCGGGCGAGACATAAAACTAATCCTGTGTGAGTAGTAAGACCAATCTTTTCATATATTGACCCCTTTTTTGGTTTGGAAGCAGAAGTCATGTTCCAATTGGCTCGCCACTAAGCTCTAGTAAAATCACCCTCACAATACTCAAATTGTCACAGATCCAACAAAAAACATTTTATTACCAGAGGAGTCAGAGCCTTGCCATCACATACCACGTTAAGTTAAAGTCGGGTCTCCTCAGCAGGCATTAGGCAGACACATTTCAAGAAGTATATCATGGATGGGAATGCAGTCGGGTGTTTGGTCATATTTGGTAAGTTCTCTCTATTTCTTGAAAATGTTGCATAATTGATTGAGTAAACAATTGAAAATTCTATGCATGGAGTAAACTGCTCTTATTATTTTGACTTGTTAGTTTAAATGATCTTTGATGAAAGAGTCTAAATATAACTTGGTGTTGTGAATCTTGTAAAAGTAAATAAAAGTAAACATCAACATACATTGAATTAATATATGAAAAAGGTTGAAAATGCTCACTTTCACTTGAAATCAGACACTGTTAAAGCCTAAAGATGAATACATAAACACAGCAAATAGTTTTTTTAAAGATTTTATTAGTTATAACAGAAGACTGAACATTTTTTTATAAGACAAATTGCACCATTGGATCAACAAATTTCAGACTTTCTAGACTCACTGTTTTCATCATCAGGAAAAACAAAAGGCAAAAATTAACTTTAACTTAATGCCCTCTTGCTGATTGTGTATGATTCATGATAAGGTGAAGATAATAATATACTGTTCATTTCTCATTTCTTACCACCATTTTTATGGCTGCAGGGTTGTGCATCCTCCACTCATGCTGTTATCAAGTTCTTGTCATCATCAGAGATGCAAAGACCTGGAAAGAAGCCCAGAGTTACTGCAGGGAGAATCACAACGATCTGATCACAATAAACAGCAAGGAGGAAGCAGCTGTGCTGGGTGATATTTTGAGAAATAGGGCAGAGGAGTTCTGGATAGGTCTGTATGGCAATTTTTACAAGTTTCGTTGGTCAATGGTTCAAGAGGGGCTTGATGATGAAGGACAGCTGGAGTACAGCAACTGGCAGCCTACCCAACCCAACGGTGATACTGAAAACATTATGTGTGGCAACATGGTACCGTCTGGACAGTGGTCTGACCATGTAGGTTCAGCTCCATTACCATTCGTCTGCTATGACGGTAAGAGAACATACAATCACAAAACCTCAGTTTCTCGTCATTGTAAATGATCACACCCCTCTTTTTGCATTTGTTCATCCCTGTGTGACATGAGTGACCTTGAAACATTTCTCCTGTATTTCATGATGTTGTTTCTAAACAGAAGATTTTGACCTTTGTAAAAGGTTCTCTAATCATTTCAGAAAAGAAGGAGAGATGCAATAAAGTCCCACACGATGCTAGTGTGCGTGACTTGCATCAAACAAATCAATTGGGAGCTCAGAAACCAAAACTAAAATATTCTGATGATAATGATCATAATCCAATTGACTCCAATCAGTCAGCAGGTCCACCCTTATATTAAGTGTCACTCAAAGAGTCTTCTCAACTGAGATACAGTTCACAGGAAAGTTATCACAAACAACAACAAGAGACTCCTCCCAGCACAGAGTAGAACTCTTGAAAACTCTTGCCTCAAAGTGAGGAGACAATTGGCTCTACCATTCAGTCCCTCCAGAGAAAATGTTAAGCTGTAGTTCGAACAATTTCAATTCAACCAATCTCTGTGAATTCTGTGCAAACTTGCAATGTTTTACGATCACCAAAAGTTGACAAAATTGCAACGTTGCATTCATGGAGACTGGCTGAATTCGTTGCATTTTTCAGGAGGAAAATCCTCTTGTTCATAACCCCCGATGCACACAGGATGGTCTGGCTGCGGAACGGCTCCGGTCCGGACACCGCAACTAATCCGTAGTCATTAAAATCAATGCTGTGATGCACACCAGCCGCGGTCCGGCTCCGGAGCCTCTGCGGAGCTCCGGTCTCTTTCCGCAAAGATCCTATTTTTCCGCATGCCAGAGCCCTACCGTGTCAATTCAGACGGAAGCAAGTCGGGTGCCCGGAAGGAAACGCGATACGTGTTCCAAAATAAGTCACTTCAAAATAAAATCTGTCGTGTTTTTGCCTTAATATTCTATTTTTTTACTTCTTCTGGTAGAATACAGAACAAACAACGTCATGTAGTCATTATACGCATTAGAAGAATAAACGGGTTTTGCATTTCGTCACTGCTGAGAAGCCAAATGACACCAGAATGGCTCAAAACAGCTCTGTGACTGGAGCAGCTCCGTTTTGCCAGATTGGGCAGGTTTGTTCCAAATCAAGCGTCTTTTTTGAACACATCGGACGGGTTGATGAAATGATTATGTGTTTATGACGCGTTTTTTATCATACAAATACGGTTTTAACGTGCATTTTCATCCGAGACGGCGGTTTGGGCTGCTTTCTATTGAGTAAAACGGGTTTCAAATTGTCTACGGGGGATAACGACAGATCTGGCAACCTCCTCCGGCTTGACTGCAGAGACACTGCAGGCGGTGTGAATCACAGTGCTGCGGTGTACCGGGCCGGAGCCGGACCGGAGCTGGACCGCATCCAGTGTGTATGAGGGGTAAGATTGGGGGCCTTTCTCCCTGTGAGGTTGAGTTTTTTTTCTAGATCGACGAGACTTGCTCCTGCAGACAAAGACATGCATGTTAAGTTAGGTTCAGATGAGGGCAGTTAGTGACTCTGAGCTTCCAGTTGGTGCGAAACTTCAGTTTTGAATGGATTTTTTTTATAATTTGCATCTTTTCCCTTCAAGATTCCTCAGAGAACAGATACATCTTTGTGGCCGAAAAAAAGCCCTGGCTCGAGGCACTGACGTACTGCAGAAAGCACCACACTGACCTCATCAGTATCAGGAATGAGTCTGTGAATGATGAAATTAGAGGAATAATACAGGCAACCTCGTGGATTGGCCTGTACAGATTGTCATGGATGTGGTCAGACGGACAGTCCAGGCACATTCATTCATTCAACAACTGGGACCAGCCGAGCAGAGTCAAAGATCACTGTGCGACTACAACCCACAGCAGATGGACTGAAAGGCTTTGCAGCCACAAATACTCTTTCATCTGCAGTGGTTAGTAATAAGATACAATTGAGAACTGGAAACTCAAAAACAGCTTGTGTCTGTCACACTTACAAGTTCTCTCTTACTGTAGAAACAATGATGAAGCGGGTGACAATCAAGCTGGTCCTGACTAAATCAGACTCCTTTTTGAACCTGGAAGAGACACAGGATGCTATCCTGCAGCAGGTAAAACTGTTTGTGCAAATTTTTTGTAGCAAAATGTGGGATTCTCCCCTTGTTTCTGTTGGGATATATAGACCTTAGAACCTGCAAAGTCTGCCTGGAGCTTCTGAGTCGGCAGGATCACACTCAACACCAATTTCATAAAATCTGAAAGTCATACACAAATGTTCCAGTATGTAAATGCAGTCCATTTTCTGTTTGACTGATGATGTAATTTCAAGAAATGATGCAAATTTCAACAGTTTCAAACTCAACTTTGAGCTTTAAGGGTTTGTTGTAGTTCACCCTCTGCGATACGTTTCAGTCAGGTTTTCGTAAACACCACTCATGACAGGATAAGCTAATTAGCTAGATGAAACATGAGGTGCTGCAAACACAGACAACAGCTGGAAATGACGGCTGTACGGCTCTGTTTCAGTGGGGAGAGCAGTCATCTCACAATCGGGAGGTTGTTACTTTGATTCCTGTCTCCTCCTGTCTGCAAGTCGAAGTGTCCTTAGGCAAAACACTGAACCCTAAATTGCCCCCAGTGGACCGACTGAACACCTTGCATGGCAGCCGCCTCCACTGGTGTGTGAATGTGTGTGAATGGGTAGATGTGATAATGCAGTGTAAAGCACTCTGGGCCTGTTAAGGCAGAGAAAAAAAGCACTGTAAAATTGTTGTCCATTTACCATGACAATGAGCGAGAGAAACCAGGGAGGTATAAGGATGAGAGAAGGAGATGGGAGACCCAGACTGGGCAGAAGACCCACAGGGTCCTGACAGATCACACTCAGCACAAATGTCATATGTGATTCTCACACACAATGCTATGTAAAGGAGTGGCGCAAACTCCAACAGTTTCACGCTCAACTTTGTTCCTTAATGTTTTTTTGTAGTTCAAAGAGACACTGCAGACGAATGAAATCAATGAACAAGTCAGCCTGAAGTGGATCCAGCAGTCTGATGGAAAAACATTTCAAAGGACAGAGAAAAACAAACAAAATGAAAACAAAGAAAATGAAAAACAAGTTCTCAACTGTGTTTATGATGTGCCTACATCTTAGGTGGAAATCACACGGGAACCTGACGCAACCTGGATTTCCACCTATTATTTGGAAAGATAATTTTAGAGATGTTGGTTTGTTCCAATTGAAAAAAAAAAATCAAATATCGTCAAACAGAAAAATGAAATCTTTCACTTGTACTATAGATATATATATTTATCATATTGTTATAGCTTCAGTGAACAGAAAAACACAGTTTCAGCGCGGTGTGTCAAATTGCTGTTGGTGGTGGTGATTGGGGTTCTGGTTTTGTTCGAGCCATATAGAGATTATGTTTATTCTGCACATAACATTTGATTAGAATAACTATGGAGTTCAGAATAAAATATTGTTTTGTTAAGAGTTTTATGGTAGAATTTATATTGTTTTATATGTTCATTATTTATGTTTTAATTGCTAAATCAAGCTCCTTTTAACATCCTGCATTTAGTCACGGTAGGCCTGGGCGATTATATGATCGTAATTGGTGATCACGATTCATTTCCAGTTGATCACGGGGATCAGCTGTGAGCACATTTACTCGATCAGACATGGCAGAAATGTGCGTGACCACAGCCAATCACAGCCGACTTTTTCCTGCTCAACTTCCGCCTATAAGTTGTCTGAGAAGTAAAGCAGCAAAGCAGATGAAGTCAGCCATGACTTGTCGTTATCCTCTGAAGATGAGGCTGCTGTTGACAGGAAAGGCTGCTCCACGCCGCACCGCTGCTAGCACACCGATCCGCAAGGAATCTGGTCTTTTGAGTCCAGAAACTACTGGTGATAAAGTTTAACAGTTCTTCTCTTTTACTGAAAAAACGGGGCATCGCATCATTGAACATATCATCACGTCTTGCCGCTAACAACATGCAGAGAGAGCCTGCAGCGCTGCGGCGCCCTTCTTCCTCTGTGGTGTCTGTGTAAAATAAGGTTGAACATGCAAACAGCACACCTAGTGGCATGAAGTGCAAATGCAGTCATGGCGTCGTCTGTGAATGAGGATCTCTCTGGGGTTATTCCAAATGTTTCAGAAACCAGAATGTTTATCTTAACACGAATATTTACTGCACGTAAACGTAGCCAGCGTCATCTTTTCAGGCCACTGCACCGTATGTGCAAAATTCTAAGAGGAGAGAAACGATCACATGCATGATTACTTTTGTCTATTTTTTTTGTATTATTGTACTGTTACATTTTAAATCCAATCTTTCCAATCTAGATTATTTACATTTTGTACATTTGTTGCAAGCATTAATGATGGCAGCAGCATATTTAGCATCATAACTTGAAAATAATGTTTATATTCCAAAGCACCTTCATTATCCCCAGGTGGTTTCTTTAGTTTTTTTAATTTTTTATCGCAACGAAAATCCTCAGGGCTGTGAACTGTCACACTTTAACTAACGATTGTTCAGTTCTTGTCTTTTACTGAAAAAAAACGGTGCATCGCAAGATTTTTTTATCTTGGTGCTAGATTTTTTTTTCCATTTACTGCACTGTTAAGTGAAATTGTTGTTATATTTTTCTATGTTTATATTAAATAATTTGCTATTTACTTGGTTTGTTAATAAAATGTTACACTATTCTATAGTTCTAGTTTTCAGTGCAGATGCTTTAAAACTGGTTTAAAAACAATATAACATATTGTGATTATAATCGAGATTGAATGATATGGAAAAAAAAAAATCGTGATCATTTTTTTTGCCATATCGCCCAGCCCTAAGTCACGGTGAGGCGCAGTGCTTTGTTATTGAGAGTGCGCATGCTCAGTGTCTATGAAACATGGAGCAGGTCAAGGAGCAACAGTCTTCTGACCCTTTGCGTCAAGGTTGTTGTTTATTGTCAAAATCTTTTTGTGACTTTGGTTGTCACTGCGGTTTTCAGAGATGAAGCATGTTATTTTTTTGTAACTTTTGGATTTTTTAATAAATGGAACTTGCTTTTATATCTGTTGTGTGTTTTCATTGGACTGGATTTAACAAGTCAGAAATGTCACGTCCTACAGGAGTGACGAGGTAAGGTTTTTTTGGGGGGGGGTTTAGTAAGGAAGATATCTCGCCATTGCAGGTTTGCTTTGCTTGTTTGTTTGCTTGTTGTTGCTGTAGGTCATGCTATCCTCGAACTTCTGAATTAATTTTCCTGTAGTGATAGGTTTTATTGTAGTAGTAGTGGTGGTGGTAGTAGTAGTAGTAGTAGTAGTAGTTTGCTGTTGTTGTTGTTGCTGCTGCTGCTGCCTAGGACTTCCGGCCGTCCAACTCCACCCACTTCTTTGATTCTATGCTTGGTATGAAAAATTCCAAAATGACTAACTTCATATTATTACCATTTATTATAAGTATAGCCAGATGTAATGTTCAGTGCTGGAAAAAGGGAAAAACACGCAGAAGGATCCTGATCGTTCATGAGACAGAGCTTTTATCCCATATTCTGGGCTGGGCCTGCCCTGACAGATAGGTTGGACTTTGTTCACGATTGGACAATTTGGTGTTGATGTCAGCTGCCAACCAAGGGCTGACATCATGATCGAGTATGTTTGGAACACTAGTGTGTGAGTGTTGATATCTCCGAAACATGTGGGTAACTTTAGAACATCTTATAATCTTGGTGTACTTGTCCCAGGAAGAAGTGTCACAATGACCTGATGTGCAGTTAATATAGCTGTTCCCTTTACTTCATCATGATAGTAGTGATAATTAAAAGTATATACCCAACAGATCCCTCTACCTCTCGATTAGATCATATCAAAGGGGGCGCTAGTGGCTGTTTCCGGTATATCATAGAGTTGTTCGAAAAAATTGCCATATGACTTTACCAAAATCCATTAAGCGTTACGGTCTGTACTGAGGCTCAGACACAGACAGCAAGACGGAGGCGGGTCTGAAGAGTGCAAAGATCGGTTTATTCTGGGGGTCAGGAAGCGGCGAGTCCAGGCAGCAGGTCAGAATGGGCACTGTCCGAATCGTCAGTGGCGAGCTTCGGTATTGGCGTCCTGGCTCTGCATCCTGAGACTGTCTGGGGCAGGTGGGCGGCTGGAGAGGCAGAGAGCTGCTGGGCGCTGCGGCGAGCTGATTGGGACTCCAACTGCAAACAAGAATTACTAGGTTAGCTTGGGTTGCTACTAAGCTGAATGAAGTAGCACATGTCACACACGGGCGTTGATGTTACGATCCAGCGCTGACTCCCAGCCTGGGCGTCGCTTAAATAGTGCCAGCGCCCCAAGCAGCTGAAAGTCATCCCGCTGACGAGCTGAACCCAAACTGCAGCAAGCCTCCTCTCCAGCTCCACCCACCTGAAAAACAAAACAAGAACCCGTACAGTGCCACTAGGAGGCCGCTGCAGTCCGGGTCATGACATTAAGACAAAAAAAAAATCCATTAACATTCTTACTGCCAGAAAGCCGGTCCTCACTAGAAAAACAGCCTTCATGATACATGAGACTCTAGTTCTTCAATGCACTGCATCTTAAAATAGCCGGAATTGCATCTTAGAGACCATATCACACTGGCTGGAAGATAATTCCAGACTATTCCTTACCATTCTCTGTAGATAATCTACTCCTGTGGATGCCAGACAAAAAAAAAAAAAAAAACCCAAGCAAAAGAAAAACTGAATAATTATTCATTAATTTTCCAAGCCGCTTTGACCTCTTCAGGGTCGCAGGGGGCTGGCGCCAATCCCAGCTTCTTTGGGCGAGGGCGGGGTACATCCTGGACAGCTTGTATGTCTGTTGGAGGGAATAAATATTACACAAAGAAGAAACTTCCACTTGAGGCTTCCAGTAAGGACTGGATTTATGGCGACTGTCAGGGTGTACAAGGTTATTTACAAGAGAGTGTCACATAGTCAAAAAGAAAAAACTGGGATGCATCTGTGTTGTACGGAGCCCCTAAAGGGACATGGGGGGGAAAAATATTGATGAGTGAAAAAAAAAAGATAAACTTTTGCGAGATCTTGCAAAATAATTGCGAGATCCCGCAAAAATAATTGAACACGATCCGTACCAGACACCTCTGCGTATGAGTCAACTCCCCGCACACTGCCCTAGCCCTTGGTTTTGAACGTTCATGTGAAGTGGTAGTGGCGTCCCGATTCTACTTCACATCCCTTCAGACCGAGGAGGAGGGCGGAGTGCTAGGACTATCTGGCCCTTGAAATGGAGATTATCCGGGGGCACATTAGGAAACGAGGGCTATGTGAAATGTCCCACAATGCGCTGGGAAATGGCGAAGAAAACAGCGGCAGCCAAAGAAATCTAATGTGAGTATTTTTTGTCAAAAAAAACAAAAAAAAAAAACAAAGCAAAACGCTATTTTAAAGGGATACTTCAACATTTTGGTAAATTGGCCCATTTAGCACAATTCCTTAGTCATTTCGAACAGCATACTTACTTTTTTTTTGTGAGGGCGAGCTATTGTTTATTAAGAGGTGAGTCGGGGAAGGTTTTCGGGACGGACACAATGGAAGTGAATGGTATTTTTGGTTCCCCTCATCAAACTCATCAAATGCACAATCCAACAACCCCCAAACACTTTGGTGGACACCTTATAATCCGCACATTCGCTACGCTGTGGAACACCAACAAATAATATTGTAGCATTACGACACTGAAGAAAATACTGGGAACTACTTTTTCTTTTGAAATAACTACGCCAAGACACCATTTTTAGTAAGTAGTTCCGTCTTAGCAATCTTCACATAAACAACTCAATCTCGTAATTTTGCATTAATATTTCACAGCGTAGTGAATGTGTGGATTATAAGGTGTCCACCAAAGTGTTTATTTGGTGTTGATTAACTTGTTTTAATTCCTGCACGACCATGACACATTTTATTGATATTACCGCAGCCTGCTTTTCTGCTTTGAGCGGATAACACACCCGAAAACATGTCATTTGTGCTCCCCTCGTAAAGTTAACATTACCGGAGCATTATGCAGTATCACCTGTAACGTTAACATCAACGAGCACCGCTGGGATCATATGATTGATGAAGAATGAAACGTGTGGGTTGTGAACGAATAATTCATTCACAACAGTGCTGCATATCAACCAGACAATTGTGAAAACGTTGTATAATAAAATAACCAGCCTGGCAGCATATTACAACAGCATATTACTTGTGCTTTTATTCACACATAACTAATGCTGTCAATTTTAATCGCGATTAATCAATTGAGGTCTGCCAATTGGGTCAAAGAAAAGAACTAGAGGATAATAGTGTTTTTTCCTGACATTGGGACTGATTTATGAGGATTAGATTCTTCATTGCAATTAATCTCAACTTTAAAAAAGTTAATTGTTGACAGTTCTCCATGAATTAATCACGATTAATTGCGATCAATGCGATTAAATTGCGATCAATGCGATTAAATTGCAATCAATGCGATTAAAACTGACAGCACTACATATAACAGATGTACCCCTCTTTTGTGTCATAACTTTTCACTCATATTTCACTTTACTCTTTATACAGGGCATTTCTCAGCGACCTAGGACTTCAGGGGAAGGTCACCCTTCAGTGGGCTTCAAAAAAGTGGGAAAATTTAAAAAAATTACAAGGTAATCAGAGGAATTTTAATGAGATGCATAACGACTCATAATCCTGAAGTCCACTTAAGTCCACTATAAAATGGTCCTGAAAACATAATATAATGATTTGCAATGTGGGCTTTTATATGTGTTTGTTGCAGGACCTAAAAACTCCAAAAACTGGATCAGGAACTGATAGTGGGGAGACAACGGCTGCCACCTGTCAGTTTTTTGAAGACATGCAGGAGGAGCTGGGTGCCAGGCCAGGAAAAGCATTACAAAATAAAATTAAACAGTAAAATGCTATGTTTAAGTGGAATGATGTGATTAGTGAAGCTACAGTTTTATTTTTGTGACCTTATCACCTAGTTCTGGCATATATATCCCTCTCATTTGTTCCTTTTTTTATTCTTTCAGGAAATGGTTGAGGCCAGAATGATTGAGACCCCTCTATCGCCTCCACTTCAGGCATCGCCCCTACCTCAGGGAGCACCTCTACCTTAGGCGCATCCATGGAAACCTGCAGCTCACCCTCCACCATGGCTACTTCCACCCCTCCAACCCCTTCCCCTAAGAAGAGGAAGAAGAGCAACAACCTAATTCACTTTTTGAAAGAGGAAAGTGCAAAGGAGCAGAAGTGCCAGAAAGAGAGTAAAGCCAAAACTGAGCGTTTTTTGAGCCTTTTTGCCGAGCAAATAATTATTCCTTGTCCATACCATGGTGTGTAGGACCCTTTTGCACATTTTATTATTGTTATGGTTAGTTAAATATATAAGAGAACGTTTTTTGTTTTACAGAACAACTGGTTTGACCAAAATGTTTATTTTGGTTGTTGTGCAATATTGATGGTGGATGTTTACACACAGCTTAACCCTTTTACATGTTTATACTATTTTATTAATTTTGGAGTAAAAAAAGTTAAAACTGTTGCTGGTAATGCCAATTGCATAATAAAATGCATTCTTTCTAATTTGTATGAATTATTATTAACATTTTTATGCAAGCACACTCCGTTTCAAGGGGTAGGGCGAGGGGAAGGGTTAAGGGCTGGGGCTAGGGGTAGGGATGAAAAATAGAATTGGAATTGGGCCAAGGTGTCACAGTCCTTTAACAGGTCGACATGGGTCTACCTTATTTGAAAAGAAGCTCACATCGACGCCTCTCTGGGATGCAAACAGGTTAATCACCATGTCGTTGAAGTCTGGTAATTTTTGGATGAAGTCTGTCTCAATAGACAGCGTGGCAAGTGCATTCAATCGGTCCAAATAATTGGATTATCCAAAGCAAATAATCCACCTCGTTCATGCTGATGCTGCCATAACTGAACTTTTTCTCCCTCCTTCCCAACTCTGGCACAAATAGCAACACCGCTGCGTTAAATCGCCGCTATTGGTCAAAAGTCAGCAGCCTGTCGGCTAACTGAAGTTAGCCCTGTCAATCACTTACAAGAACGAAATGAATGTATCTGCCGGGGCTGTAAAAAAATCAGCCGATTTAGAGATATTCCATGTTTTCCTTTTAACTGATTGGTGCTGATGCTACCTATGGTTTTATCTAAACTTAAAACAATCTGTTGTAAGTTATTTAAAGGGGCTGTATCATGCTTTTTTTAGCTAGTTCAAACCCTAGAAATGGCATTAACATGGTAATAGTTTATTTTTGGCGCTAAGGAAAAGTAATTTTGTGCGAAATAAAAGAGAAAACGCTCTGTTTCACTGAAAATTCCGCCTCTCCCCCTGTGGACTTTGACTGACAGCATATTTCAACCAATCAGCGCTTCAAAACAAATACGCTAGCTAGCTTTAGCTCTTTAGCTCTAGCTTCTCTACACGCAAAGACACGCGAAATATCTTTTCCTGTTAGAAACTCACCAAGCGCAGACTCTTCAGACTCTTGCTCTTGCTTGACTGTTGCTTTCAGACGATGGTTAAAGTTTACCTCTGTAATCAGAGTTAGAAAAAAGCAGCAACGCTGATTGCCGAGGGCCTGCGGAGGGAGGGGGGCTCAGGGGAGCCATCTTCACCGTGTGACGTCAACGTGGGAAACAGAGCGTTTTCACGAGTGCGGGAGGGGCTGCCTCTCTGAGCAGCACAACAAGGAGGAAAGCTCAAACACACAGGCACGAAGGGAAAAAACGCTTTGGGGGTGTTTTTGGTGAGTACATAACTATATAACAAGGTTAAAACATACAAAAAGTGAATTTTGCATGATACAGCCCCTTTAAAAAATAATTTTTTCCTCTCTTTTGTATTGGCTGTCTTTTTGTGCTGGGAGGGCTTAGCCCTGCTAGCCCATTTATACCAGCCGTCCCTGCTAATTGTACAGATTATTAGGAATTGTGTAAAAATTAGTTGTATGTTGTATTGTGAAGCTAAAAAGAACCAAGCCAAGTTGAGTGGAGTGGAGTACAGTGGGGAGTTGAGTCGAGTAGAGTAAGGCCGGTGGAAACGCGCCATCAGTCATGACAGAGAAGATGAAGAGGATGTGGTTCCAGGCCCTGGCCCTTCTGAAAAGAAAAGACTAGGGGGAAGGCAGGCAGGCACTGTTTTTGTGTGTGTGTGTGTGTGTGTGTGTGTGTGTGTGTGTGTGTGTGTGTGTGTGTGTGTGTGTGTGTGTGTGTGTGTGTTTTCAGTTATAAATACTGCACTTTGTTGGTTTTCTGTTCAGAATGTTTTTCAGTTTTGATTTTACACTTTTTTTTAGTTGAAAATACAAATTAAAATGTTAAACCGACACTAAGGAACTTTTCAACCTTAATAAAACATTTTAATATCTTTTGTGATGATACTTCGACTTACAACTAGTTGAATGACCCCTCTGTCACGGGCTGAGGGCGTCAGTATTGCTTTCACTTGGACTAAGCAGCTGTGAGGAGGGTGGTAGGAAACCTGCACACTAAAAATCTCCAAATGTGCGGATTGCTTTACGGCATGCGTCACATCATGATATAACATTGTTTACCCACCATTAGATTCATTACCTCGTCGTTATCCATCCTTCTTACACCCACTGGAAACAAATGTAGGCAAGTTCAGTCCGACAGCATGCCACCGGGAGCAGCATTTTACGACGCCACGCACTAGTCTAAGGAACTGTAGTATTCTTTCAGGCAAAACACTACCTCTTTTGTCCACTGGCACCGCCAAAATCAACAAAAACTGAAAGTTCCTTAGTGTTGCTTTAAAATCCAGAAGGGTTAGCAGTTGTTTAATGTTATTTTGCACATTTAGCAATAAATATACTTGAATGATAACTGTCTCACATGTATGCCTCACATACAAACTGATCAAACTGATCATGAGTTATGATACTTACAGTAGCCTAATGTGTTTTTAGTCTGTAATTGGTATAACTGTTCCAAAATGCTGTTAAATATGTGTTTTTAACCCCGCAAAAACCGAATTTTTTTCAGCTGCCTGTAGGAGGTGTCCCTTGTTCCAATCTCTGGGTGTTGGCAATCCTAAGAGGATGGGGTGGGTGGGTGGTAGTGGGAGAGTAGTTTGTTTTGAAATATTTCATAAAGTTGATTTCAAGGTTGTCGCTTCTTTCAATTATAACTATTAAAACCCAACAAACAGAAGTTGTTTTTTTTAATAAGAGAATTACCATCAAAGACTGAGCTCTTGAATGGCAATTTGTGCCCACCGCCAGTTACCCAACGCCATCCCAATTCGATCTGTTCAGTGGCTGACTCTACCAAGACTGAAACTAATCCCGTGCGAGTAGTAAGACCGATCTTTTCATACATTGACCCCCTTTTTTGGTTTGGAAGCAGAGGTCATGGTTCCAATTGGCTTCCCACTAAGCTCTAGTAAAATCACTGGTGCAATAGTCAAATTGTCACAGATCCAATGAAAAAAACACAATTTCATCACCAGAGGAGTCAGAGCATTGCCATCACATAACACATTAAATTAAAGTCGGGTCTCCTCAGCAGGCATTAGGCAGACACATTTCAAGAAGCGTATCATGGATGGGAATGCAGTCGGGTGTTTGGTTGCGTTTGGTAAGTTTCTATTTCTTGAAAATTTTAAATGATTGAGCAAGTCATTGAAAATGCTATGAATGGAGTAAACTGCTCTTATTATTTTTGACCTCTGAGTTTAAATGACCCTTGATTAAAGAATTTCAGTAAAACTTGGTGTTGTGTAATAGAGGCTTGACCGACATGATCAGGCAGTGACACAATGTTCTCGGTCTTGTGAAAATAAATATCGACATGCGTTGAATTAATATATGAAAAAGGTTGAAAATGCTCACTTTCACTTCAAATCAGACAATGTTAAATCCTAAAGATGAATACATAAACACAGAAAATATTTTTTTTATTTTTTTTAAAGTTTGTTGTATTAATTAAAACAGAAGACTGAACTTTTTTATGTAAGATAAGACAAATTGGAGAGTTGGAACAACAAATTTCAGACTTTCTAGATTCACTGTATCCATCATCAGCAAAAACAAAAGGCAAAAGGGAACTTTGGCTTAATGACTGTGAATCATCCATGAATAAATGTAGATTTAATACACTGTTCATTTCATGTAACTTACCACCATTTCTATTGCTGCAGGGTTGTGCATCCTCCACTCGTGCTGTTATCAAGTTCCCGTCATCATCAGAGATGCAAAGACCTGGAAAGAAGCCCAGAGTTACTGCAGGGAGAATCACAACGATCTGATCACAATAAACAGCAAGGAGGAAGCAACTATGCTGGGTCATATTTTGAGAAATAGTGCAGAGGAGTTCTGGATAGGTCTGTATGGCAATTTTTACAATTTTCGTTGGTCAATGGTTCAAGAGGGGCTTGATGATGAAGGACAGCTGGAGTACAGCAACTGGCAGCCTACCCAACC
Organism: Salarias fasciatus; assembly: GCF_902148845.1. NCBI lineage: Eukaryota > Metazoa > Chordata > Actinopteri > Blenniiformes > Blenniidae > Salarias > Salarias fasciatus. The sequence goes on from NC_043758.1 coordinate 24,679,929, forward strand.
CAATGCCGATGATGATAACATTGTGTGTGTTAACATGGCGCCATTTGGACAGTGGGCTGACTACGTATGTTCAGCTCCATTATCATTCGTCTGCTATGATGGTAAAAGAACACACAATCATAAAACATCTCTTTCAGTAAATAACATCTCTTTGTTGCATTTGTTCATCGCTGTGCAGCGATACCATTTCAGTATCTTCCACAACCGCCACCCTGAGAGCACAATTGTCTCCATCATTAGATCAGCTTTCTGTGCTCACCTTTCTGTATGCCGTTTGCATGTTCTCCCTACGAGGATGAAGTTTTTTTCCTGGATAGACCAGGCTTTCTCCTGCAGACAAAGACATGCATGTTAAGTTAGGTTCAGATGGGATCAGTTAGTGACTCTGAACTGCCAGCAGGTGTGAAACTTCAGCTTTGAAAGGAATTTATGTAATTTTTTTCATAATTTGTTTTTTTTCCTTCAAGATTCCTCAGAGAACAGATACATCTTTGTGCCTGAAGAAAAGCCCTGGCTCGAGGCACTGACGTACTGCAGAAAGCACCACACTGACCTCGTCAGTATCAGGAATGAGTCTGTGAATGACGAAGTCAGAAGCATAGTACAGTCAAACTCCTGGATTGGCCTGTACAGATTGTCATGGATGTGGTCAGACGGACAGTCCAGGCACATTCATTCATTCAACAACTGGGACGAGCCAAACAGAGTCATAGATCACTGTGCCACTACAAACCACAGCAGATGGACTGAAAGGCCTTGCAGCCACAAATATTCTTTCATCTGCAGTGGTGAGTAAGAAGATACCATTGAGAACTGGAAACTCAAAAACTACTTGTGTCTGTCACACTTAGGAGTTATTTCTTACTGTAGAAACGATGAAACAGGTGAGAATCAAGCTGGTCCTGACTAAATCGGACTCCTCTTTGAGCCTGGAAGAGATACAGGATGCTATCTTGCAGCAGGTAAAGCTGTTTGTGCGATTTTTTTTTGTAGCAAAACGTGGGATTCTTCCCTTGTTTCTGTCAGAGCACATAGACCTGCAAAGTCTGCCTGACGCTCCTGAGTCTGCATGATCACACTCAACACAAATTTCATAAAATCTGAAGCTCATATGCAAATGTTATGCAAATGCAGCACAATTTCTGTTTGACCGATGATGGCATTTAAAGGAATTATGCAAATTTCAACAGTTTCAAACTCAACTTTGTGCTTCAATGTTTCTTTGTAGGTCAATGAGACGCTGCAGAAGAATGACATCAGTGAAAAAGTCAGCCTGAAGTGGATTCAGCAGTCTGATGGAAAGATCTTTCAAAGGGCAAAGAAAAAAGAAGACAATGAAAAACAAGTTCTCAGTTGTGCTGATTATGTGCCTGCACCTTGACCTTAGGTGGAAATCCCACAGGAACCTGAGGCAACACGGATTATTGACCATTATTTGGAAAGACAGTTTTTGTGATTTTGGTTTGTTACAACTGAAAAAAAAAATCATGTTGAGCTGAAAAATCAATAATCACTCGCAGGTGACTTCGATCTCCAATTGACTCCCCCACACACCTCTCCACAGCCAGCCATCACCCCCCCCCCCCTCTCTCTCTCTCTCTCTCTCTCTCTCTCTATTACTTTATTCACAATAAACCAATTCTGAATTAAAAACACCATGTAACCACGCTCATTGTTACTGTAGTTCTATGTCGGTTGAATTTATATTCTTCTGGTGAAAGGTTTTGCTGTTTTCATTGTTGTGTCCATGATCTCTAAATTTCCTGAGGCCTATGCTGCAACCTGGCCTCAGCATGCCCTGGATATCACTCTTTTTCTGGGTTGAGTCCCTCAGATAGGCGCCATCCTTTAGAAGCGGTGCCACGAAGCAAGGGGCCTGGTGATAAGGGATTACGATGGGACATGTTGGTTAGCCTGGATGAACTTATTCATGATCCAGTTGCACAAAAGTGGTATATAAAGTGGGACAGTTTTTACAAAGTTACAATGGAGATTTATTATGTGGAGCTAACCTGCTCAAGAGCATGCTAAGCTCCGGGATTTAGTATATCTCATCCCTTATGACAGTCAGCAGTCCCCAAAAATGGAAACCAATTCCACTGCCCACTTTTAACCACAACCATTGTCAGTATCGCAACGCTTGTAATACTGGCTGAGCTTTTCTGTGTGGAATTTGCTTGGGTTTCCTCTGGATGCTCCGGTTTCCGCTCACTGTCCAAAACTTGCTCCAGGCGTGGGTGTGTGGTGGTGTGTGTTTGCCCTGTGATGAACTGGCAACCTGTTCGAGGTGGATCCTGCCCTTTTTCAGTAAGTTTGTAGAAGATGGATGGATGCATCAAGGAGAAATGTCATTGACAACTTTATTAGTTTGGCCCCTAAGACTTTATTGGTATCTGGATCTGCCCCTGAGACACTGGCCATCGACTGGTCACCTGCCACAGCCTCCCCCTCTTCCTCCTCCTCCTCCTCAGCAGGACTGTCCACTCCCTTCCAGGGTTATTACTCTCTTCATGCCGATTAGGTCTGAATGAATGGTGCCCTTTGTTCGGCCTCGTTTCCCACGACCCGGCATTCGCCTGGCAGTCGCGTGGCTCAGAAACACGGGCCCCCACGTTAAAGGACAGTAAAGGTGGTGGAGGGTGAGTGTGTGGGGTGGCAATCTGGTCAATCCGACATCTGTTCGCTAACAGTTCACAGCAGATGTCGGACACTGGAAAACACAAAGTGTGATCAAAGAAGACGCAGCAGGATTTGAAGAGAAAAAGCTGTGATGTGTCAGAATGAGCTTCAAGATGTGATTATTTGAAAGAGCTTTGACTTTTAGGAAAATACATAATCTGAACTGCATAATAGCTGATGATGATGATGATAAAATAAATTTGAGATGCAGTTATACTCATGTGATTTGTCCAGTCATTGTGTCTTCCTGAGGAAATAGATTTGGCCTTTTTTCAGGTAGTGTACTGTTCCTCTTGTGAAGAATGGGCGAGGGGCTCCCAGGAGTGAAGCATGGTAATTGCACACTCTTGTTCATCCCTGGGAGAAGAGGAATTTTTTTTTTCTTCTTGTCATTGGGTGGGTGGAGGTGGAGGGAGGGTATTGCATGGTTTCAGGCTGGACATCTGTCGCTTGTGAGCAAAAAAAAAAAAAAAAAACCCCTCTTTCTAGGCCGGGTCTCTGTGTTATTGAATGGAGCCAGTGACCTGTCAGTCTTGACTGATGGGAGCCCCGTGTGTGGGAAAATCCCGCAGCCAAAGCGCCGCAGTATTCACATGCTAATTGCGCCCTATAAATAAGAGGGTCGCGCCGCGCCGAGGACCCTAGAGACGCTGAGATTCACAAGAGAAGAGACAGGACTCTGAGGAGGACATTACAAAAAAATAAAATAAAGAAGAACAAAACATGACTGCTTCATCCATGGCTCACAACGTGGAGAAACACCACAGTGCCAAGGAGGAGAGAAAGGTATTTTCAGATTTGGGAACAGGTTACTGAGTATGGAAAACGCACGCCCGCGCCCCTGCGCCTCGTCTTGGTGTGTTTTATTCCAACCCAAGCGTTTTTTTTTTCCCCGTCAATCCACAGCTGAGGAAGCCGCTGATCGAGAGGAAAAGACGAGAGAGGATAAACAATTGTTTGGATCAGCTGAAAGAAACGGTGATCGGAGCGTTCAGACTGGACGTGAGTACATTACGCACGCTTCAGCTTCTCTGAAATGGAAAAGAAAAGCGAAGGTAATTGAAAAGCTGCTTGTTTTGTCCACAGCAATCCAAGCTGGAGAAGGCAGATATCCTGGAGATGACGGTGAAACATCTGCAGAACATCCAAAACAATAAACTCAACGGTAAGAGCTGCGTGGACGTGTCTGTTTCTGGTGTGGAGTTTCATGCGAAAAACTCCTTTTTGAGGTTTCTTGGTGGGAAGTCGCTCTCAATAAGCACATGGTGCAGTTACCCTGTTCGAAATCCACTGATCATGATGCTGATAGTAGGCAGCAGAGGGCAGCACCAGCTTATAAATATGTTCAAACATTAACTGCAGATGATGCTTTCACCACCAGGGGTCGCTCTGCCATAGGTCTAACTCTTTTTTTTTTCTTCCTCTTTCTGCCCTTCATCCTACCCAGACCCAACATTGAACCTGGAGGCCCAGCAGAGATACAGCACAGGGTACATCCAGTGCATGCACGAGGTGCACAACATGCTCCTCACCTGTGACTGGATGGACAAAACCCTGGGCTCCAGACTCCTCAACCACCTCCTCAAGTCCCTGCCCCGGTCCAAGGAGGAGCGGCCCGTCTCCCACCCCCCGACACCCCGCCGTGAAGCCCAGGGAACCCCCCAGAGAGGACACCCTCTGCAGCTCCAGAGAGAGGCGCCCACCCGCCATGCCCCCGAGCGTCAGGAAAGGCCCACGATCCACAGCTCCCACCTGGGGATGCTGGAGATGTGGAGGCCGTGGTGAACTGGTAGATTCATGAGCTCGATTGTCCATTTTGTTAGACCATCCTCTGTTATGTATCTTATAGATATGGTGCTCAGAAGACAAACATGTGGGGCGGTTTTGTTCCAGTAATTATTGTAGGTGTGCTATAATGATTCTATACAGACCTTTTCTCAGTACTTCCCTTCAGAAGTCGACTTCTCGTAGCCTGCATTATAGAAGGCTCCTATTAATCTTTCATGTATTTATTGTATTAACAGCTTTATTTATTTAATATCATAAGGCATGACTGTGCTTCTTAGACCACTTGCTTGGCCTTGTATAGATTTCTATGTCTTTCCTTTTTGCTGTATGATTAATCGAAGCATAAATAATAAAGAAACAGGATCTCAAATGTGTGGCTGCTTCTCAGCATCCACACAATAAAGAAAAACCTGTTCAACACATGAAGTTCATGTATGATTGTAACTGTATGCACTGCCTTGTGCTATGTACTGAAGGAACCACAGATTGTTACTTGTGTGACGAGGGGTTAAAGGGGGTAAAGTTAATTAAAATATTACTTTGGGTTCATCTAGTTGTTTTCCAAACTTACTATTGCAAGATAATTAAAAGAATTCAGATGTTCTTCTCAGTTTGTATGACCAAGCAATATATGGCATCAAAATTAACACTTATTTCAATTTTCCACTTGCTTGTTGACTTTTTCATTGTGTCCATTTGGTACATGTTGACAGGAAATAAACCAGCCACCTCATCACTGTCACATTTTTAGTTGATGTTTCTATTTCGATCATGGGAGAACACAGGATCACAGGCCAAAAAATGATTGATTTTAGTGAAATATAGCACTGACAGAATCTCGCTGGACGTTGACAATGCTTCAGGGAAGTAAATGACTGATATTTGATGGGATAGCTGAAACAATTCTAACAATTTCATGATTATAATATGATCCAATTTCATTAAAAACTTTCATTTTGATGTGGCTCAGGCGTGAGAGAAGTTTATTCTCTAATCGAGTGAGCTTCGGTTTGATCCTTGGCTCTACTTTGTAATGTATCAAAAGAAAATCAACCTGTTCTCTCTCAATGGCGGAACGCCATGATGTTCAACCACTGGTTTGAGCACGGATGGGTTGAAATGATTTACAATGTAAATTGCTTTGGGAGTGCTCAAACCAGTGGAGCAGCAAATTATTGACAGTCCTATTCTCCCAAGCTTTCAGAATCAGGTTGCTGGTTTCAGTTAAACAATTCAAAAAGCTTGAAGGATGAATCAAGTTGGTTAAACAGTTGGAAAATTGAAACATCTCAGTTCTATGTTAGAAGGAAAAAACGTTTTTTTTTTTCTACACCACTTTAACTTCTTCTAGAGCACATGAGTGATACATGAACACATTTTTTCTGTTCCTGAGTCTCTGGCATTGAGCCAGGATACACAATACTATACATCATTACAACAGACACCTTGCTTTCTGAAGCCTGTTTATATATATACCTGAATTAAATTACACAATACTAATAGTGAACATAATTTACAAAATGGTCCACTCGTGTTGAGAGCTTAAATTGCTCATTTTCAGGTTGTTAAACTGATAGTAATTGATTACTAGGACATATCTGAAGGGTTTACTCAATGTGTCTGACGCGGCACAATAATGTTTCAGTATGACTGTATGTGTTACACCATCAAGAGAAACCGGATGTGTAGCAACAATGGTTGAAGTTAACACTTAGAATTGCTTCATGTGTGCTGTTTGGTTTAATATACAGGACAGACTATAAGATAAGAGTGATTGAGAAAAAAACTTTACATGAAAACAGAATTATTGCATGTGTCCAAAAATACATCATGAATAGAATAGAATAGAATAGAATAGAATAGAATAGAATGCTTTTTGTTGTCATCATACATGTATGATGAAATTGAAAACAACTCCTTGGTGCGAATAGAGTGATAGATTAAATCGTTTTCTTAACCCATACGTCCGTCTTCAATGCTGCTTTATCCAGATGAGAGCTGCAACTGAAGCGAGGACATATCGCTCATCCATCAGAGGGCAAACACAAAGAAACTGAAAACCACACACTCACGTTCCACCTACAGGCTGTTTGGAGCCACCAATTAACCTCACAGGACAATAGGATGGCTTCAAATAACACATATATATCTACAGCGTAACTAAATGCATTATTGTGACAAAGCAAATGATGGCTGATATACATATCACGAACTCAGCTGAATGTAGAGAAAGACAGATCAGAAGATTGAAAATGAGAACGTTTCAGTTCAGATTTTTATTATTTCAAATCAGTTTAAACTATAATGGTAAAGGCAGCTGGTTACATCAAAGTATGTTTGTTTTCAAGGGAAGAGTCAAGGACAATTTCAAGGTTAACCTCATTGAGCTCTCTGCAAAGATGACCTTTAAAATAATAAAAACTAGCTCTCAGATCGATCCATCCAACCGTACATCATACAGTCATGGGAACCTGAACAGGGTTTGTGATAAACAGCTACAAGTCATTAGTCGGCATGACATCGGGTGCGCTGAGGTCAGTCCTCCAGCATAGGATAACATGAACAGACTCTCCATGAAAAAAAAACAAAAAACTAACTAATTCCCATTTTCTGAACACAAATTCAGTCAGAATAAAAGGGCCAGTTGGATTATCACAAGTTTAAGTGCAGTGGTGATAAGTGTTAGAGGCATTTTACAGCCTCAAGGTCACCCCCATCTGAACCAAATGGCAGAATGGCACAGAGCTGATCAAAGTGGCTGTTGTGGCGCCTTTATAAATATGTAACGCACCACTGGGTTTGGGGAAGCAGGACGGTGCATATGGCCCATTCTTCAGCTATTTTTGCCGTTATGATCAGCCGCCACATGGAGCCAGGCGGCCGGTCTGGAGAGAGAGAAGGGCAGAGAGAGAGAGAGGGGGACGCCCGCCTGGTGCCTCCGCAGAGCTCACCAACAAAAGCCGAGCCGAGACAGCTGCTCCCTCCACAGTCCGCACCATTAAAGCTGTGGAACAGGGATCTGGGGGGTGGCGAGGTGCCAAAACCCCTCCACTTCAAAGGTCTGGGGCGCTTCCTTCATTTGGGGCACTAGAGTTTAGTGGTGCTTCTTTTTTGTGGAAATTGCTGCGCAATTGTGGAAATGGCGTGCGTAAAAAAGAAGAATTAAAGACACCTGAAAGCACGTTTACCTGCAAGGTTGCACAGATGCGTGCATGATCCTGTTTCCAACAAGTGGGGCTCTATTGTAGGGGGATGATTTACATGATAATGCCATGTACAAAACACGTATAATAACCAGGGCAGAGAGTTGAGGGCTCTTATTAGGCTAAAACAAATAGACATTGTCTTCAAGGGATTGGACCAGCCTATACAAAAGCAGAAAATCCACAATTTTGCCCACGAGCAAATGCACCAGGAAGGAAAAAAAAAACAGTCATTTTGCATGTTATGCATCACAACTACACGCACACGCACACACAGTGGTGCACAGCCGCATAATGTAAACTCTGTGACACTGCAGCGCAGGCAACGTGAGAATGCACTTGCACACAAATCAGAAGTCACCAAACAACGGGGGAACAAACAAGGCGCAGGGCAACACCTGTCGCTTTCTTTGGAGAAGGGCCCTTAATTCCCCCGACTGATTCAGTTTGGGCCGAGGGGCCGCCGGCAGCAGCTGCCAACTGAAGGCATCACGTTACATCCGCCAAACATGGGGGTGAATCTGCAGAGGCTGGGGCAAAACAGGCGAGAGGAACAGCGGGGTCGGTCGGGCAAAAGAAATAACATAAAATTTGATTAAAAAAAAAAAGAAAAAAACACCGTAAAATATTTTGATGTATATTTTTTTTAGAGACGCATTGAAAACTGTGCCAAATAATGCGCAATGAGAATTTATTTCTGATTTGAAATCTGAATGAAATGCATGATGCAACTTTTCACATAAATCCACGATTTGCACTTGGTCAGAACTTAAAAAAAGAATACTCAGTAGCTGAGCCTAAGGATGTCAAATATGTGGCCCATGGGACTAAAACAGGTGTGATTGAGGGTCATTTCTGGCCCGTGGAATGCCGAAGGAGACGTCAACCTTGACTTTTCAATAAAAGGTTGGCACAGGAGCTGACTAACAGCACTGAGCACAGAGACTGTGCAGTTTACCACGAACAGAGCAGCATGAACACTGAGCCATGTTGGGACTGAATGTGGTGTCTGCAGCCAAATCATTAAAATTGCATGCTGATGCATCAACAGAAGCGGTGAAAGAAAAGAAAGAAAGAAAGAAAAAAACGATGCGGCCGGGCCCCCAACACAAGAAATAGTCTGCTTAAAGCCCGTCCAGTTCCTCGGGGCGCAGACCTGGGCAGGCTGCAGACAAAGGGAGTCGGCGCTCATTGGCTCGGGCCGTGTGCGCTCTGTTGTCCCTCAGCAGGAGCGGCACAGCCCCCATTCACATGCTAATAAGCCCTATAAATACTAACAACAGCCACTCAGCGCCTGCAGCACGTCTCAGTAGGATTGCACAATAAACAGAGGGCGTCTGGCCTCGCCTGGGAGTTTGTCCGATTTTTTTTTTCCTTGAGGGTGTGTGTGTGTGTGTGTGCGTTGTGTGTGTCATCATCTGCCTGTAACCGGTTTCGATCGCCAGCTGCCCCTCACGGACGACTGGGAGGGCGAAGGCAGCAGCAGCAGAAGCCAGAGAAGCAGCCGATCCGACCCACCATGTCCCCCTCGGCTCGGCCCGGCAGCGCCGGACTCGGCACGGAGGAAGACGAGTCCGGCTTGGGGATCCAGAAGGCGGACAGAAAGGTACCCGCCGTGGGGGCGGTGGTGGTGGCGGCACTTTGCGGGCACACTTGGCAGTGACGCACTTGTCATTGGAGCACAGTTCAAGGCCCGGGATGCTTTCAGGCACCCACCCATGTTTTACCTTTACTTCAATCGGATTAAACTGCGGCTTGTTGCCATTTACGCACGTTGCGCACACACCTCCACGTGGACGAGACCTGCTGTGATGTTTCTTTCTCTTTTTTTTTTAATTTAAATTCCCGTGTTTTTCACAGATAAGGAAACCTCTCGTGGAGAAGAAGAGGCGAGCTCGTATCAACGAGAGTTTGCTGGAGCTGCGGTCTTTGCTCTCGGATACGGACGTGAGTACGCAGCGCCGCGGCGCGCACTGCGTCTCTGTCAGCTGGCACCGAGATGTCCAGGGCTCTCTGATCCTCCTCTGTCCCACAGTTTCACTCCAAGATGGAGAACGCAGAGGTGTTGGAGATGACGGTGAAAAAGGTGGAAGACATTCTGAAGAACCGAAACCAAGGTTTGCCTATTTTTTTTAAACACTTGTTCTGCATGCAAGTGAAGGTGATGCCAGAAATGTGCAGATTGCATCTAATTCCCATTAAACTAAAGTTATCTTAAGTATTTTTACTAAAATATCTACCTTTAGAGTCAGTATTAACAGTTTCTCATTATTGATAATACCAGATCAAAGACTGGTCTCCATAAGACCCTCACACACAAGTCAGATCAGTCACAGGATGATGTTGTCTGAGCTTTTGACTACCTCACCACACTCTTCCTAGTGTCAGGTTTAAGTTTACTCTGAACAAGAAGGGAAGAAGAGGATGAAGAGTTTTGATTTTTCATGGAAGCTTCGATGGCAAATTGATCCGTTTTTCAAAATATCTTCAGACACCGAGATGCTTAGATATGCGTTAAGGTTGCAGTTATGCTATATTCCAAACAAAGACTTGAAGTTAAAGCCCCAAACCCAAATTTCAACTTGTCAGTAAAGCAAACTATACAAAGAGAGCAATGAATTAAAGATTTACTCACATATGTAACTTTTGGGGTATTTTATGCAATTCGTCCCACTTTATGACTGTATGGCTACTTCTCATTTCTGCTCTTTGGTCGTTTTAGAGATACAGACATATCATAATGTGGAGATATTAATGCTGAATTGTAAAAGTTTCCTCATGTTTTAGGATTTTTGTGGACTTGTTGCGGTGATGCGGTTGAACTCGTTCACCACGTTTGTTTCTCCTCCCGCAGAGACGGACACGCTGAACCGAGAAGCCAGCGAGAGGTTTGCAGCTGGTTACATCCAGTGCATGCACGAGGTCCACATGTTCGTCTCCAGCTGCCCCGGGATCGACGCCACGGTGGCGGCCGAGCTCCTCAACCACCTGCTGGAGAGCATGCCCCTCAATGAGGACCACCTCCAGGACGTGCTGCTGGAGCTCATAACGGACTCTCCCGGCGGCAACGGCGGCGTGTGGCACGGGGACGGCGAGACGCTGTGCTCCTCTCTGGCCTCCCCGGGAGGGCGGAGCCTGTCCAGCGGCCTGTCCTCGGCCCTCTCCCCCTGCCCCCTCCACCATATCCAGCGAGGACCTGTGCTCTGACCTGGACGAGACCGACAGCGAGCACAACCAGAGCTCCACAGAGGCCTCCATGTGGAGGCCGTGGTAGGATACAGCTGGAATATGTTGAATGGTGCAGCACCCCCCCCCCCCCCCCCCCCCTCCCGATGGCGTCATGTGGAGCCTCGTTACTGAAAGACAACATTGAATCCACGATTTGTGGTTGTAGCATTTCTGCACTCATTATAGACCTCATGCACGGATCTTCCTCTGGACCCCTAAAACTCCTGTCACTGATCTCCAATAAGGAACCAGTTTCATCACCAAGACCAGCCTTGGGTATCATAACTGGACTATGATCATGTGGAACTGAATCACTCATGGCATTCTGGGAATATTGGAAACATTAAAGAAAAAAAATAAGAAGAAGGCATTGAACATTATCTGATGAGAAAACACCTTTGATGTGTTTTGAAAAGCACAAAAAATTCCTAAATGTGTTACAGGGTCGAGTTTCCCCTTTACCTCATTAGAACCCCCCCCCCCCCCCCCAGCTTGGCGGCTTCCAGAAAGTACTTTCCTCTAGTTATGACCTGGTTGTCAGTTCTCCCTCTTGTCTGACCTTTGACATCCAGAGAGAGAGAGAGAGAGAGAGAGAGAGAAAACAACCTCACCTCTAAACCCTTCCACTTATAATAATTGAGATAAAAGAAACCATTGTTTGTCTATAATTCTGTCGATGGAATTTGTTTGAAGACAAAAAAAGCTCTTTTTTAGAAACAGAAGTTTGGCTGTACCTCTGATTAATATAAATATTTTTATTATATTTCACAAATTCCTGTAGTTTATATGGACAAGTAGCCCTCTTATGAATGTCTTCTTTATACTGTAATGAATGTCTAGAAATGTTTCCCAGGTAAATTGTATGATTTTGTTAATAAATATGTTATTGACATAATTTGTCCAGTGTGTCTATCTGTGCAGGTGGAAACTATTAAAGAGGGAAATGTAGTGAAATAGGTGTGCATTGAGAAAGTAATGCTTGTCAACTACACTTCTGTCATTTACAGTCTGGGGACAGAGATGGTCTTTCTTAGTTTTTCCCCACTCATCCTTAAATCTTTGGATGTCATCAGACGTCAAAGCCTCCTGCTCCATGCATATATATAAATTGACAGGATATCCTCCTGGCCCGCTGTTTCCAGCCTGCCATCTCCCTCCCTCCCTGGATTAGATCCGCAGTTCTGTGGGCGCGCGGTGCGCACATGAAAGAGTCGCACCTCCACCGAGGTGTCTCCGCCGTCACCCCGCTGCGCTGTGGCCGCGTTAACACATGACTGCCAGATCCTGTCTGGACCGGCCAGAGCTCACCACAGCCCGCTGAGGCGCACCGGGGGCGGCTGTCATGGAGCGGGTTACTTTACCTGGACCCCCCCCCCCCCCCCCCCCCCCCCCCACTCTCCCGCAGCGGCGCGAACTACCGTGATGTGAATATGCAACATGTGGTGTTAATCATGTGTTGATCGTGTCACTCATTGTCATTTGATCTGCATGGAAATAAGTGGGGGGAGAGAGGGGGGGGGGGGGGGGGGGGGGGGGGTGGCTGGGTGTGAAACTACAAGTAGTGATGTTGGGGGTGAGGGGGGGGGGGGGGGGGTTAATGACAGAGAGGCGTGAAAGTCAGAAGAAATGAAAGGGATGCAGAGTGGGGTTCGGATCATTCTGGCAGCAGCCATCACATGCACGCATACACTTGCAAGCGGGAACGCAGCCCACTGCTGTGAACCATGACTTTGACTCCAGATCAGTGGATGGAGCTTTGACAGAGACAGTGGAGCAAGATATATAAAAAAAAAAAAAAAAGAAGAAGAAGAAGTGGTTTGGAAGTTGAATCAGTGCGTTTTTAAATTGGTTACAATCCTTGTTGAGAAATACCCGACTTTGGGAAAATTTGTGTGAAATAGCCTACTTGAGACACACACAAAATTGGTCTTATCACTTCCCTTATATGTGAAAGTATTCTCATTGTACTTTTAAGAACGTTGGGAGTCCTCATTGAGCAACAGTTTTCCCCCAAAACATGTTCTGATGGGATAGTATGGGACATTTAACAAATGATGAAACACAGTGGTTATGATCTGGAAGACAATTAACAGTAATCAATATTGGAGGATAATCACAAGACATTATATATTGCTGTCTGAAGTTAAACTGTGTAATTAATGTAAAAAATGCTATTCTGATGTTTATTATCAAAGGCCAGTTCATTGTTTGCTGCACACTGAAATACTTCTTAGTCACAATGTTATCGTATTGATTGAGCTCCATCCCCAATTAAAATGAGCTTTCACCAAACTGCCAGTATGACAAATTAGATTAATGTGGGAAAAGTATGTGGTTTAGAAGAAGTGTATGCAAAGAGATAATTGTTTGTGGGAACAGAACCCCGACAGCTCACCGGCTTCAGCTGAGCTGGGAGCATCACCAGAGTCAGTATCAGAGGGAATAATGAAGAACAGAAGATTCAGACGGGAGGAGGGAGGACTTCTGCCAGCAAACGCATCAGCTGTGCGTTTGTAACTGCACATGAATTCTGAGGTCAGAGGTTGGAGGAGTGCAGCAGTTGGTGCGAGATGGATTCAACGGCAGAGGCGAGCATATGGTGCCGAAACAGATCCCCTGGGGGGGGGGGGCTGACATCCTTGGACACTTCTCAACTGTCTTGACTGTGAGAACAATCAGCTCCTCTGGAGCGGCACGGTTCACAAAACCAAGGATTCCCAATCTGATTAACTTCTCACAAGAAGACGTGCTCAAGAACAACCAATCAGGTCTTTTTGCACAAACTGATCATGTTTCACAGCATGATGGATGATGGTGACGGATGAACGTTTAATCAGAACAAATCAAATGAAAGCAGCTTTATGGTAATGATGGATGGCCCCTAAAATACGTCCCAGTGACTTCCTCCACAGTAGGAAGGCTAAATTACACTGGGTAGATCCCATATGACAGTGAAGAGCAGGAGTCTGTCAGCTGTTTCTGTATTGATGTCATTAGTGGAGGTTATTTGTTTCTCAAATTAACTAATCAATTTAGATCAACTCCAGAACATTGAGTCAGAAACAAAATTTAGCATTTTAAGGTCATTTTAGCTCTTCACAAATCTCTTTCCCCCATTGGTGAATTCATCATAAAGAAAAAAGGAGCAGAGTCACACTGGTTTCATTTCCATAGTTTTATTACAACATAGTTTTCATGTTTCAAATAGCACATCTTCTCATCTACAAAAATGCACAGCACTGTGCTGGTTGGACATACCACAGATTCATACAGTGGCAATGAGACGAATTTACACAACCATACATAACATCATGTACCATTACCACATCTGTGTGTGTGTGTGTGTGTGTGTGTGTGTGTGTGTGTGTGTGTGTGTGTGTGTGTGTGCATTTACAGATCAGGGTGCACCCAGTGGCCCACTAGTGTGCAACCTGTTTAGACATAGCATTCCCTCTTTTGTGAGGAGTCTTTGGGGAGGGAAAAAATAAGGCTTGCTATCAGTATTCACAGCGGTATCAAATGATGAACTGACTTTCTGACAATGTCACTGGCTGGTACACAAGCTGAGCACTGGAGGCTCATTGGAGATTAAAGACAGAGATAAACTGCAGTTTGTCGTTTGTGGAGAGAGGTGCCTGTTACTCTCTGTGCACTCATCCGCTCACAGAGAGAAGAGCAGACTTGGAGGAGTCCATAAAGCTCTGCCGGTCCCAGGCAGAAGACTCTCTGCACTCACAGGAATCACGGAAGTATCTGACCGCTCTGTCCATTGCGCTTTGCCCACATGCACTCACAGACAAGCTATGGTCTGCTTACAGTAACACGACCTGGGATTGAGTTATTCAGAGGTAGGGTTCATCCCCAATAACACTCGAAAGCTTTAACCTTAGTCAAATGAATAAAATAATATACACATACAAGAGGAAAAAAAAAAAATTACAAAAGAAAAAGACAAGTTAACCATCAGTTTTTTTTTTCCAAAACAAATAATGAAAATAAACTAAGTCAGGGAGATGCTCTTGGTCCAGTTGGTGTTACATTCACAAGGCCAGCCTCAACAGTGTCTCTGCCTTAGCACCGCAGTTGATCCCAGGTCTCCTTGCTGCTTGTCTCAACTACATGGAGTCGGTTTTGAGTCACAGTTTGCTTTAGTTAATACTTCATGAAGGCGAGCTCGAGCGGCTGCCGCTGCCTCTACAGCCATCTCCCGTGAGCGTCCCCCATCTGCTGCGGGGAGCAGCTCAGAGCGGGAACACGAGACCTTCCCCCCTCGCCACTGTTTGCTACAACATGTTTTTTTTCATCCTTCTCGCACTGCGGACACAAGCAGCTGATGCTCAGTATTGACCTCAGTGTTACACACTGCTCTGACCAGCAGCTTTCACGGTACTGCTTCAAACACACCTGCACAGATTTAGGATTTGAAATCCCCTTACGGTGAATATATATATATATAAATATAGATATATTTTCAATAGATAACAGGAAAATCCTCAGAAACTGTGCAATTGTCGACACTGTAGTTTTGCATAATGCAGAAATAACTGAAAGAGCTCAAATGTTTTTTTTTTTTAAGAGTTGCACGTGTTGGAAAGCTGCATTTTATAAACAGAAAGATAGCATTATGAACAGTTTCTACATGTTTTGTGGGTTCTTCTTCAAAACCACATGTCACTCTATGATACAAACTGCCGGTGAGAACAAACCCTACAGACGATGATTTTCAGAGTTTCAAGTTAACCTGTGGTTTTGAAAAACCAAATGACCTCGCTTCAACATACATCTAAGTCCTAATTTCTGTTGCCGTTAAGATCGTTTAAGGTTACAAAAATAAATGTATTTCAGCAGCAGCTTCTTGATCTGTGATACACTATGAAAGATAAATGTAAAACCACCTTTGTGCGGTTGGTGGCAGTGTTGAGTCACTGTGAGGTCACCACCGTCTGCCCTCGGCCCTTCTCTTAGCCTCACCAAAACCTCAGACGTGGTTGTTTTCACTCTTTTGTCGAGGACAGGCTTGACAAGATGCCTGACTGTTTCTTTCTTTTTTTTTTTGTTATCTTTTTTCTTGAAAAATAAAGAGAAGTCATACTGCACCTTAAAAATTTCGCACAGTTTCATGTCATAGGTTATATATCAAATCTGAACTGGACTGATTTGGCTTTAGCTTTTGAAAAATAAATCTGCTTTAGATATATTTATGTAGGAGAAAATAAATTAGACAGATAATGAACGGCTTTCACTAGATTGTCGCTTTAGAAGAAAGCTAGAGTCGGCCTTCATGTCACTCTCTTGGCTACTGAGTCAACGACCACCACTGCAGCTGAGCCCCTGGCTGTATTCCATTACAAAAACACGGAACTAATTCAGAAAATGAGCTCCTTCCACTTTTGACCTGGCTTTCATGGCCCAGTGAGCGCCACAGCTTTACTACACGACAGGAGGAAATAGCTGTAGTTGTGGGATTTGAAAGGCGTTGCATGAGCCCGAGAAGTAATTCTAGAAAGCAAGAGCACTGTGTTGGGCGAGCGCGCTGGACTGCTTCTCAATGACATGACAAAAAAAGATCCATGACAGCTTTCTTACACAAATAACATTTTCATAAAAATCAAATATTTATAAGCATGACTATGTCTGTATAAGCGCTCCACCTCCAGTAAAGGTGGAATTTATTTAAATAAAATAATCTGAGCCAAGGTTTTCCAGGGACAGAGAATGACAGAGTGTGTATGTGTGGCCAAAGGAAAGTATGTAGGTCATGCAAACACAACCCCCATAAAGAACTACTGCCCCCTGTAGGGGTGCATTAGAAATGCACTCCAGTAGCAGTCCCACATTCAACACACACACAAACGGCTATAAACACAGTGGCAGGAGGTGTTTTCCTGACCATGACACTGGCGGTATACACCTGCACTCAGCATGTGTGTGTGTGCGTGTGTGGTGTTTGTGTGTGTGTGTGAATGTGTGTTTTGTCAGGACGGTCAGGCACACAGCTGTTTTGTCTCACATCCATAATGCATGTGCAGGATCCTGATAGTTCTCAGCTGGTGAACGTCGCCCCTGGTGGCCGCCAGTGAGTGCGCGCTCACAGTTCAGGAGCCATTCGAGTCCGGCTGAGGCTGCGGTTCGCTCTGGTTCTCCTGACTGGGCTCCTCCACCAGCTCGCCCATCTCCATGTCTGGAAGGTCGTCCTCGATGGGCTCTGCCGCCGCGTCCTCGCAGTACACACACTCCTGAAATCACCACACATGCGATGAATGAAAAGTCCTCCAGCCTTCTTGTTTTAGCGCTGGAATCATATCATGGAAAGAATTTAAAATGTTATCTCACAGAGCAACAGCCGAGGTGGCTCCACAATGGAATTATCCACAGTGCTGATCCAGTCAATATTTCTTGATCATCTTAGTTTCTTTTTCCCTCAACAATTAAGGCAAACCATCATGTTTTCTAAGCTGAAAATATTTTGATATCATTTGGTGTTGTTTGAGCAGAGCCAGGCTGTGTGTGGGTGAGCCTGTCTACACATGATGCATTCAGGGACAGAAAAAACACATAATGATGACAAAAGTAGTCTGGACTAGATTTTGAGAGTGAGGGCTGGATGAGTGCTATTTTGTGATAGAAGGTAATTAATTGAATCTCTTTAGTCTAAATATGAATTCTAATATTATCTCTCCAATACCTAAAAAAAGTCTCCTAGTGACTGATGAACCCATAGAGGGAGTCATGTTATCTACTTAAGAGCAAGTTTTATAATAACTAGTTTGGGCCAGCGCATATGGTGTGTCAGTGCAGTACTTATGAACAACTAATGTATGAGACACAGTATGAATATGCTGACTCGTCACCTTGACATTATAGCTGCAGGCAGACTCCCTCCTCATCCAGGGGTGTTCCTCGATAAGTTCTCGCCGCTGGTCTGAAGTGAAGTGAGGCTGGCTCTTCTGCATCTGTCTCAGTCTCTCCTTGTCTTCTCGCAGCACTCGCTGAATGTCCCTGTTGGAGAGCAGGCATATGACAAAAAAAAAAATCATTAAAATAACAGAAATCTGGTTGAAAAACTGAAATCTCTGTAAAATGATGTAGCTGAGGACTGACCTGGACGGCATCTGATATGTCATCATGACTTTGTCGTCGGTGTTGGCCATCAGCAGCCAAAAGTGGCTCTTGCAGGACATACTTGAAGTGCTCCCCCTCCCCCTGAGCGGAGACCTTCACTTGCAACTTGCCCCCTTCTGATTCTCCTTCGCCCCTCATCTTGGCTTTGACCTTGGGGTCATGTTCCAGAGAGTCAACGCTGCCAAAATATTTGCTGGTGTTGCTGCTCCCTGTGCAGAGACCGAGGGACAGAAACAGTCAAACTAAGATCTAAAACATTTTAATCTCCAGGCAGATTATTTAAAAAAAAAAAAAAAAAAAAATTAGATGCAGTTTTAGGACATGGCTTCTCTGCGTTTTACTGACCAGTTCTGCTACCAGATGCTCCGTGGCTGAGGTACCACAGCCGTTGCATCCTGACCCCGAGCCCGAGCCTGATCCTGATCCTGATCCTGATCCGGACCCCATGGAGCCTGAAGTAGCTGATCCAGTACCAGAATGGGAGTCCTCCTGCTCCTGCAGGAGTATATCCAACAGGTCGCAGGATGAAGAGTTGGCGTCACTGAGAGCCGCATCTTCTGGAGAGTCCACCTGCAGGACAGAACCACACTTCAGTGATCCACTGCAATAATGTCAGACAGATGGGATATACACGACTAACACCCCGAGGACGAATTACACGGTGAATCTTCTCTCACCTCTTGGTGATCGGCCATGGCCGTCTTCTCCCTGCACATCCAGACACTGCAGCCGAGGTGCTTCCCTGAGCCCCGGCGGAGGGCGGCATGCTGTCCTGACGCCTCCACCGACCTCTGCCCCTCCTCCATGCTCAGCAGGTTGAGCTGCAGCGGCGAGCTGCAGCGTGACTCGAACAGCGGCGGCGACGTGGCGGGCTCCCGCGGCCCTGACGCGGGTTGGTGGATCGTGACGCCGGGCCCTCCCGGGGCTCCACGGCCGTGGCTTTGGGAACGTCGTTGGCCAGGCTGAAGGGGAAAGGCTGCGTGGGGAACGGGGACTGCGTCACAAACTGAGTCTGCACCGGAAAAGATGACTGGGCAGTGAAGGGCTGCTGAGCGGGTGTAGGCAGTCTGCGGGGCCTGGAAAGGCTGCTGGGTGCTGAACGGGGAGGGAGCGGTTTGGAATGGCTGCTGAGTGGCGAAGGCCGTCTGCACGGGGAATGGCTGTTGGCTGGTGAAGGAAGCTTGCGCTTGCATGCGTAGGCTGCCTGCGTCGCTGAAACTGCTGGGGGGCCGTGTACGCGGCTTGAGCCGGGGCCTGCTCAGGGAAAAACGTTGGTCTTTGTGCGGGCGCCAGCTGCCCTATCTGGCCTAACTGTCCTATTTGAGGGAAGAGGTAATTGGGCAGCACCAGAGCCACGACGGGTGTGACAACAGGTGCGGGAAATGGAGTCGTAGCGGGCGGGCCTTGGCTGCTCTGTCCGTCTCCAAGCCCGTGGAGAGAGACGGGTCCGGACGCGAGGCCTGAGCTGGAGCCGCGGACGTAGCGGGGTAGAGCGGGTATCCAGGCACCATGGGGTAGGAGACGTTGAACGCTGATTGGGACGCTTCAGATGGGGACCAGGAGGTCTGGTTGAGACCCTGGAGGGGGGGGCCGCGGTTTTGCGGTTGGACACGGCGCTGTCCGATGAGTCGGATGCTTCATCCGTGGCTTCTTGGATTTCCGGTTGCGGTTGCCCTTCCTGGCCGTCGTCTCTGGCCGTGCGGCGCATTGCTTGACAGCACCTCGAGGTTCAGGTGATTCTGAAACAAAAATTGCATTGTTGGTTTACTGGAGTTTGTGGAAATGAAGAGGCTGTAGCAGTTTCAAAGGTACTCATTACAAAAGCTGTTTCTTTTAATGTGATAAGTATAAACCTTGTGCACCTTCAACCACTGATCGGGAACCTCTGCTTGTGCAGATAGGTGGAGCAGTCCTTCTGGAAAATATCTGGCATTGCGGAGCTCTCTGCGGCGGTTCAGGAAGGCCTGCTCTTCCTTCTGGGTGTGAGCCGCCAGCACCTGCTTGGTCAGTCCCAGCCGCTTGTAGGCCTCCTTCTCTTGACTCGGTGGAGAAACCATGCTAACAGGCAGGGCAGGCGGGAGCCGGGCTCTCTGCAATGTCCTCAATTATCTCTGTAGAGTAGAGTACGGACAACATTATCAGTCACACAGAACTTTCTATGTAACAGTTTGTTGAAAAATCTTCATTTTGTGTCACCCACCAGATTCAGGTTGAGGCTTCTTGTCTCCTACATGGACGATGGTGCTGCTGTAGCTGCACTGCGAGGTGATGGACACCACGCTTTCAGCCTTGCTCGGCAGAGTGAGAGGGGCCAGGGGGCCACCCACCCCACCTGCGGCTCCAGGTGGGGGCTTCTGGGTGCCTTCATGTTTGAAAGGCCTGGCTGAGGTTCAAGTATCAAAGAATCTAAAGAAGGAAAGAGAGTTTCTCCCATTAGCTTTAATCTTAGTTAAATTCTCAACTGAGTTCTCAGTTACTTGTGACGTATGGCGTCTACATGCCTGCATTCGTATCCTGAGGCACTTGCATGCCTTCCCTCTGAGCCCTTCTTGTCATCATCTGAGTTGGAGGAGGTGGTGTTTGAGGAGAATTTGTACTTCCTTTCACTGTGATGGGGATATGACAACTCTCCAGATACCTGAGAAACAAAAATGAGTTCAATCAGAATATCATTTCAATAAAGGCCAGGATGACTACACAAGACCGGAAGACAAGCACTCACCTGATGACACTGTCCAGGCAGCTGATCTGCTGGTAGGAGCAAACCGTGTGGTCTTTGCCGGGCAACTCGTCCATGCTGGCTGCAGTACTGTCTCTGGCCTGCAGGGCGGGTACAGAGTTCCCTCACACGCATGGCTGAACCCCTTTGAGAAGCTGAGAGGTGGGAGAGGAAGAAGTAAATGTCAGAAATATGCAGCGGGGAGTGAACACACATACATGACACCTACGCTGGTAAACACAATAACTAACTCAACAATTGGCTGAAGCTTTAAAGATCAACCTGATGGAAATCTTAACAGTTGTTTCAAAGGAACACTGAATGCCACAGTGGCTTGAAGCACGTTTCTCGCTTGGGATCAACTTTGTTTGTATTAATCCACACTCACTGTCAGCTGCCTTCTTCTGCTCAGGTTTGAATGGCAGTGGTAAGGGAGACAGGGGCTGCGGGCCGGCCTGGGAGTCCTGATTCTTCAACATGTGGACTCCTTTACAGATCTCCTGGAAGGTCCTGGTGGGGTTTGCTCTTCCCCGTCTCCTCCGTTGTGTTCCCTGACGGAACGTTCCCATTGCTCTCACTGGATGAACTGATGCTAACCAGCTGCTCGTGAGAACCGTTGCTGCCGAGGCTGCCGTAGCCGCTGGAGCCCATGTTGTGAACCGGCTGCATAGAGAGAACGACAAGAGGCTGTTCAGAACCTGAAAAATTCCTCCTGCTTCGGGATTAACATACCACATGTGTGCGCAGACATACTTGGAGCAGCATCCTGTGGATCTGTTCACTAATTTCCTGGATGTCTGAATCCATGATCTTCCCTCCATGGAAAGCAGTGCAGCGAAAACATCTTCATTCACAGGACCCCTGAACACATGAGTGTGTCAGAGTCATCCAGCATGTTCAAAATAAAAAGCATTTATTCATGGATCTCAAAATGATCCACCAAAACACAACTGCGGAGTACTCACATGCGAACTTTGTGCCTGCCAATGACAAAGGACACCTTGCGGCTCCACGGATTGACAAAGCTTGACCAGCTGGTGTCGATCATAACGTACTCGCCATTTCTCGCGCAGAAGCGAATTGAGGAATGGTCAAACGGCTGGCCGGCGTACTGCAGGACTAAAGGAAACGCAAGGAAGAATGTGTGAATCTCAAGAAAAAAGAAAGCAAAGCAACACAGAGGATGAAATGCTACAATACGGTTCTTACTCTTTCTATGCACGGCCAACATTAAAGGCCGATCGCTCGGGTGCAGGTTGAGCAGCACAGGGGTCCCGATCAGGTCTTGAGGGAGGTACCCGCAGAGGAACAGCCCTGATGGAGAAACAACGATGTGCCTTTAGCTAAGAGCACAGTGGTTTTATGAACTCTGCCATGAATAACTGGAAACTCACTCACCTCTCATCCACATCCTGGAACACAGTTGGGTGTGTGTGGTGGTGAAGATCCGCTTGTCTGGAGGGATTCGGGGAGCTGTGAGGAGAAAGTTGTCAGTGACATTTTGCATGGGAAAAAATTGAATTGATAGTTTATCCTCATGATAACAAATACAATCTAATTTCTAATGCTCTGATATTTTTCATGTCATGTTCCCTCAGCTCTCACCTTCATATCCAGAGTGAACCTCTCTGCCAGCAGGAGGCAGCAGAACTGCTCTTCAGCCAGCATGGTGTCCTGGACTTTCATCAGGTAAGGAGTCATGCGAAAGGGATAATACTGGAGGTCTCCTTCGTGCTCCTTCCCACCACTGCAGCAAACACATCCTTTTAATGATGCTCCATTACTTTTAAACTTTAAAACAGATTAACCATTTGCATGGACTCATATGATACTGTAATGAGCTGCGTTCAGGCTCCTTTTTTATGTTTAATGCAGAAGATTTCCAAAAGAAGTAAAAAGAAGTGCAGTTTTTCATCAGATGGAAATACTCCGAACTTCATTGTCCCCATTTGATGTTTAAAGAGAACCTGTAATACTCAGTGTGACCACCAGATGGACTCAAAAGCTCATGGCTGCTGACTTTGTCTTTAGCCTATTCCTATCTCCCCCCCCTACCCTGTGATGACTCAGAACAGGAAGCTGTGGATCAGGGCCGCTGTCACTCACCTGATGCGGCAGAAGAAGGACTTCTCCTGCATGCACTCCGTGGGAGACGACTCTGAAGAAGAAGAAAGGGAGGAAGTGGGATGAGTTTTCTCGCCCTGTTTAATAGCTGGACCACTTCAAAGCTGGCTACCTATTAGTCATCACACTTCTACACACTGTTTACAGGACATGAAAAAGTGCCTCTTTCTCCAGTAGGGAGCGGACAGACCCCAACCAGAGAGGCATGTTATGTCTTTTAGTTAATTTAGTTCGACCAACACTTAAAAATAATGATAAAAATAGAGTTTTGATAACTTTCGAGTTTACATCATCGCTGTATCTCTAGACAGGCACCAGCACACAAGTCTACACAAATGATACACCAGGCACTGTTTGAGCAAGATAAATCAACTGCAATACATAAAGACTAACAATGGAACATGCAGAGTAGATGTGTTTAAGTCACTAAAATCTGAAAGTAACTGTTAATGGGTACTTTTTTTTAAACAAGCAAAGCTACAACTTTCACTTGACATCATTCTTTTTCAAACTTTTCATTACATGATTTGCGTGTGATTTCTCATACGCATGAGCTTCAGAAGATATGCGACATGTGTGTGTGAGGGGGCATGCTTTATTTATGTATGATTGGTCATGGTAATGAAATAGGTGCTATGTGTGCATGAGCATGTGGATGTGGGGGTGGATCATGTGAAGGAAATAGACACTTGGGTTTGCCACGTGTTTTCAGAGACGGAAATCTGCCATCGATGTCCCCAATAGCGTGTTTCAAAGTGTTGATCTGTCTAAATCTAGACTGGGGCGAGTCATAGCTGGGGCTGAGTCTGCCGCGTACCTGCTCCCGTGCACATGCTCCATGAGGGCAGGCGGTACGGCGTGGTGAAGCTGTAGAAGACGCTGACGTCCTGAGGACTCAGGAACTCCACAAACTTAGCATTGTTGAATACTTCCTGCTTGCAGTTCAAGATGGTCGCTGCCTGATCCGAAATGTAAACAATCTTGCCCGTGATGAGCGACACCGCTACAGCAAATATATCCTGCAGAAAAGGAAGGTGATTATTGGTTGTTATAAAAATGTTTTTTGTGTGATGATAGTTCCATATTAACTTGACTGTTGTTCAATCATGCCTTCATGCAGGTGCAATCTAAAGATGGTGCGTAGTATCTAATGATGTATGGAGTACAGCAGTATCATGGTACTACTCGTACTCTGTAGTGTCAGTTAAACTGGAGGAGACTAGTGAAAGATCTTACGGTGTTTTTGAGGGTGTACTCCGACGTGATGCTGTTGATTTCCTCGATGGTGTAAGAAGATACATCGAATCCTGGTGGCTGACTGTCATTAATCATCAGCATCTGGTAGTACTCCTCATTGGCTAAAGAAAAAACAAAGACAATGTGGATGAATGCACACACCAGATTGATGGGGTTTTTTTCACCAATAGCTGAAAGTTACAGGATGTGAACCTTACCTTTCACCTGTTTGACACAGCGCAGGGCATACTTGAGCGTGTTGACAGTGCTGCTCTTGCCCTTGTTCCTCTTCTCTGATGGCAGGTGCATCTTCAGCTCTTTGAGGGCCTTGTAGAGCTCTTTCTGTGTCTTAGCTTTGGCAGACTGCTCGCTGCTGCAGGACGCAAATGAGACATGCACATGCGTGTCAATGTGACGAGATCTCACCTGTGAGCCAACAATCTGTTTTCAAGCATGAATAACAAATCAGGGGTGGGGCAGATGGAAGCTTCCAGAAGAGAGAACGTTTTTCCTTCCGTGATTGTGCGTGACTCCGAGGACCACTAACCTGCAGCCGCTGGTGGACGGGTTGTCCTGTTCCGAGCTCATCAGGCTGAAGGCGTTGGAGCTGCTTGGTGGAGACGGGCTGTGCGAGTTGGAGCTGTAACAAAAGAAACGCATGTCGTGTATTAAAGCAGAGAAGACTAAACTGGACAAAGAGCACCACGTCAGAGTCAGAGTGCAACAAGTGAGGATAAGACTCAGCCAGTGTGTCAAGGACTGAGGTTAAAAAGGCCCGTCCCTCTACAGATACGCTGTGTTTAGCTTCATATGTATAAAACCAGAAACAAACACTAAGCAACATATCATGGATGTAAATGGAATTAACCGGCAAACAGAGGGTCTGTCACGATGTGAATGCACTTTATAAAAAACACACTAAAAAACAAGAAAGATATTTGAAACAGTCCTCTGCTGAGTTTCTTAGTTTTGTTTTTGTATTTTCTCTGAATAGCAGTTCTTTCATAGTTATGTCACCACAGGTCAGGATCAGGAATAAACATTGTTCAACTACTTCAGCAAATTTGCTGAATTTTAGCTGGAAGCTAATTTTAGGTTTGATCATATAATGAAGTATTTTTAGGTGTAAATCTTGAAAGCTTAAGTCAGAGGAACAACTCCTCTTTAAATTATTAGTTTCTCATTCGATTCACAGGTCATGTTTGATGTGTGGATTGAACATGACAAATGACACAAGAAGAGTCATTTTAGATCCAAAAGTTCAACCTCTAAAATGGAAATCTGGATTCTTTAACCAGGGAGGAGAACTTCATCAAAACTAGGTGGAGATTAGATGTTGTTGTTGTTCCCATTCCTTTGACTGAAATGCAAAAGAAGTTCAGTTGTCATGAAATGTTCATATTTATTTGTCTTTTTTAATGGAAAATCCATGAAAAAAAATCTGCTCTGACTTTGAAAGCAGAGAATACCATTATCAAATAAGTCATGTCCTAAAAATACGTAAAAAAAAATCTGAATTTTTAAACCCGAGGGCCATTTTTAAACTGATTTTTGGACAGCAACTCCTTTTTTTCTCTCGCTTGTCCACAGGACTGCAGTCATTGGGTGATGGGTTTAAAACACTTTGAAAACACAGCCAACCTTTAATGCAGTCCAGAACAAACCTGAGAAGAAATTACAGATGGTGTGCACCCTGTTGTTTGTGCTTTACCGTCATTAAAGTCCCTCCGAGATTCTCAACACAGGATTTCTCCTCGATTGCTTTAGCTAAAAGTAGCTCAAAACCACATATGTGATATGTTGTGAGCAGAAACCTTAAACCATGCTTGTTGTG